>NC_089784.1:7305503-7318003 GCF_040412425.1 Macrobrachium rosenbergii | reverse complement strand
GACTATTCCACACTACTAGGCAGTGAGGAATAAAAGACCTCTGGAACTGAGAAGTTCGACAGCGCGGCCCATTTCCTGTATAATGGTGCGCTGTTCAGCAAATATGGTCGCTCTCAGCAGGAAAAGACCACGGATCACTAGTGATAGCGAAAGTTCTCTGTTGAAACGCAACTTATCAAAAACTGACAAAAAAGCGACCAACACAAACCACTCTATCTTAAAGCAGACATCCAAATCGGAGGACAGTATTCTAGTAAAGGAAGGACAAATGACCTAAAACAGGTTGCATTGATTTTATTACTGTTAAAGATATATGAAGCCCTCCGTATAATACCTTACTTCCGACTCAATCAGCAGGGTCCATCCACTTGAAGGGAAGGACGAGATGAAAATCCTACTAGTACGAGATCTACAGGTCAAATCCAGTACAAGATCTGCTGGATTCAGCTGATATTAGCCAAAAACATAAAAACGAAACGACTCTTCATTATTCCACAAGATATTATTTCCGGGAATTATCTGAACCACAGTTGGGCTGACTCGAAGGATTTGACCCCAAAAGAGAGAAGAATATCAGAACAAGCAGAATAAGAGAAGCTAGACAGAAAGGTTCGCAGAGTCCTTTAGTATTGGCTACAGTGTGAAAGGTTGTAGTATGAAACGTCTTGAGACAAAATAAAAGAAAAGAGCTTTAAAAAAATATAACAACCTGGATCGTTTGTTTCTTCAGTCTAATTATTAAGAGATAAATGTCTTCTGAGATAATACTGGATCTATTGTGTCTCAGGCAATGAAAGTCTGAATAAAAACTCAGGATCATCGGCTCGATTCCGACTGTAGTTGAAAAAATCTTGAGGCCATTATTACTATCGATAATTGGCGTTGTTGCCTTACTACGGTGGTCAGCATTCGTTTAGGTCAAGTTAGGTCATATAAAATTTATTTTATTTTTCTAAACCTAAAAATATATTACCAAGAAACTATTCTGAAATTCAAAAGTGTGAAGTAGTGAAATTTACCTTTTCATTGCTAAACCTCTAAACCTAGAGATCAAACTGGATCCTATCAAATTGAGAAATTACCATTTCGATATTATAATATAAAGGAGTAAACCTCTGTCGTGATAAGGAGTCACTAATTTAAATTTTATTCCGCATCACTTTCCAGCTATTTATAGACATTCCAGATATTTGAAGATCACTTTTAAAATACCACAGCTAATAATGTTTGGATGATTTAATTAGTACGTTGATGGTTAGTTCGTATTTATGTTATAAAATGAGTGCGACAAATTCAATCACTGGGATGTGAGAATATCTCTCACGAGGCCAGTCATGCAAGGCCTCCCCACCAGCCACTCTGAATTTAGAAACATTTCCATTCTTTGAAAAAAGGACGTGGACCCATCCTTTTTATTCGATTCGCGTAGAATCTAAATCATGAAATACAATTTGCAGCAATTAGAATTTTGTATTACAATTTCTGCTTGATTAAGCTGAAACCGTAATCCGCTATGATACACGACACGATTTTTTGTTCATCTGGTCCCGAAATTCGGTGGCTCATCAAAACATTTCTGAAAAAATTAGAGCAATATACTGCGATTAATTACTCTTCATTATGAAACCACTGCCGGAAAAAAAAAGCTTCAATTAGCCCGGAACTTATCTGTTTAATCTTTGACTGATTGACCAGGCTTTGGGCTTCGAAAATGTATTTCTTATAGACCTCGGTTATTTGGTTGCAAATTACTTTCGGCTTTTCCTTACATGTGTGGGTGACATTCATACGAAATTCATTGGCTGAATATTTCAGGAAAGATATTATTTAATAGGCCATGATATATAACTGATGTTCTAATATAACAAATTTTTTCATAATAAAAAAAAATTGGTCAGTTTTAATTATGGATTTATATCCATAGTACTTTAAAGCTGAAGATACCTAACATTATTATCATATACATTATAACTTCGATACGTGAGCATCCACGATGTACACGCACTAATAGAATATAGCAAAATGGGCAATCACTTGGTTTGTTACCTTTCACTGTGTCAAAAGTCAGGTGAGTCTAAAAAAAAAAAAATCTCGGACAAATAATAAACATTTCTCAAGCGAACACCTAATAAATAAATGTAGATCACGGTTCTCTTGCAAGAACGGGCAAGAGCGTGTCACGTCTTTCCTTGTAATGTAGGAATGAACTATTCAGTATTCATTTACAGCTTTTCTCTCTCTCTCTCTCTCTCTCTCTCTCTCTCTCTCTCTCTCTCTCTCTCTCTCTCTCTCTCTCTCTCTCTCTATTTTTAGAGACGTACAAAATACCTTATCTTAAAAGTTAGCTGATAACCGTAAATATAAAAGGAAATATTCCCCCACCCCTAAGAAAAACAATTGTAACTTTACGTCAATCGTCTGCCTCCCTTCCAATTAGAAAACCATTTTACTATTTCATGTCTCATTCTATTATTCACTTACAATACTCCCCTGTAATGTTGGTTGATACCTGTGACTTCGTTATTTCGACACAGTAAACAATCACTGTAAATCATTTTGAAGTTCCAGAACAGAGGGAGAGAGTGGAATCGTTCTGCCATTATACCTATTGAAACTTTGTCCGCTTGCACATTCTCTTATGCATTAAATGATTGTATGCATGGAATGTTGACATATTACAGAAACAATGACATCTAGAACAGCAAGGGGAACGTTGACAAGGTATAGAGAACTAATTGCAGAATGAAATATCAAAACAAAACTATACATTATACATAAATATATATGTATATATATAAAGATATATATATATATATATATATATATATATATATATATATATATATATATATATATTTATATATTTAGTTATATATATAGATAATATATATATGTATATATAATATATATATATACACGTGTGTGTGTGTGTGTGTTTAGAATATACTGGTCACTTTCAACCAGATATATATGCAGTGTTTATTGTTCACAATGCCCTCATAACTTGTCGAGTTTCTTTACATTTTGGAAACGCTTGTCGCTACAAAGCCTAGAAACAAGGTAAGAAAGAAATGAAGTTATTCAGATTCCCGGGTGAGACTCGATCTCGGATCTAGGGTATCCTTATGAGCAGGAACTAGAGATTTGGTATTAATCTATTCCCGTTCGTTACATACTTATTTCTGTCAAATTCAATGATATTTACTACAGCTGGAATGGACCCACCTTCACCATCATAGCCACAAGAAAGGGTATAAATACCCTTTCTTTCTACTGTGGATACCCAGACCCAAGATCGAGTCTCAGCCGGGCATCTGGATAACTTCATTTCTTCCATAATTTGGTTCTAGGCTTTGTAGTGACAAGCAGACGGAAAGAAAAGGACATGGATAAATGAAGCACTTCGAAATTCAGTGTCTGAAACACACCATCAACTGGCACTGGAGACATGTACTGTCGTGCCTTGCATATTAAGCAGTGGCATAATGCATCACTCTCCCAAAATGGTAATCGCTGAATTAGAGTACAGACCTATTTGACTTGCATGAACCCAAGGCTTATAAACGAGTAAATAGCTTTCACTGCATTTGAACCGTTTTCCAATAGGGTGATGAGAAAAAACGTTTGAAACATGGTAGAGATTCCAGTTTTGTTTGTTTGTTTGTTAGAACAAATTTGGATGAAACTAATATTTTTTCGAGTTGGATATAAGAAATGTTCTTTTTTCATTCTCCAAAATGTAAAGAGCAGTCAACACAAGTTGCAAAACATTTCCAAATACAGAAAGCCAAATGTCACCAAATGGCCACATGAGAAGAGAAAAACGTAGGGTACCAAGTCATGTCGGCCCAAAATCATTTCTGCCTTAATGTATCGGCCACTATGTAGGGTTAGGTATGGTAGTTGGGGCCGAAATGGCTGTTACTGTGGGGGTTGAAAAGACTTGTGGCCGCAACAACTTGTAGGCGACGTGACTTGAATCCGAAGAGCCACACCCGAAAATAACAAGTAAAGAGAAACTGACATATCATTCGATCCAGATGGAAAACTTGATTAGCAGAACAGTTTTTACTGTTATGTCGTTATATTTGTAAAAACAGAAATAAGACACTTGAAATGTTGGATATCTTATATTAATTGCATCTGCATTCTGCTGACACTTTGATAATTAAAACATCATGGTAGATATTGTGCTACATTCCCCTAATCGAGCGTGATTTTGATACTCGATATTATACAGAAAACTAAAAAAATGTTGGAATTCCTGATCAGTAAATATCACTCTATATATTAAAATCCTGTCATACCTTGAATGGCATGGCTTCAAAGCCACTGATTGTTTATAATTGAAAAAATATGATTTTTTTAAACACACTTTTATTTAAATGTACTAAAAAGGGAAAAATAAATTTTGGAGACACACCGGGATTTTCTTACAATTAATCATGTCTACAAAAATAAAGGCGTGGGCGCGAAACACGGAAGGAAATGCTACAAGAAAAGAAACATTTTTATAGCATTTCCTCCCATTTTTGGCACCAACGTTTTTATTTTTGTAGACATGATTAACTGTAAGAAAATCCTGGTGTGTCTCCAAAAATTATTTTTCACTTTTTAGTGCATTTCAATAAAAGGGTGTTTTAAAAAAAAATTATATTTCTTTATCTTATATTTTTTTTAGTTTTGACAGAAATTGTAACCGAATTATGACTGTAGCTAACGAAAATGAACATGTTATCCTCTTGAGCCAAAGAAGGTTGGAAAAATCCGTAGAGTTAGTAACTTATTCTACCGAATCCAAGAAGGTAAGAAAAATCCGAAGAGTTTCATACAAATCCTGAGATACTGGGAGAGGTCACTGTCACTGTAGGGTCACTAGAGGTCACTGTTGACCTACTGATCATGCAAGGTTGTATTGTCACTGGGACTGAGCAAGCATGCAAAATTTCAAGTCCACCGGATGAAGGGACCACGTCGAAAATTGAGTTGCAAGATTTGACCCAGGCAAACAAACAGACAATAAGCTAGCTAAATAAGTGTATAAAAAGGGGTTTAAATCCTTCAGCTACCAATTATGGAAGCATAAACATTATATATATAATTCATACTAAAATTGGGTGTGAAAGAGCTCTCTTTACAACTGAAATAATTTGTTGGAGGAAGTATTGAAATCACATGGTAATACAGACACATTTTCGGTGTGGAAGAACTCGGCAAGTACTCAATCATGTGACTGTTAACTCTGTTCGAATAGTCAGAGAGAGCATATATATATACACATAATGTACATATTTTCATGATACTGCCTTTTAATGTGTATAGCATCATTGCCATGTTAACACTTTAACTGCCGAATAGGAGATGAACGCCCAGTGCAAAATACTGCCACACATCAGCAGCTTCATACACTGGAAAAGTGGCTCATCAACACTGCATTAAATCCCCTACATACTGCACCATCACTCTTCATTATTCCGTAATATTTTATTTCCGGGAATTAGCTGAACCACAGTTGGGCTGACTTGAGGGATTCTGACCCCAAAAGAGGGAAGAATATCAGAACAAGCAGAGTAAGAGAAGCTAGACAGAAAGGTTCGCAGAGTCCTTTAGTATTGACTACAGTGTGAAAGGTTGTAGTATGAAAGGTCTTGAGACAAAATAAAAGAAAAGAGCTTTAAAAAAATATAACATTCTGGACCGTTTATTTCTTCAGTCTAATTATGAAGAGATAAATGTCGGCGTAGCTTACTTGGGGAATCTTTAGCCTGGATTTTCTTCTGAGATAATACTGGATCTATTGTATCTCAGCAATGAAAATCGCGATAAAATCTCAGGATCATCAGCTCGATTCCGACTGTAGTTGAAAAAATCTTGAGGCCATTATTACTCTCGACATTTTGGCGTCATTGCCTTATTACGGTGGTCAGCATTCGTTTAGCTCACGCTAGGTCATATAAAACTTATTTGAAACATAAAAAACAAGAAATTATTCTGAAATTCAAAAGAGTGAAATAGTTAAATTTAAGTTTTTCGCTACTAAACCTAGAGATAAAATTGTACATTATCAAACTGAGAAATTACCATTTTGATATTATGACATAAAGTAGTAAGCCTCTAGAGATAAGGAGTCAGTGGTTTCCATGCTATTCCGTATCCCTTTCCAGTTCCTTATAGACATTCCAGATATCTGAAGATCACTTTTAAAATACCACAGATGTTAATATTTGATGATTTAATTAGTACGTTGATGGCGAGTTCGTTTTTATGTTATAAAATGAGTGCGACAAATATAATTACTCGGATGTGAGAATGTCTCTCTTGGCCTCCCCACCAGCCACTCAAATTTAGAAACATATCCATTCTTTGAAACAAGGACATGGACCAATACTTTATATTCGATTCTCGTTAAATCTAAATCATGAAATACAATTTGCAACAATTAGAATTTTGTATTACAATATTTGCTGGATTAAGCTGAAACCGTAATCCGTTATGATACATGAAACGATTTTTTTTATCTGGCCCAGAAAATTCGGTGGCTCATCAAAACATTTCTGAAAAAATTAGTGCAATATACTCGGATTAATTAATTTTCATTATGAAACCAATGCTGGCAAAAATAAAAAGTTTTAATTAGCCCAAAACTTATCTGCTTAATCTTTGACTGAATGACCAGGCTTTGGAGTCTCGAAAATGCATTTCCTATACAACTCGGTTATTTAATTGTAAATTGCTTTTGGCTTTTCCTTACATGTGTGGGTGTCGCTTATTAGCGATTCCGAATGATAATCATGAGAAATTCTTTGGCTAATTATTTCCGGTAAGAGACGCTTTAATAGGATATGATACATAACTGATATTTTGATATGACACATTTTTCAAAAGAATGAAAAATTGGTCAATTTTATTTGTGGTATTTATATCTACAAAACATTAAAGTACGAAAATAAGTTTAACACTATTATTTTCATATCACAACTTCAATATTCGAATATTTACGATGTGCACACATACTAGTGGAATAAACCTAAATGCCCAATAACGTGGCTTGTTACCTTTCACAGTGTGAAAATCCAAAAAGAAAATAAACCACAGTTAAATCATCTAAATCTGTCAAGCGAAAACTTTATGAATTTAGATTAAGGTTCTTTGAAAGAGCGTGTCACGTTTCCCCTTGTAATGTAGGAATTAACCATTCAATATTATTCATTTAGAGCCTCTCTCTCTCTCTCTCTCTGTCTCTCTCTCTGTCTGTCTGTCTGTCTCTCTCTCTCTCTCTCTAATGTCAACTGATAACCGTAAACTATATAAAGAAAAATTCCTGAAACCCCTAAGATATCTCTTCCAATTAGTAAACTATTTTATTGTTTCATATACTGTTCCGTAATGATGGTTAATACTTGTGACTTCGTTATTTGAACACAGTAAACAGCAATTGTAAACCTTTTTTGAAGTTCTGTAACAGAGGGAGAGAGGGGAATCGTACAGTTATGGTACCCATTCAAATTTTGTTCGCTTGCACATTCTCTCATGCATTACGCAATTGTATGCATGGAATATTGATATATTACAGGAACTATGAAATACATAACAGCAAGGGGAACTCGGACAAGGCACAGAGAATTAACAACAAAATGAAATTTTATATATATATATATATATATATATATATATATATATATATATATATATATGTATATATATAATATTGACAAAACAAGCTTACAAAGACGTGGAAAACATTCCTAGAGCCTGATCTTCATTATTATCAGTTATATAAACACTCTCACCAGATATTTAAAAAAAATAATTAAAGATTTACAAATCAGAACGTTTGCTTTACAGCTGAATATGCGCGTGCTTGGTTGAGAATCAAGCGCAAACGTTATTGTAGTTCTTATCAATCTTCTCTCTCTCTAAACTTCACTTTATCAGAGCCAACAATTTCTGGGTCCGCCTCTGTTTCCTCCACTAAAGACTTACGTATTAATACAAATTTTCACCAACCAGCCGTTTCGTATCTATACTTTATAATCAAGGCACCTTAGATCTGTTATTCGTAACGTTGTTATAACTCCTCACTTCTTGCTGACTCAACCATCCTTCCTCCAGAAGCATTTTATCTCAACAGAGTTCACACTGTTACCTTCTTGCACATTTAGCATCCGCAGTTAACTTTTATAAAGAGTTGGTTCAGCCGATCCTTTCATACATTGTGTTTTATTCTAAAGCATTTATCCCTTATTCCACAACAATCTGTAGTACCACTACTGTCTTCCTACCCTGAACTACTCTCAATTTACCTTTAATTTTCCTCCACTATATAACTAATATATACTATATAAATAGCATAATGATTCAGCCATTGGCATCTTTATATTTATACCCAAGACATTTGCTCTTATACCAGACTCTCTTCACTTCAGTATGTACGTTAAACTGCTAAATCAATATAATATGAAGTTGCCTGTACAAATATTTACGCTAACCTTAACCTCATGGAAAATTCTCAAAATTCTTATCTAAGTATCAGCCTTGGCATATGTCATGTCTCCTAATTTTTTTTCCGTATCTATTAAAAAAAAATACTATCACTTTTATTTTGCAGAAAGACTTAATCTTTTCACTTTCACACTTCTAATAATAATGTTTTATGATAATATCATGCAAAGTCATGAATTTTTACTCATTCCTCTGAATAATCCGTCTTCTCTTCCACTTATAAGAAATATTTCCATTTACGAGACTTCCTTACAACCTCCGTCATCAAATCATATTCTCAACATCGTGAGTTAAGGTCCACGCGTAATTCGATCAACTCCAGTCACCTTTCCATTCTAAAACATTTTACACCTGTCTTGCATCATCTACATCCATTTTCCACTTCAATCTCAAACTGGCAAAACTCTCTTCAGCCCTCGCATTATTCACTGTCATTTCAAATCCGTCGTCTCCATTTATCACCTCCTCCGACCGATCGCTCCATCAATAAACAAGTAAAAATGCGCCGATGTGTCTTCGGCGCAATCGAGTTTTCTGCACAGCGTATAATGCTGTATGAAACTTTCAGCCGCGGTCCATGAAACTTAGCCACGTTCCGGTGGTGGCCTCAGCCACAGCCCATGAAATTCTTAGCCGTGGCCCATGAAACTCAGCCACGGTCCAGTGGTGGCTTGTATTGTTGGTACCTGCATCGATGCCAGAAGTACGATTATGGGTAAGTTTAACCTTAAATAAAATAAAAACTACTGAAGCTAGAGGGATGCAATTTGGTATGTTTGAGGATTGGAGGGTGGATGATCAACATAAAAATTTGCAGCCCTCTAGCCTCAGTAGTTTTTAAGATCTGAGGACGGACAGAAAAATACGGTCAGGAAAAGTGCGGACGGACAGACAAAGCCGTCACAATAGTTTTCTTTTACAGAAAACTAAAAAGCTGTAATATCTTGAGAGAGCATATCTCTATTTTCATATTTTAAATCCACATGTTTATTAAGCCTGAATTACTAAAATGCAGAAGGAAGATTTGGACAAAAGATATTGTAAGTGGGTATATATATACATATATAATTGAAGATTTTTTCCATATAATATATATATATACATATATATATATATATATATATATATATATATATATATATATATATATATATATATATATATGGATGTATATATAACATCAGACTATTCTGACCCTGACACGGGTGAAAATGACTTCATCAACTTAACCATCAAAGTGTCTAGGTGGATAAAGTAACTGTCGTTCTTTAGTTGCTGACACAGACAAAATTCCTCTCTTTTCTTGTCTTGTTTACCTAATTCAACGCATCTCATCCATACCAAAAGTACCCAGTTACTCTTCCTCTTTATTTGACGAAATAGTCTTCACTTAGCTTGGTGTAGCACTTAGTATATTTTAACCTACTTCCATGTCTTTCTTTTCTGTCTCTTTTGTAATTCGATTCATGCAATCATGTTAAGGCTTGCTTACACGTAACATTGGAGTCTATAGCTCCTGTTCTCCAGATGATTCCATTATGTTAATAAGCTCGCGTGTCTCCCCGAGGAATTTCATTGAATATCACTTCGTATGAACGGGGCCTGGGATTTCGAGATAATTGGTCGAGTTCCCCTAACAAGCCTTATGAGATCATCCAGTTCTGAGATCATTTATTCTTTTTTCTTTTCGATGCGCTCTCTTTGATAACGAAACCGGAACAACAAACTTTGAAAAGACGAGAGAATGAATATACCTAGTTTGTAAATAACATGGAATAGGTTCCCGGATCTTTTGATGTAAAAAAAAAAAGGCGTATTTTCAAGTACAGTAGTTGGAGAATCGACGATGGATATGGCATTGAAAAGGAGAAAGATGACAGATGTGACATTGAAGGAAAAAGATGAAATGGTTATTATCAACCTCACACTTAGGGCACCGTTAGGAGAATAACGCAAAGGAAAATGGGTCAAATTTGTTTTCCTAAGAGAACAGCAGTGAATAGTTTCGATGTTGAAGACTTTTATTCTGACGCCAATTAAATCAATCAATTCAATTAATAAAAGTGTACGGGGCATGATTGTCGCCTGGTTGTTATCTCATTTTCGTGATCTGAAATTTGACATTGAAAATATCTGCCTTGCTGCACTTATGCTGCAAAGAACAAATCTACCATACTGGATTTAAGCCGCAAACAAAATATTTACCATATTGCAATTATACTGCAAAGAACATATCTGCCATACTGCATTTATACCGCAAAGAACATAACTGCCGAACTGCCCTTATGCCGCAAAGAATATTTCCGCCGTAATGTACTTATGCCTCAAAAATATATCTGCCGTATTGCACTTATGCCACAAAGAATAAATCTGCCATCCTGCACTTATGCCGCAAAGAAACACATTTGCCATACTGCGCTTATGCCGCAAAGAAACATATTTCCCATACTGCACTTGTGGCGCAAAGAAACATATTTGCCATGCTGCACTTATGCCGCAAAGAACATAATATTATCTGCTGCACTGCACTTATGCCGCAAAGAACATATCTGACGTACTGCACTTATACTGCAAAGGAACATATTTGCCATAATATGTTCCTTTGCAGTATAAGTGCACTTATGCCACAAAGAAACATATCTGCCATACTGCACTTATTCTGCAAAGAACATATCTGTCGTACTGCACTTATGCTGCAAAAATATATCTGCCATACTGCACTTAACCCGCAAAGAACATATCTGCCCTCCTGCACTTATGCCGCAAAGAAACATCTGCCATACTGCACTTACGCTGCGAAGAACACACCTGCCGTATTGCACTCATGCCATAGAGAACAACTTAAATGGAGAATTATTGTTGTTCATCCGGTGTTTTAAGTGAAGAACAATATAACAAGCTAGAATAAGCTACTATCAAAATATCATAAACAAAACAATAGTTTACTGAGAATAAAAAAAACCTCTTTGGAAGTTCAACTTTACGTTATGTCGTCATCTGTTTAGCAGGATGATTAAGACGAGAAGTAAGCTCTTAGAGTGATACTTTATTAACAAACTACAGTGGTATTTATATGAAACTGCTGACCAATCAGCGGCCAGGAAATTTACATAGTAACTAACAGACCAACAATGCACATGCATTTGAATCTAGACTTTGTGTCTTCTTAATATATGAAAACCAGGTGTGTCCCGAAAGTGGCGCCATCCTGCTGGAATGATTTGTTGCTAAGGAGCATGGAGAGGGAATCGCAGTCCGCGACGCAGGTGTCACGAAGGCTTGGTGCCATACTATCGGCGAAACGTAGGAAAGTCTTCACGTGGTACATCTGTTAACTGTACAACCATCTATAACGTCACGAAGTGAAACAATGCTAGAGCTGGGGTGTATTTATATTTTGGGCTGACAACAGTATCTTTTTATAGTGAACCTTTCGTCCTACATCAGTGACTTTGTGGTAAAAACTTTTACTACATGTTCTGAGTACAAGCTGCAGTCGCACTACGAAATATGGCGGTAAATGTGTTGATTCTCGTTTTTGGTGGTGTTTAGCTTGTTTGACACCGGCTTCTTCTTAAATTTTTCCTTCTTACTGCCTGCGTTGCACGTCGAAAACAAAGGTAACAAAGACTACTTTTTCCCCCAAATATCACGAATAAAAAAATAACCACTGATAATATAAAAATATATGAAGCAGATTTTTATTTCGTTATCCATGAACGTCCTTCCATTTCTGCAGCGCGGCTAAAATGAGACCAGAGAACGTTAAACAAGTTAGAGTACATAATGGGTTGCTAATCTGATACACGCTGTCTCACTGTCAGTTCATTTGCATTCTTGCCCCTACAAAATGGATTCTAACCAAATTTATAATAGAATTAGTCAGCGAGAATATGGAAGAGTCGCGCAATTACGTCTGCATAAGTGAAGTCTGATAAAAAGATCTCGAAAACACATCCTGAATCTGATATAATTTGCCTGTGATTGCAATTTACTAA
>NC_089784.1:7295503-7300503 GCF_040412425.1 Macrobrachium rosenbergii | reverse complement strand
TTGGTCTCAAAATAACAGATGGGACCGTCCCCACGTGGTGTACTACATTCCTCTCTTACTGTGCGTTATTTCTCGTCTCTTTCTCTCTTCCCTGTGTACAAGTGCCTCCCTCACAGTCTACAAGGAGTGCCCCTATTGCATTTGGAGGTTAGGCTTCATGATATAATAATAAACTCGCAAAGTCTTAGCATCGTCCAATTAGTACGGTGATGTTGGTAGATTTATTTACTCCGAAACACTCGACGCAAACGAACATTCCTGTCATAAAACAAATATTCAGGTTATATCAGACACTAATCCTACTTCTTCTTTTTTTACTCAAAACAAACAATATGTTTCGGCAAATACATGTCCAAGGGGCGCAGTAAAGGCGAAAAAACTAAAAGTAGCTGTTACACCGTATTTACAGAAAACATAAATATTAACCTACAGAATATGATTTCATAAATCATCGACATGCTTTTGCATCATGAGATTTAACCACAACAGATGAGATGGTATATAAACGTATCTGATACCATCGGCTTTTTTCACAGCTTACGGACTAGGTTGTGAAATATTTCTGTAAATGAAGTTGAGCAAGGTTACTTAATTATTGGCTCAATACACCTGCTATAAAGTTGTTCTTTCGTTTAGTTAAAAGGATACGCCTTTGTTAGGGTATTAATTTATCATTCTTGAGATACACATATATATGACAATATCAGAAGATATTTTAACGTGTAACAAGTGAATATTACGGATGCTCTGAATTAGCATAATCTAAGTTCATTTTCTTTTTTGAGTGCTTTTACACTGAGATTATCATACTGTGGTTTATTTTCTACAATGCCGATGAATGAAAAAAATTTCCAGTTTACATTTGACAAGTTTTTTTTTTATCGATAATGATGCCTTAAATGTGATACGCCAAAAACGTTTATAAACAACTGCCCGTACATTAATTCCTGACAGACATATAGTGGCGTAACGGGTAGTATATATAAATATAAATATAAATATAAATATATGCATATATATATATATATATATATATATATATATATATATATATATATATATATATATTGCATCGGATGCCTCTGATACTGGATTCTAGGCTGCAATGGACAATCAAAGTGAGTTCTTTTTCATTACCATGGGGCAGATAACAATAAGGTCCTGCTAAATGAATGAATCCCACACAGGAGAAATATTCTATGCTGATGATGTCTTCATAACAGGAACATTGTAGAGGGGTAGACTAAGGGGTGGCAGAAGGCCACTGCACATGGGACAGAGCCGAGATTTGGTTCCACAGCCAAGCTGATCTGCAAGGAGAAGCAAGACAGTTACTTGCAAAAGTAACAACACGCTCAAAGGGAACCGAGGGAACACACAGATGGTACCAAACAACTCAGTTCAAAACACTAAATGCACAATTACGTTAACTCTTAACGCTTCAACCCAAATTTATTGAAGGTGATTGCACAATGAAATAGAAAATAAATCTGACAGAGAAATAACAGAATTGTGACTGACTAAAGAAACCCTATTCTGGTACGTTACCTTCGTCAGGATGATGGTGCCCTCGCTCGATAAGGTGTTGGCAGTGGAGGGAGGAAAATGAAGGGATGCCCCTTACAAAAGTGTACTGGTCCAAGCCTTGAGGTCGGACGCTTGGAGGGAGTACAAGGGACAGGCGACAAAGGTGAGGACAACTGTCCTCTGCGAAGTTCTGAGCTCTTTTCTCCTTGGACTGCTGGTTCAGGGTCCATATATAACGTCGGGGATTATGCCTTGGCATCACTGTAGATGGTGTGGAAGTCAATCCCGCCTCCTTTTCTAGAGAGTTATGCATGTGGGGTCATTCCCAGGTGTCATGGTGGTCAGCACATGTTCTGGAACTATGGGCCGGCACTATCTCTTTTTTTTTGGCTCCTCCCCTTCCAGTTGTCCGCCGCTGGCGAAGGGTTTGCATCTTCGAAAGATGCACCCAGGCAGCCACTTTGAAGAGAGAGAGGGGATTAAAGGCTTACCCACACAGGGAAAGAAGGAGAGAATTGGTGAAGGGGCGAATGAAACCCACAGTTCTTTTATTTAAAAATGAGTAAAATGAATTTTATTCTTTTATCTGTTATGTTATTATTGTAAAAAGCTGGTGAGGTTGCTTGGAAAGAATTTTTCCTTTGTTTGCAATATATATATATATATATATATATATATATATATATATATATATATATATATATATATATATATAGTCACATTCAGTGTGACAATTTTATATTCACAGACATTTACAAATGTCGTTTAAAAATATCCAGTTCACTCAACCACGGAATAACATACGTCACTGAAGAGTCGTTACTTCCCAACCATTCGGGAGTTCAAGTTTCCCTGCTGATGAATCGCTCGCAGCCCCACGTGGATCAACCACGTGGCCGACCTGGCGATGGTTTAATTCAAGAACTAGCATGCAATACCATTATAACCATCCGTTTCTGTCTCTTTCTAGTCGATCATACACAAAGAATCAGTTGTATCACTCATGGTATGCCAGGACAAAGGAAAATCCAGAGGAACAAATAATGAGCAAGGTTAAAGAATAAAGTACAGTCCGGAAAAGGCAAGATAGAGAAAAATACAACATTCAACGAAGTAGAGCAAAATAAAGAAAACCAAAGTAATAATATAAGATCATAAAAAGAGACTATACGCAAAAATGAAAATAATAAAATCTACTGGTTGAGAATAAAGTAACATTCATTACTGAGCTAATCAAAATCAGAGGCACATACAGAAACCCACACCTAACATTGCATAATCCTCTAATATTATGATAATAATTTTCACCTATACAAATGACGAACAATTAAATTGAGAGGGTGCCGGCAACTAACCAAAGAGAAAATAATCTTAAATAAATGTAACAATTTTACAACGTTCTGAATCACTCAACATTCTGGACCACAATATACTTATCATTCTAAGCAATAAAGCTTACTTTCAATGGCGGCCTTTCTCAACCACCTATTAAATCATATTTTTTTGGCGAGAGTTTTCACCTTAATTAAAGAATTATACAAGGTCCTTGTACTATCTCTCACCGTATACAGAATTCTTTAGTCTATAGAATTCAACAATGTAAGATTATTCAACAATTACATAATTTAATTATGGCCACACTTGTAATATTTAATACTTAGTGTGTTAGTGAGTATTCAATTAACGGTGTTTTCTCTTAGTCTGTTTTCTTGGAACCGACTTCCATCAAGGTTAGCTGTCTGCCGACTCATGGTTGAACAACGGTTAAGGGTGGGTGAAAATAAAGGTAAGGAAAACTAAATGAGATTCAAAAATATACACTGAAACAAGGTAAAAGAACTACGAAACATATGGCCGAGTTAAATAAAACCCCACGTACGTTCCTTAAATGAGTCTAAAAAAGGAATTCGAGACAAAATAACGACAAAATTAGATTCACCTTTTAATACGATTTTATGTTAAAGTCTGTGACAAAAAAATTTTATACATATAAAATACATACACACAAACATGCATACACTATATACATATATATATATAAATAAATAAATAAATAAATAAATAAATAAATATATATATATATATATATATATATATATATATATATATATATATATATATATATATATATATATATATATATATAAGGAGAGACAATCAGTGAAGATTATGCTGGGTGAAAAAAATACAATCACCGATATTTTTGAAGGCATATCGTCAGAATTGAGAGAAGTGTCCTTTTTTTTTTTTTTTAGTGCCAAAAGTCACTGATTCAACTGAGGTACAGCTGAAAGAAGAAAGTCACTGAATGGCAGTTAACGGTAATTCTTTAGGTATATCATAGCCTCATCTATGTCTTTTTTTTAATTCTACTATCTAGATTTTGACTGAAAGTACCAGTTTTCTATATACTTGAACAATATTTTTATTTTCAGGGAAAACTGACTGCTATGAAATATTAACCAAGATACATTTTTTACTGAGTAAATTCGGTCACTTAATTTGATTTCCATTTTCCTGTTTTCACACTGGCGACTTCTACAGTAAATAAAAAAAGTGGAAATCCTTTGACAAATCTAGGTTACATGAAAAATCCCTTCAGACGTGGCAGCAGGTTTCTTGTGGCGTAAAATTAAATTTGAATTTTTAATGGAGACAATTTTTGAAGGACGAAGGGACGTTCATTAATAAAAAGGAATGGTTTTACGTTCTGTCTATGCAGCTACGTGCCTCCCATGATAAAGATCTTAAAAAAATAGAATAACGGAAAGACTGAGAGAGAGAGAGAGAGAGAGAGAGAGAGAGAGAGAGAGAGAGAGAGAGAGAGAGAGAGAGAGAGAGTATTATTACTGCAGGATCGAACCGCATGGGATTTAAGCAGTCTTCCTGATCTTATACTTATTGCCAAGGGAAATGAATAACTGTATAATATCAATTTAAAAAGGCTGAAGACACACAATAAGGAATATGTTAATGAAATTAAACAGAAATATTTTCATAAAGGAAATAACGATTAAACCTGTAATAAAACAAAAATGATTGTAAAACAAGTCGACTCTGTGGCTATTCTACTGATCTTTATTTTGTTTTAACGCTTTTTATTCTCTCTTGAAAGCCTACTCATATTCCTCTGATAATTAATGAAGTATCGCCCAAGCTTCTTGATTTTTATAACTCGCAAAAAGGTTTTTTAAACTTTTATTTTTATAAGCATCATAATTACCCACAGAAGAAGATACGGGAACCTCGTAAAGTCTCCTTCCAACAGAGTGTAAAATATCAGGAATACTTAAATTGCGTCTCCTACTTTTAATTCCATACAAAGGGTAATACCAACAGCAACTTCAAAGGCCGAACATCGCCACTGTTTGGCCAAATCTTTCAAATAGACAAAGTCGGAAAAAGAAACTTGAGAGAGTCACTGAATGAAATTTCTTCTTTAACTCTTAATTTTTTCATATCTCCGCACAGAG
>NC_089784.1:7243003-7293003 GCF_040412425.1 Macrobrachium rosenbergii | reverse complement strand
CACAAGCGAGATGACAACGTGCTGAAGATACAGAAAAGACACAAAAAAACAGTGACGCTGTATGTTCTTGAAGATGTTGACGAAGCAACAGTGAGAAGGGTAAAAGCATAATTTCCAGGCACATAAAAAATTCACCTTCTTTATAATGTTTCAACAGTTTCAAAGGCAGTTAACATTAAAACTACAATATTGGAACAACGTTAATATGCTGCCTTTCGTATAGTTAACTAAATGGTTAGAGAGAGAGAGAGAGAGAGAGAGAGAGAGAGAGAGAGAGAGAGAGAGAGAGAGAGAGAGAGAGAGAGAGCGAGCGAAAGGGGAGGGGAGATAAATTACACATCCTTACAAAATACATCGAATTCGGAACAGCCACTTACTTGACTAGATAAAAGGAAGTAAGAGAAAAATGGCTGATGTTCAAAACTGGAAATAAATTAGAGGGCATAAACATGCTGTTCCGTTACCTTATTACGGTGATTGTTAATCTTTTGCTGATTATAGAAATTCGAGAATTTTGAGAGCCTAAATCATGCAACTTGTAAAGAAAATTATAGCAATCTTAAGAAGTCTTAGTTACACGAGAGTTTATTTAAGATAGTATCAAGAATTCTACAAAGATCAAGGTCAGACCCGAAAATATGATTTCTCTTTATTCCAAAGTTACATCCAAAATTTGAGTCTTTTGGCTTCATATTATATTTTTTTTTGCCATGCAGTAATATTGCGATATAAAATTATCTATTTCGGATCTAAGCTGAAATTTTTCTGTTTCCTTATTTACAAATTTAGAATGTGGTAGGGTATTTGATGACTTTTTGTTTAATAAAGATTTCATAAATTTCTACATTAAAGGGATTCATCCTTTTCAATTGCCGAACATAAAACACCCGGTAAAAGTTTTAAATGATATTCGTTTATTCCATTAAACTCTGCAACCCAGTTGTAAATTACGCTTCCTACCTCTTCTGAACGAAATATTCTGAGAAATGTTGCCATTTACAGACGTGAGTGCAAAATATTTTGCTCTCTGGTTTTCCAACTTAACATCTGGAACATTGACTTTTTCTATTTTCTCTTTCAGGCAACTCTGCGCGGATACAAAGGTCTCTTTCTCTACATACATCTCTGGAAGAATAACAAACCTTTATGGAATTGCAAAGGACATCTCGCCCAAGGTTGAATGACGCTGCAAGAGAAAACTTTGAAGTGAAATGGGAGAAGTTTTTATGGGAAGAACTGTACATTCCCCTTTTAACTACAAGTATGGGAAATTTTCAGACATGTTATTTTGCTTTCATGGTACAAAAAGTATGGGTGAAAATTAGCGGAAGAGTTATAGAAAAAATGAGAGAGAGAGAGAGAGAGAAGAGAGAGAGAGAGAGAGAGAGAGAGAGAGAGAGAGAGAGAGAAAACGTGAAGATTCTTCTCAAGTATACTTGGGTAGTGTTCAACTCATTTAGCTTTCTTTCGAAATAATGTTATAACTGGCAGCCTGTAAACGTCTTATATTTCTTAATCGAAACGTCCGTAGGTAAGTGCACGTTGCCAAAACGAATAGCTTTTTCGACTGAAGTTAAAGGACTTCACCTTCACTATTATTTTTACGTCAGGTTTTCCCTTCGGGACTGCACATCTCATGACTGCTCTCTACTCCCTTTCTGTCTTGGGCCCTTTCTCTGTCTGAGTTACTAACTGGTTTAGATCTTCATTTGCACTCTTCCCATGACAATCTGAGCAGTTCCACTGCATCCTGCAGCTTTCATATCACGGAATCATGCTTTCAACTTTAATATCTAATTATAGTCTCTCATTTGAATATTACGTCAAGTATGAGCTTTTCTTTTGTAATATGACATTTTTACCTCACTGCAGCTATAAACATACACCTTTACAGCCAAGCGTCTTCAGTCTTCCATCAGCCCTTTAACATGCGTCATGAGTATTTTTCTGATTACTAACGGTAGAATACTTTTTCCCAGCAGTATACCAGTTTTTACACCTTATTCACGCTGTTTCTACTCTTTCTACTGATCTCTCAGTACAGCTTCACAATCCATTATGCTATCAAGGTAACAAAAAGGTTCTTTACCTTTTGCAATATGCGCCCTGCTTCGAAACACTCCTCTCCTTACGTCCTTAGTTCAGCTCTTCTGATGCCTGGTAAATATTGTAAATCTCTTTACTATATTTAAAATTTTTTTACTACAGCTGTGTACGTTAATAAGTTAGAAAACACGACTCCAAGAGGAGAACCCATTGCCAAACCGTCAAAGACTAGGAAGAGTTCCCCATTTTCTAATAAAAAAGGCTTCTCCACAGTCCAAGAAAAGAGGCATATCCAGGGGTGCAAGTATTTGATCTTAACGCGTGTAAGCCTAGTATCTGTGACAAAGAAACATTTCTTTGAAATCCTGGCAAAGATCACCAAAAATAATAATGATAATCTGTTCGTTGATATTAGAGTCTTTCATGTCCATTACAGAAAGGAAGCATTTCTTTGTAACGCTGTTCGGTTCTGATCTTATTAGAACATTCTTTCCGTATCTTGGAAAAGCCAGTAATAAGAACAATAATGGAAATACACTGCGGGCATAAAGAGAATGACATCTCATACTTTTCCCGACAACATAATCATTCTTATTCCATTTGCATTATTGCACTTCCTGGCAGTAACCTTGACTCAGCATTTATTACAGATAAAGTATTGTCGGTGCCACACGTAATTTTGCAATATTCTTCCTGAAAGATTCAGACGATATTTCAAGACTCCTCGGGACAAGAAATAACCTTCTAGCCATTTACCAGTAAATTGCACTTCCAATTTTGAACTGAACTCACACCGGGATATTTGACTATAAAATATATTTCCTTGCATATCTTGATTATAAACTGTTCTTACTTTTAATCGTTTACATCTTTGTGGAGTCTTGTGGATCCACCTTTCACACGTCTGGCAATATGGAAAAAAGTAATCATGGAAAAAAAGTAAAAGCCTTCAACATCACTTTTAAAATTTTTAATTCTATAATTTACCGGCATTTTATTTTCAAGCAATGAAACTAATATGAGTGCAACCCGATGTCCTTTTCTAGCCTAAACATAATGGAAACAAGAAAGAGAAAAAGAAAAAAATGAGAGGTCGTAACCGCGAAAGGAAACTCACCGCTCAGTCTGTCTGGAATTTACGATTTGATTTTTCCCCTCTTTCTGTTCCTTCACGTCAAGAAAACTTAGCATCTACGTCTTAACTTACTGATTATTGAGAGCACTCTGGCGTCATGCGTAATACTAAAATGGTTGCCAGTTAGTATGGTTTTAGATTCAGGCATCTAATACTCAATGTGATGTTACAAAAAGAATAATTTTCCGCCATACACTTTGAATTCCTATTTAGAGCCTGAATAACCTAATGGCTTTATTGTGGCCACAAGGAACATCTATCAAAAATACTTTATGCCACACACTGACACGAGTATTGCCATTTTTTACAAGAATTTATTACATTTCACAACTTTTATATAAGAATGACACTGGAGAGGAATTTCCGCAAATAAGGTTGATTTAGAATGTGAGGATGTTCTATTTCTCCATGACGCTTATGAATTATGGTAAAATGCCATTACATATAAGCTAATATCTATTTATCAGTAGTTCTACGGTATGACAGTGGAACAATATGTACAAAAGTTGTACATAAAACTTATATAAGAGTGCTAAATGTATTTGAATGAAGAGGGTTTATATATATATATATATATATATATATATATATATATATATATATATATATATATATATATATATATATAATATAAATATATATATATATATATACATACATATATATATAATTATGTATATGTATTGTAACGTTTAATTACAGTCTGCAAGACCACGTGAAGCTTCACTCACTTTTCAAATTTAACTTAATTAAGGAAACATGTAAAGTACAGACGGTGAGTCAAACCCACGACCACCCAGAACCGAGAAGCAGAAACGGTATAGTCTGGATTTTGGAGTTGTTACGACGCCCAGTCTTCCACTATAATTTTCATTCTTTCTGATATTTCTTTTTAGTTCTGAGAAAATAAGCGAAGTGTTAACATTTTCATTTCAAGTAACGTAAGCATTTCGAAACCTTTGCTATTGCATATTGCTCCCTCTCAGTCTTCAGCATTCCCTGAGTGACCGAGAAAGTGTTTTCTTAGCATAAAAAGGGACAGTAAGTTTGTCTTGCAGAATAGGCATTTGATGCTGTGCATCCATCTGTTCACCAACAGTGCCAATTCATGAATTCCCGACGTGGAAGATCAATTCAAGATTCATTCCTGAAGACATATACCTACGTGGCAGAAATCTGTACAATTACTTAGTTTTAGAGGTTTCCCCACGGTGATTTCTATTCTAGAGATAATTAATTCTATAACTAAGACTTATACCACAGACCGTAAACTCTTTGGGACTGGCACTTTGTTTTGTGAGTAATGTAATATCAGTGCCACGGAGCTAGTGAGGAGTTCCCTTGCAATATCCTTCTGATCCTTGTAATAAAACCTCATTTGTGAAGTCTTGCATTTCTTTTACAAACCATTTTAGTTTACTGTTAACTTACTTCTTTTCATGGGTTAACTGAGTAGTCAGGTGAGTTTAGAGTATGTTTAAGTTCAGATAAATCAACCCTAGGATGGGCTCGTGAAATATATATATATATATATATATATATATATATATATATATATATATATATATATATATATATATTATATATATAGATGTAAAGTGTGTATTCGAATGAGTTTTGAAAGCTAGAATGAGAGTGATGTCATACGAATACCTGCATAAAAACCCAGGAAAATTTGGACTGAAGAAGTTATATGAATAACTGCACAGTTTTGAAAAAATAAATGGAATGACGAGGTTATACGCATAATCGTAAAAAAGTTCTGAAATTCTCAGCATGAGAGCAAAGAGATTATATGCATACCATTATAGAAATCCTGAAAAAGTTGCAATAAGAATGGAAAACTTTTGTATACCAGCAAAGAAGTCCTGAAAAGATGGAATGAAGTTATATACCAGATAGGATTTCTGAAAAAAAATTGGAATGAAAAAGTTATATGCATAACTGTACAGAAGATGTAAAAGTTGGAAGAAGAGGTTGCATGCATAACCATACAGAAGTTGAAAAAGCTGGAATGAAGTTATATACTGTACATTACTGTGTATGAATTTTGAAAAGGCTGGAATGAAGAAGTTATGCCTAATTCTATATGATTCTGAAGAAGCTGAATTAGAACAAAGAGGTTATATGCACAGCCTTACAGAAGTTCTGAAAAAGCTTCAATAAGAATGAAGGAATTGTATGCATAACAGCATAGGAGTCCATACCACTCAAAGGAACGCTGACTGGAGTGATGGAAGCTGGCTTGTAGGGTAAACAAACTCATGACAACTCAGGTGTATAAGAATATGAGTAGGCAATCAATTGGTTCAGCAACAAACACTGAACATTTTAACCTAAATATGTCGAATGATACTGCTTGTTCTTATATACAGAAAGTACTATAAAAACACAATGAATATATAAGACAACAAAAATACAATTGTATGCATTAGAGTTGCTGTGCTATCCAATAACAACAACCACCCTTCAAATGATGTTACAATAACCATACAGGAGTTCTAAAAATGTTGGGAGGGTTAAAAGACATCTGCAAATGTTGGAATGAAGAAGTTATATGCATAACTGCATAGTTCTGTATAGTGCTTATCCATGTATGCATCCTGAAAATACTGGAATCAAGAGGATGCATAACCTTATATATAAATATAATAAATCTTAGAAAGAAGAGATTATATGGAAAATGCTGGAATAAAGGAACCAAAGGCCTTGCACCAAGAATCGTAAATGAATAATTTCAGAAACCAACTGAAGTTCCTTTATGAATCTGGGGTGGCATTTATTACAGATCGGAAACAAAATTATTTTTATTACTTGAAAAGAAATTTTTGGGAGGGTTTATACTAGACTGGATTGCGATAACGAAGAAAGAGTATCAGAAGAGTCGTATAAGTTAACTATGAAGTTCACAGGAACTATAAAATCCACTTGATTTTTTTTATAAGAATTAAAACTGGGAGTAAAAGTTTTGATGAATGGGAAAAATTACGGGAATTAGGACTGAGAGCAGAACAACAAGGATATTATATAATCATTAGTTAGTGACTAACGACTGGTGAAGGAAAAGTATACACAAGAGCAAATCATAAAACTTAAGTTTTTACTCAAGTGTAGCTGCATATGACAGTGAAACATTACTGATGAAGTCTTGCAAGAACCGAAAAAAAAGGAAATGTTGGTAAAAGTAAGCTTTCTTCTTTACAGGGAAAATAATGAGAGTCATGAAATGGGAATAAGGAGAAGGGGAAGGGGAAGGGGACACAGAAAATATACAAAGAAAATTCGACGAGAAAGAAACGATGATATCCTATTAGAGGGAGGAGGGAGAAAAGTAATGAAAAGGCAATAATATGGTAAGTGACGGAAATGGGATAAGGGATGAAGAGCAGTGAAGATGAGTCCCAAAAATCATAAAATCTTGATAACGAGGGGATGGATTTTTCATTACGACAGGAGACTAATTTTTTTTTTTTTTATAGAGACCAAGAAAACTTTTTTCCACCTATCTGGCTCCTTTCCTTTCTTCTTATTTTTTCGAGTTTTCCATACATAAGTTTCTATGTATACAATATTTTTTAAGATAATATAACAGCATTATGTGGCTCTACGGACCTAATAATGAAGCATGGGAAACAACGAAACCAATATATTTTACGACTGTATGCGCCCACGATGGACCCTAACCTTTATACAGGTATACGTACATATACAAAAGTAGGAGGTCCACATGAATGAAAAGTAGCAAAATAGCCGTTTTACATTATAGCCAATCTTATTGCCCCTCTTTACACATCTGACGATGAAAGTACAGATATTCAATGTTCATGGAGAGCAAAGGTTACGGTGATGGATACAGTCACCTGTTACACCTGAGCCTTGAAGGAGTGAAATACCAACTTCCTTCACAGTGGTTTCTATGAAGACCTTGCCTTCATGAATAAAGGATCAAATTAAGGTTATCTTACTTTAAGCAGCCCAACTCAGGAGTTTTCATATATTGCGTAGGGATAATTATCACTAAAAAGATGAACTTTTGGTAGCCTCGTTTTCATTTGCCTTGTAAATGACTTTCCTCTCCCAATGTCAAGATAACTGAGAGGGGCAAAATTTTTAGTTGTCTTGGATACTATATCGACGTATTCTGTAGAACCAATCCTCACAGCCTCCACAAGGATTTAAGATTTTGGAAATGGAATATAAAATTTAGGTCGAAGGCCAGGCTCTGGGACACATGAGGTCATTCAGCACTGAGAGAAATTGAGTGAAAAGATTTTAAAGGTTCAACACGAAGAAAACCTCGCAGTTGCACTATGAGGCAATTGTCAGGAGAGGGTGGAAAGAAAGATGGAAGAAAGAAAATATGAACGGAGGTACAGTAAAAGGAATGAAAGAGGTTGCAGCTAGGGGACGAAGGAACCCCGCAAAGACCCTAAAGTAATGCTTGCAGTGCACCGCGTGAGGTGCACTGACGGCACTGCCCCCAAAGGGATTTAAGATTTTAATATTCTCAAGAAAAGGAGGTAGGAAAAGAAGTCCTTAGTTTCCGATAGTAAAGGCGATATACACTACTTCCTGAGCAAGTAAGTTTCAAGGGAGCTAAGATTATCAACAATATCTGATGATTCAGTACTAAATGTCATTACTCTGTCATTACCCCTTCCTGGAGCATTTGCATCAGGATCAGACAGACAATTTTCGGGACTGATAGACTGATCTGATATATAAAAAAAAACAAAAAAAACTAGCGTTGCGACTACAAGGGTCATCGTGGTCGGAAACGCCTTGTTTTATCCATGTAATTCATAAGACATACGCCTCCATGGAGTGATGAAAAGAAGAGACATAAATCTCGAGATGTATAAAAAACATACAAAATACCCGTTTCTTCCTTGAAACTTTCTATCATAATTAATTTTTATAATGAATAATTATTCTGTATAACGAATAATTAATTTATATAACGAATGTGACCATCTCATAAAACATTCAGCATATCGGAATGACGGCTTCGTATTCAAACTCCCCTCGTTGGTATCTCGAAACTTTTCTCATTTTCAGAAGTTTGTGTGCCAAAATTAATGGGAAGCCCAGCTTCATTACGCTGTTCCATAGAAGATGGAACTGAGTTCGTTGTGTATTCACTGTTTACGTATGTGCTAATGTACATACGCATAAACAGAAATATACTGCAAAAATATTTATAAATAGACGATCAATTTCTAGATGCTACATGGAATATTATACTTCATGAATATCTTAATAGTTATTTATCTTCAATTGCTTTCTGTCGTAGCCAAACTTCGATTATTTTAGTCTTTAAACACCTGGCTGTACTAAAAAGTATTTTTGGCCGCCTTGATTTTCAGTCTGGAAAAATTCTCAATCACAAGTAAAAAAAATAATAAAGTATCAATAACTTTTTACATCACAGCATCTGTTCACTGTTCCAAGGAAATTCAACATTTTTTATATTTTCTTCTTGAATTGTAATTAACTCCGTCATTCATCAGTAGGTTACAACTTTATATGAGACTGTGTTGGATGAACGTGAGCTATATTTTGGTTACGAAGCGTATGCCAAGTAATTTCCTCAGTAGCTGTAAAGTAACATTTCTCGTCTCACATTCTTCGTCTCCCCATTTGGCCATCTTGACAATGGTTACCCCCTTTCCTTGCTTCAAAAATACATCGAGCGCTCATTATTTCTTCCCACTTTCATAACCTGTAATTATTTAATCATTTACCCGGTGGTACTAAGGTGAATCATATGGCAGTAATAAACTCGCGACAAACACTTTTATCCATGTTCATTATTTAGTAGGTCATATGACCTTCGGAGCTGAGCAACGTTGGGATTGGTCGGTCACCGTCACTTAACACACCTCCAGCATCAGTATCCCAGCCTGGAGTAAGGTTATTCATTATTGTGTTTATTAGCAAAAACAAGAAAACGACATTAGGCAGCCTGTCCCATCGGGCATCATCGCGTAAAAACCTAATTTGAGAGACGTGAGAACGTGAATGTCCTACTAATAGAACAACAACCCTAGTTTTTGAAAATTGTTGCCAACACGACTGGCTCGTTTCAATATTTCATGCTAGCATTGGATACACCCTAAATTATGCTGCCCGATTATTTGCTGGTATTTGGCCCTTTATCTGTTGAGGCAAGTCATAAAAGAACAGAATATGACTCTCATAAAGTTTGATTCACTTTGATAAATGAACCATAGGCCTAACAGTCGAATCCTTCATTGTCCAGAGCGCTTACTAAAATTAACTTCCTTCTTCATTTGTTTTAATATTCCTTCGTTTTATTTCCTTTTTCTTTCTCTCCATGACTTTCTTTTTGATGCATTGCCTAATTTCTTCGTTTCTATCCTTTCTGTTTCGTTTTGCATTTTTTTCGTTTTAATTAACTTCTGATAAAATGACATTCGGTTTTCCGCTTTGCTCTCCTGTGCCATGCACGAATACATCGCGGGAGTTGACATGTCAATGAAAAAGTAGAATCTCATTTGAAGCAGTCGTGCACTTTTCCCCTTAACTCTTACGTATTCCTAATTAGGGCACTCTTTCAAAGAATTCAATTAGGCGTTCCCCTTTTCAGGAAATTGTTCCAATGTTTTTCCTACTTTCACAGTAAAGGCTATTGAATATCCACGTTAGATGACCGTCCTCGTCATCTGCTAATGGGCGATTTTATTGAGTGACAACTGTTACTCTAATAGGTCTAAGAGTCTTAATCTTAACAGGAGATCGAAAGCCGTCAGACTCTTCAATTGAAGAGTCTTTCGGGGTCTTAGGGAGATGTTTCATTTTCTCTATTTACACTAGAGCTTTACTGACTAATAAGGACGCTTCGTACGCGTAGATACAAGATATGGGGATGAAGATAAATGGAGATGGAATATCAGAATCTGGAATGATAGCATTCACTTTATACCTACCAATATTTTGCAATGCCCAATGGTGGCGAGGTCTGAAGGCGTTTCGTTAGAAGTCCTGTTAGGTGTTCTTTGACGTTTACTGGTTATTTATAATATCTATCTCTTAATTTTCTGTTGTCTGGTTCTACTCAGCTGTGCGTGTATGTTAAACAAAGTACGGCGATGAAGGCAGAAGCCAATATACGAACATTAACTATTCTGCTGCTTTGTTTGTTTCCTGCGTGTTTTACTGTTTTATGTTTAGCCACTATTTAGCCGTGTATTGGGTAGGTTTGTTTTAAAGAAGAAAAAAAAAAATGTTTGTGATTGGATTTTTATATTGTGACGTCCCAATCAATGATGTCTGTAATCAAAGACTTATCGTCGCTTAACATTTCATGTTACATTACAGTGTTAAGCTGACCGTCAATGAAATTACTCTTTACTCCCTTCTCGTATTAGCACCAGACGGAGAGTGGAGAATTCAAGACTCACCCATAGAGAGTAACCTTTTACGGATGATTCCGCTTCAATACCATCTCACTCCCAAGATCAGGTGCATCACAAGTAATCGTATATTCATAATTTCTATGACTTTACTCTGTTTATTTTCTGTTTAGTGTTGAGCAGGATTCACAGAACAAAATTTTGTTCCTGGTGAAATACACAAGGGTTGTTCCTACTAAGTTTGTAAGGTACCTCCTTTTCATAGCGAGGGGAACGGAAGATTTAATTTCATATGTACTCTGAGCATTTTTGTTTGTTATACCTGATACCCATCGGCAAGTTTAATATGCTTAGCACTGGGTTGCTCTAATGTGTTGGATGCCCCTCTCGCTTTCGGTGTGCCGAAATTATTTCATTCGGTATTTGAGTGGATCCCACTACAACTTTTGTTACTGGCGCATCGCTGTCACAAATGTCATTATTAAGTAAGCGTATTTTAACAGATATACCTTTCCTTTCATTGAAATTTATCCTATATTAAATCTGTACAACAATGAACTCTACTATTGAAAACCCAATCCAGTTTATGCAAATGGAGTCATATCCTTTACTTCAAATTTTAAAACGTTAGCAAGTACAGCTAACATCGACTGCTTTGAATAGTAAAATAGTAAACTACAAATACAGCGCAACCCGTAATGCTATCACCAGGAAAGAATTAAAAGACCATTTAGCTACCTGCCTTAAAATATGGAAAAGAGTCTGAGAAGACCTCCCACGAGGACCATATTAGAGGCCTGTAGGGTTACCATACAAGGGGACTTGAGTTAAAGTTTAAATGGAGGGGTATTATGCTGGCTCCCCCTCTGCTGCAATTTCCATAATACTGTCACCTGCAGAATTATTGGTTAGAAGGTTAGTGCTGATAACGAAAGACTCAGCACGATGTACCGAGGACCCTAACGTGGGAGGGTAGTGTGCAAGACCAGTAGATATAGTGATGATGAAACTGGCACGATATGGGAAGCTCGGAAAGCCTTGGTGAGCAACAAAAGCCCTTTCTCTACAGAATAAACTTTGTTAATGTTTTCATATTATATACAGCTTTACCTCCTGAGAGTTTTATCGTTTTTCCTTTCTTATTCTGTATAACACACATGGCTTTATTTCAGGTAAACAACAAAATTCTATTAGTTCACCTTAGTTTGCTATTTAACAGAAGATCACTTATTTTCTATCGAAATTTTACCTTAAATGGTTCCAGAGCTTTATTCTTATCCTGTCTTTTCTCCTATCATAAAAAAAATTCAGAAACACGAAAAAAGGCTCATTTAAGACAATTTGTTGTTAAGTTTCGTTTCAGTGTAAATGTTTTTGTGAATACCAATTCATTTATCAATTCCATATAATCTAAGTACTATGGGATCTACTGTATGATTTATCATCTCTCTCTCTCTCTCTCTCTCTCTCTCTCTCTCTCTCTCTCTCTCTCTCTCTCTCTCTCTCTCTCTCTCTCAGTCTTACAATCTTTGATATGCCTACGGTAACATATCTTAGGAATTCCACTGTAACTTTCAATTTATGGTTTAGTATTTTATTTAAGGACAACAAATTATTAGTCAGTTTTTATGAACCACAATGATTTCAACAACAAAACTCTCTTCATATTCTCTAAATGTTGAGCAGTCCAGAGAAATTAAGCCCAGTTTTCTTACGGAATCTACTCCAGTTTTCTAAAACACAGGGAAGCGTAAATTTTTCTCGTTTAGTTTACAATGCAGGAAATTGCTACCGTCTTTTGTCAAGGGTTCAATGTCAGTTGTTGTATTTCCAGGGACCTGTTGAATGTAGACTGCATGTATTTCAGTCATTGCAGGACAGCTTATCATTACGTTTAAGGGGCGAGGATAGTTCTGTTCGTATATGGTATAAATATTAAGACTTTGATGTACAGTATTTTTGTATGTGGGCTGAGATAAACTCTGCAGCGAATACAGATCCTGGGTCTCCAATTCTAGCTAAAAGTGCCAGGGTTCAAGGATTTCATTGGTAAGACGTATCAAAACCGGAACAAATAGGAAATCTAAAAGACAACTGCTCAATGTCTGCCCAATGTATTAGCAAGATTCCGGTGGAGGCGATACCCGGTGACCAGCGAAAAAAGCTAGAAGCACCTTGATGTGTGCGAGTGGAAAGTAAGATTACTAATCTTCATTAAGTCCTATAAAGAGAGAGGAACATAAAGAAAGGGAAGGAGGAAGAGGGAGCTGTCTTAAAAGGAACAATAAATCTTATTCTTGGATGAAGTAAAGCCAGAGTTATCACATTAATCATTCACGCTTTTTGTCTGATTCATTACAAAATTAAGATTTTCAGTTTTTACGAACGATTCTTTTGTTTAATTAAGACATCATTCATTGAGGTTTTCTGGTTCCTGAAGGACGATGTAAAGAAAAAGTAGCAGTAACGAGATAACTTTATCAACGATATTTTAGTGTGAATTTAAGAGGGATTCTATTTGGTCCGCCATTCAAAATAAACACGATATATTCGTCCTGGAAGCATCTTATGTAACCACTTTTCAAAAACTCGGGACTTTCTGCAGAACTCTCTTTTATCCCTAAGTTTAAAGGCCTGTCTCCGACAGTTTTTTCATCTTGCTGTTTGTAACATGCTTTAATTTTCCCTTTCCTGTCTCCACGCGGCAGCTTTATGACGAGAAAAAAGAAAGTCTTCTCCGTCTGTAGAAGAACCTTTGAAGAGATGAAAGACCCTCAACCGTACAGATATTGTAAGGGGCGTCTCGTCAACGTTAAATGAAATAGCGAGACGAAATGAAGGAACAAGAACACTTCTGTAGCGAGATTGCAAAAGTTCTGATAAGAAAAACGTGGCGTGGCCATTTCCCCTTTTCACGCGTGGGCGCCTCTTGTTATGAAATTGTAAGAAATTGTGTGAGATGATAAGGGCTATCTCACCATTGGAAAATAGGAGAATCTTTGAAATGATTGTGAAAGGAAGCTGTTTTTTTTCTCCATTATCTGCTGCTAAGGTAATAGGTCATGATATGTATTACATAATATAAGCTTACTTGCAGCCATACAAATTTACATCTTACAAACATGAATACGCATATGTGCTTAGCATACATACACAATATAAAAATATATATATATATATATATATATATATATATATATATATAATATAATATAATATAATATTATATATATATATATATATATATATATATATATATATATATATATATAAATTTTTATCACAGTGATTTATATACAATCATGAGGCTACAAATGTTTAATATCCAATTCACGCCACTTTGGGGATATCCCCGATGGGGAATTATCACCAAAGGGGAATTTTTTAAGGGCTTTGTTTTTGGTGCTGTTTAAAATGTGTTGTTACAGATGTTAACTTTCCAATTCACAGCATGACTACTAGGATGCGACTACTGGTTCCGCGTCCTTCTCCGAACTGGTTAGGTCCATAATAGCAAGTTAACTGTCAGATACATAATTAAGTGCTTAAGTGAAAAGAGGCGCAATGGGATTAAGTGAACGTGCCTATACACACACACACACACGCACACACACACACATATATATATATATATATATATATATATATATATATATATATATATGGTGGCTCCTGAAGGTCTTAGCCTAGCGATTCTCAACAAGTATTGTTTTTCACCATAGCCAAAACAGAGCAGTTTTCTAACTCCCAGGTGTCTAAATTACTGCTTAGGTCAACAAAGGTAAGAAACAGTATTAACTGTATATATTGACATTCATTTTTCCGTCCACTATTCGGGAGAAGAGGAAAGATGAAAAATTGGTACAGGGAAAATGATTTCAGCGAAAGAAAGTGTAATGGGATGGAATTACCAATGTGATTAAGATACACAAGAAACTTAGACACTAAAGGTGCATATCGAATGAAGCACAATACAAAATTAATGAACAGTCAATGCTCTAGAGACAAAAACTTCAAGGTGCAAGTATGGTTTTCGTCCACGATTAACAGACTGCCCTACTTTACATACGTTGTTGTGGTTCTGTCGGTTAGAATTAATACTGTAGCAGTAAAATAAGAGATAGTGAAAAAATAAAATAGAATAACAAAAACATGTTCGTAAAGTAAGTCTAATCAACAAGGGAATCTGAATGAAAGGTGTATAAAATGAAATCTTTACAAGACAGGAGAAAGTGGAATAAAAAAAAAATAAGAAAACAGATAAGAAATGTTCTAAAATGATAACTTTACACGAGAGAAGAGAGAATGACTTTAAAAAGTAAACAGAGAAATGGTAACAAATAAGAGGAATGGGCAGATACGTACATATGGCAAAATCAAACTATTACGGATAAAATAGAAGTAAACCGCGAAATTAATCAAAAACAAAAATGGAAGAAAGGTTCATATTATGACAAATGTCAAGAAAAAACGGGAAACAAAGACAACGACTAATCGATAAGAGAAATGGAAGGAAATGTACATGTGATGACTAATTTTCAGGGGAATAAAACATTGAAAATGTCTTATCATCACGACAACGTTAAGAATCGAATCTCATTAGAGGCCAGGCGGATGTGGTGGTGGCAGAAATAAAAAATATATTCTTCACTCTTTTGTCTCAGGGATGTAAGGAAAATCTATCAGCGAAGGAAGGAAGGAAGGAAGGAAGGAAGGAAGGAAGGAAGGAAGGAAGGAAGGAAGGAAGGAAGGAAGGAAGGAAGGAAGGAAGGAAGGAAGGAACGGCCCTTTATAAGGGAAAAGATCCTTGGAACTGTGGAGGCTGAGGCTCACAGATGCTGGAGAGAGGATTCATATATCATTCAGTCCTACTGTTCTCTTCATTTCTTGTTTTCCCGTTTTATTCTCGTCTTGGACATTCATTTGTTATTTATAAACATGAATGCCTCCTTTTTTTCTTATTGTCTTCATGAAACACTATATGAAATGAATCACCCAAAAATAAGGCGCGCAAAGAGGAATCATGCAGTATGTTTACAGCATGTCTTAACTACAACTCTTAGCCCTCTGCGTCAAATACACTATGATAAATGAAAAATGCACTCCTTTCTTATTAGTCCGTATCATGAAATCCTTCAATTCATTTCTTCTTTTTTGATTTCCCGAATCCAAAACAGTTTTTATTTGCCTAAATATAAAGCTAACAAGCAATATCTCTCTCTCTCTCTCTCTTCCCAGTCCTCTCATTCCATTATTCTAGGAAAGCTATTTCCCAGGTGTCTATCATCCTTTATCTATATATTTTTAGCAAAAAAGCCACTTCCCATGCAAACTCTCACTCGCTGGCATAACATTCTCGAAACTGCTTATTAAAGAAAAGTTTAGTTATATTTGATATCAATGCTGTTTATTTTGATATCTTTTTATAAACACTCACGGTTAAAGCACAAGGTATGCTACAAAAATACGGTTCCTATTTCACTTTAGAAGCTATTTGGTTTGTATTTAAGAATTATTTTCTACCCCCTAATACCTTTCAAATTTCAAAAGCCATCAAGGTTCATTTGGAAAATAATATCCATTATTTTTTTTTATTTAAACAGAATTTTAATTATCTACCTATATTAAAAAAACAATGTAGATGAAATGCTTACGATCTAATCATGATGATGTATATGTATGTATGTATGTATGTATGTATGTATGTATGTATGTATGTATGTATATATATATATATATATATATATATATATATATATATATATATATATATATATATATATATATATATATATATATATGATGAGAGAAAGAGAGAGAAATTGGAAAAGGAGAACATCTGCTTCGTCTAGCTGTCAACGCATCGACGTACAAAGATAAGATCTCAATTATGAGGGAATATGGAAAGATGCTCTTCTACCGTTCAACGTGAAGAAAGTTATTAAAATCTCTCTCTCTCTCTCTCTCTCTCTCTCTCTCTCAACTTTAAAAGCCTGTTTTGGAGGGAAGTTAGTTTTGGAGTTTCTAATGAACAAATACGAATGAAAGGGAAGATGTTTAAACCACGTTTCAATTTGGACAACAGCTAATGGCCTTCCGAACTTGAGAACTGCAGGTTCGTTATCAGATGCGAGGAAGGCACAGAAAGCAGCTGCATCTTGTCTAGCAAAGTGAGGGTTCTTCAGTTTGGTCGTTTATTTGTAGGGAATCCATTCGTGAGCGCATTGTGAATGTTCACCATATATTCATGTATATATATTTGTATATTTGTGGGTGCATACAGCAGTAGCAACGATATAAGGTTTGAAACATGAAGGGATGGAACATTGATCGTTTGGATGAGCTATTGTTTTAAACTCTGACAGTGAGAAGCTGCAGAAGATATATAAAAAGTTTGAGACTGTTTGATAATTGATAAAATCCTCAGTGGATGTCATCAACGTATGCGCACGATATTGTAGGGTTTACACGTGGACCCAAAACACCTTCATCGTATCGGCCATCAATCCCACAACAACAGCCCAGCTTGCCAACGTACGGACGAAAGAAACACAACATCCTTCACTCATCTTTTGTACATGCATCTTCTTTACTGTTATTCTCATAGTTGATGTTCTGTCAGCATCATATGCATTGGATATGAAAACGAGTACTGAATGAGGTGTTGAATGGTTAACGCTTGCAGATGAGACAGTAGTATTAGACTTTGAGTAATACTCTTTTCATAAATATATTAAAAAAAGTGAAAGAAATCACAATATGTTATTACGAAACACAATGATTTCCTCAGATCTCTTTTGACAATCAAAGTGAGCATTTGAACGTCGGATCTCTTCTTTCCCGGATTCAACAATGAATGTTAATGATGACGATGATGATAAGCTTATCTTTTACGTGGCCAAATGGAGATATTTTGTAACTGGAAATAAAAATGTGATAAAAACTTTAAAGTCACCAAGTAGCGTCGAAATCGTGACCAAACTCAGTACATACAGCATCAATACACGTTGACTGACCAGCGACGAAATAGCTTTTCCCATCGGAACCAGCATGAATATGACTGAAGCCACTGTACATCTATTCTGAAATGCATACTATAATATATCATGTTTTATCACTGAGTTTATGTGAGCATGCTCATGTACATATATAGGAAAGTCTTCCATTTCATTTCTGCAGTTCCAGGTTAGATTTCAAGCAGCTTTCGGCTTTGCTTGAAAATGTATTCCATGACGCAGGAGAAAGATAGCCCAAACCTCAGATCCCCTAAGCAGCTTAACACACGAAACATTTCATCGAGAATTTTCAGAAATTTGGCTTTTGGCTCCGTGACTCATAAACTAAGGACCATAAACAAAAAAAAAAAGGAAGAAAAGAAAAAGTCAGAGGGCTTAACCGCCCACTGACAAGCTGTTGACATGCAGCACCAGCCAAAGACACCGGCGCCTTTTGGGTTAATCCACACTAGACCTGGATTATTTTCTTATCTTTTCATTTATAGCTTTGTCCTTTTTTGAATTGAATCAGATTGTCTTATTGATCGTCGTTACTTCGTTTTGGTTCTTTCTTCGTTTATTTCTTCCTAACTTCATCTTTCCTTTATTTTCTTTTGAACAGGTATTCAACTCATCCGTGGTTTCTGGCTTGTTCAATTAGAACATCATGAATGATAATAAATAATAATAGAATTAGAAAAAACAAGGCATACTGCACAGTTTCTTCAGACGAAAGAAAGGCACAATGCTGTCTAGTTTATTGTTCGGGTTTTAATTAATGGATGATTGAATCGGGGTCTTTCCTGGCAGGCGCTGTTGTGTTTCGCATAATGAAAACTTCAACATAAGTCTCATAAGACATTTTCATAAGCAAGCTATTCGTTGGCTTTTTCCGACTTTGCAGCTAGTGTCTATTCAGGAAGAACGGTTCCCATGGCAACTGTCTGAAAACACAATCTGCATGACTACGCGGTCTCTTTATGCTGTCCTTCGTTGCTATCCTTCCTCTAACGAATTTATTCTGATAAATGTTTTAGTGAGAAAAAAAATTTGTATTTGTATATTTAAACGGTAAATATTACATCACTGAGCTGCCATACAATTACCATTACCTTGTTAATAAACTGAGGTGCCATATAATTACCATTAGCTGGTCAAGGATCATTCCAGTAACTTGAAGAAAATTCTGACATTTATTTTCATTAGGACGTATCTAAGGCACATTTTTTTTTCATCGTCCTTATAACCTTCTGACATCGTAATTACGTGAAAGTAAAGTCATGATATTTTAATAAAAATATCTGACAGTATGATTGTCTCATATTAAGGGTTACCAAGTAGGTTAGCAATTTTTGACTTACCGCGCTCTCATGCGATGGGGTAAAATACACAGAACTTTACTTTCCATACATTCCCAAGATAAAATGACTTTGTGTCATAGTCACATGAAAATGAGTTCAGCAAATATTAGGTCCAATTCTAAAACACACAACAATCGATGGTTTCTCAAGTACGCTGACAGAAAAAATCTGCTACATATGGTCGCTGACATTAAGATTACAAGGCAGGTAAATTTTCTTCCATTACCACTCTTGTAACAATATTCCCTTGCACCGTCATAACCACACGATGATGCAATTAAAATTTATTTATCCCTTCAATTGGGCAATTGTACATCCTTCTTAGAATTTTGATTCTCCCGCAATACTAATCATGAAATGGGTCGCATTTGCGACTTTATCACTATCGCAATGACATCACGTTGAGATGACACAATTCCACGTTAATTAGGTCATGACAGTTCTGATCATAGTCATCCAACATTAAAACATATGTATAATTCTCTCACATCAATGATTACCATACCGGTCATTCCGCCCCCAAACACACAGATACATACATACATTATATTTTATATATATATATATATATATATATATATATATATATATATATATATATATATATATATATATATATATATATATATATATCGCCTGAAAGTGTACCCAAAACTTTTTTCTTCGGTACGGGCGAGGGAAGGTCACGAGTTGCCCGTTCCTCTGCCATGTTTTAATAGCAATATTGAAAGTCAGAGGAACGAGGGAGCAACACAAAATTGTGCTGGGGGGATAGCTATTAAAACGTGGAAATAATGAAATCGACGGCATGTTTTCTCTGGTGAAAGCCCCACCCACCATCCCAAAAAAGGAAAAGTATGAAAATAAAACCGAAAGCAAGATAAAGTTTACACCGAGGAACGCCATTGTGACGCAATGTTGCGCAGAAAGGGCCCACGAAAATATACGAAAGAAATCAAAGTCTACAAAAAAAAAAACTGGTCATCGACGCAAAAAACACATTTGTATAATCAAGATGACTAAATTTATAATAAAATGTTAATTGATAATAAAAAATTATTTGCACAGCTAAGGTCAGGAAAGTAGTAAGGTGCTAAACCAGAATGCCTGTTTTAAAAATACTAATTTAGAACTATTTGAGAACTAAGCACATCTTACTGATATTATAATTAAACACAGCATGCACTGATACGAACGAATCTCTGGGTACCAAGATTTTACGGGAAAATTATAAGAAACTACTGAAAAATACGAAAAACGTATCGAATGGAGAGGAAGGAGAACCTAAAGCATTCCCGGTGGAAAGAGATAATTTCATCGACAAACAGAGTCAGAATGGAAGGACAGGAGCTTTTTCTTGTTTGCCAAGTGCAAACTGAAAGACCTTCATATCTCCTACTAACAGAGTGAGTAAGTTTTTGACAGATTTTTGGCTGATATTTTAGTATTCTATATGTGATAGTTAAATATTTGCCATATACATATGGGACTGATAATGGCTTCATAATGAGGTGAGCATTATTTTATTACTATTTTAGTTCAAAAAAAGTCTTTAGGCTTTATCAGTCACACCTTTATAACTGCCGGAGAAAACACTTCCAACCTATTCAATAATTCCATTAAAGTTAGCGACACCTAGATGAATATAGTTTTCCTAGGAAGATGACTGGAACACGGTAACATTTTTTTCTTGCCCCTCTCAAAGGATTACAATGAAGCAGAGATACAGAAATTACATTTACAGCAGAACTGAATATAGTTAACAGAATTGAAAAACGTTAAAGATATCATGAGCTATTGTAAAGTAACACTAATATTTCACAGTTACAAATGTTGACAGTGTAAAAAAAACTATAAAAACAATGTTAACGGAAATAAATTATATGAAAGATTTATATAAGATAAAAATAAATAACACTGTGAAAATCCGTAACGGTTAGAACGGATCTGTTGCTGTTGTCGATGTCGCCGTTGGAGCGGAACCAGGGCAAATGAAATTCCGAAGAAGTTTACAGAAGAGGCGCAACAGGTAAAACAATTTCCCGCCATACGGCGACGTTAAAACGGACATGTAAAAAAAAAGTTCCGTGAACAATAACGCACAAAGTTAACAGAGGCGACGATTGACGTCAAGCTCTTTTATTGCTAATTTGCACTGACCTCGTCGGCCAATTTCATCAAAAGTAAAAATCAGTATTTTGCTAACTTTTTTCTTGGAAGAACGGTTGTTACGGGAGTGAGGGAAGTGGCCCTCAGTAATCCAAATAAAGCGCATTTCAAAATCCTGTTCAAAAGTTACGAGTGTAAATCCTTTTCTTTTCTCTTGGAACAGAAGGAAATTAATGGTAAGGAAAGACAACATGCACACACATTACACGCACGCAGATGGAAGATATGAATGAACATCGAGTAAAAGGGCCACTAAAAGAACATCTCCTCCCCTTCATATATATATATATATATATATATATATATATATATATATATATATATATATATATATGCATATGTATATTTATATGTATATGTATGAGACGAATTTAGTCACTATATATAAACATAAGTGCATACATTATGTATATATTTATATTTATCTGTAATATATATATTATATATATATGTATGTGTACATTATATAATATATATATATATTATATATATATATATATATTATATATATATATATATATTATACATATATATGTATTATATATATACATACATATTATAGACAAATGAATGTATATATTTATATATAGTGTATGTATGTATATGCTTTTATAGTGACCAAATTCTTCGTCATTTCGTTCACCGGTACCTGTCACTCTTGGTAGATTGAAATAAACAAAGACTACCTTCATGAGACTCTGACCCATCAAGAAAAGTAAGATTACTCTCAAAAGGCTTCATATCTTTCCAATGCCTAAAATATTCTCATTTAACAAGAATACCTTAACTTTTACCAACAAAACTTCCAGTATTTTGCTCCTATCGCCCAACTGCATATAATCACTATTTCACTCATTTTTACGACAACCTCCGTGTCGAATGCTGTCATGGCTTCTCACCTACACGACGATAAACTTCTCGCTGGATGGATTATATAAGTGTAAACCTCTTTTATAGTTGGGCTACAGCTGGCGTACTCTCGCTTTCCGAGTTTAAGAAAAATCAGTTTTAAAACCATGAGATTTCGATTTCAACGGAAATATTTTGATAAACAAAAATTCAACAACAGGCGCCACCTACTTTACTTTCACTAATGCCATTTACGAATACCTGTAATGAGTGTTTCGCTAACTGTAATCCTCTCGCTTCTTAATTCATGTCAGAGGTCCTTCCAGCCTAGATCCTCTTGATGAATCATTGATTTCACGTCTGTTGCTCTGGAAGGCTGGTACTTCGAGGAAGAACACTGTCAGCTAAATATTGACCTTACGCCAGTCAAACTAGTCGGAATACCTTTGAAATATTTCACAGGACGGCTTTCGTTGATATCTGCATTGTCATAGACGTACATAGGTAGAAAATTACTATCTTATATGTAAAAAAAAAAAAACACTTGGATAAATGAAGAAATAAAAAAATAAGTTGAAGACTGACACTTTCATCTCGTATAGCTAAAAAAAAGAACTCTTTAGCACGTAGTGGATCTCATTTCAACGGAAAAAAATATTTCTATTTCTAATCCGTCCCTCATATATGTAAGTGTTCTTTGACAGTTAAACTTCCGAGTTTCCTACAAATTTTATAAATAAAAACTTATCACTGTCTGATTTGTGAATATTACCATCCCTTGCAACGAGAAAAAAAATTGCAAGAAAATTAGTAGTTTTTAAATTCAACTGAATATTTTCAAGACTGGTAACTTATTGATTCTCCTGTAACAGTTCCTCATTTCTGCAATTTATATTTAAAAAGTGGGAGAGTTCCTTTGAATCATGTTACAAATACGCTTCGTAGCATATTTGAATTTCCAATGCCCATATCTATAACAAAGTCTGTGAACTGTCCGACAGTCTATAAGCAGCTTTATCAGTTTTTCAAAAGGCAGATTATTTTCGTTTTTTTTTATAATTCATAAGATGAAAAATTTATTCAAATTTAAAACAAATTAACCAATTTATTTTTCAACCTAGGATTCCATAAAAACCTCATGTCTCTTCCCCGCCTGCTAGCTCCACATCCATTCCTTGATTCTAACTGAAACTATAATATACCCTTTCACAGCTGGGTCGATAGGTGGCTGAAGCCGGGATCAAACCGCGGATTTTACTATTGCGATCCCACTGTATGTGTGTAAATATATACATATAATAATATATATATATAATATATATATATATATATATATATATATATATATATATATATATATATATATATATATATATTTTATATTTATATATTGCAACGAAGGAAACATCTTTCCAGGTAACCTCACCAGCTTTCAATAATAATAACGTAAGGGATATAAGAATAAAACTCATTTTACTTATTTGTAATTAAGAGAACTGTGGGTTTCATTCACCTCTTCACCAATTCTCTCCCTCTTTCCCTATATGGGTAAGCCTTTAATACCTCCTCTATTCAAAATGACTGCCTAAGATCCTTATCCCTAAGTGCAGCCCTCAAAGATGCAAATCCTCGCTGGCAGCGGACAACTGGCAAGGGAAGAGCCAAAAGAGAAAGTGCCCGGCCCCTAGTTCCAGAACATGTGCCAGCCACCATGACACCCGGGAAGGACCCCATGTGCATGACCCTACAGGAAACGAGGGAGGCTTGGACTTCCATGCCACCTAAAATGATGCCAAGGCGTAATCCCCCGATGTTATATATGGGCCCTGACACCGCAGTTTGAGGAGAGAGGCGCTCAGAACTTCAAAGAGGACAGTAGTCCTTACTTTTGCATGTCCCTTGTACTCCCTCCAAGTGTTCGATCTCGAGCCTCGACCCAGTACACATTTGTAAGTGGCATCCCTTCCTTTTGCTCCCTCCACCGCTGACGCCTTATCAGATGAGGACACCGTCATCCTGATAAAGGTAATGTACCAGAATACGGTTTCTTTAGTCAGTTACCTGCTATTCCTCTGTCTGATTTACTTTCTATTTCATTGTGCGATCACCTTCGGTAAATTTGTGTTGCAGTGTTAAGTGTTAACGTAATTGTGCATTTAGTGTTTTGAACTGAGTTGTTTGGCACCATCTGTGCATTCCTTTAGTTCCCTTGGAGCATGCTATTACCTTTGCAAGTAACCGTCTTGCATCTCACTGCAGATCAGCTTTGGTTATGGAACCAAATCTCGGCTCTATCCTATGTGCAGTGGCCATATGCCACCCCCTTAGTCTACCACTCTGCAATGTTCCTGTTATATATACCCCGCACTGCCTGGAAAAACTCTGAATAACAACCTACGGGTAGGTCCGTTAAAACTCTGAATAACAGTCTGCGGGTAGTGGGAGGGAAGAGGGAAGGGGAGGAAAAAGGAAGAAGAAGGGGGAAAGGGGAAGGAAGTGAGAAGAAAGAGGAGGAGGGGGAAGAGGAGGGGGAGGGGAGGGGAGGGGAAAGGTAGGGGAAGGGGAAGGTGGAGGGGAAAGGAGGGGATGAGAGGATTAATGGGCCGGGAGGAAGGGGGAGGTGAAGGGATAGGGGTAAGGGGGAGGGAAAAAGAAGGGAAGGAAGGGAGGGGGAAGGGAGGGTGAGGGGAAGATAAAGGGGAGGGTGAAGGGAAGATAAATGGGGAGGGGGAGGGGAAGATAAAGGGGAGGAGGAAGTCACGTTCCCCTATTAGAAAGGAATAAACATCACTGTACAGAAACAACAAATTAAAAATCTTATACTTCTACTACATCAATTACGTGAAATTCGCTGCACAACAAACCAAAGGAGATTCGTTCTAGGTATGATGATGGAAAGACCTCAAGGTACTTGAGAATTTGTATTTTATTGGCAGTGTATAATTAAGATACGTTTGGCTTAAGATGGACACAGAAAAAAATTGTAATTTCGTCGCAAGTAATTTTTTAATGAGGGGGTAGATCTGTCACAGAATCATTCGGTCTACTAATACGCATGTGCGGATGGTGATGAATTAGTTCTTGATCTCCAAAGTTGTGCTCGTTAATTACGAATTTTTGTTTCGTGGATTAAGTACTTAGATATGATGATGGTAATACTGCAAGGTACTAAAGAATTTGTATTTTACTGGCAGGGTATGATCACGATACATTTGGCTTAAGATGAACACTGAAAAAAATGTGGTAATTTAGACACGAGTAGTTTTTTAGTGAGGGGGTAAGCCTGTCACAGAAACATTTGGTATGTTGCTACTTTTTTCCATGTCAAGAATTGGAAGGGCTGACTGGTGTAGTGGCAGAAGTTACATTTTGAATTACATTGCTTTATGACTGAATGAAAGTAATTCTAATACAGTGAAACACATCTGTTTAATTTTTTCGATGTACTAAACTGATTAGCCTATAGGGTTTGCAGTGGGGGGGGGGTGTTTAATGAAATCATACGTTTGACACCACCTGGAAGAAAAGGTGGAGCGTCAGGTGAAAAATGAGAATTAACCCAGAAGGAACTGAAGGAAAAGGTGACGTAAAAACGAAAATTTCATTTGTTTTGTTTGTTTGTATGTCTGTCACGGGTAGGGGGTTTGATTTTGAGTTATAAACCTTTCTGGGATAACATAGAGGCTGTGTGCAAACTTTTGTCTGGGTCTGTCAAGCGGTTCGGATTTCTATAGTGGACAAACAAATATACAAACATTCACTTATATATATGCATGTGTGTGTGGGTGTGTATGGGTGTAAGGAACAGTATGAACAGTATTCAAGTCACATGCATTGCATTTTCATGATGTGTTCATCTTCAACTTTTTTCCATAATTACCGCACCTCTAACGCAGTCCTTAACAGAGAGCGGAATTTTGATGGTATGTGTAGTGTCACTTATACCGACCTAAACGCGATACACGTAAAGGCTCTTCAAAAAAGCTGCAGCCGAGGGGCAATATTCCGTTCGTTACACCATCTGCATGACAGAGCAATCTGTCGTTCATTTCCCCGAATGGTTCTTCGATCCTGAAGCTTTCCAATTATTTTTTGGGAGTATGAATGGGGATACGAAGGCGTCGTGTGACAATGGCTGTCATTTAGAATCCTTTGTTTATTTTTTGTTACTGTGAACTCCTTTAATAGAAAAAATATCAGGTGTCATAATTTTCATTTTTCTTTTACCTTATGTTTCATGTTCTGAAGTACACAATCTACTTTGATTAAAAAATTCCAATTAACCTTAACGGTTACCCGATAATATAAAGTGGTGGAAGAGGATTCAAAAGTAGTCTTTTTTTTTTTTTTTGAACGGTACTCAAGCCTTATATGTTTACTTTACCAGGTAGCTAAACATTAAACTATTTACTTTTTAAAATACAAAAAATAATACTTAGTTATATTCTATAATTCAGAGTGCATGGCATGTAATCCAGAAGACTGGGTTTTAGATTTTCAAGGGTTTTTCAAGACAAGGCCACCTACGTTGGTCTTTAGCCGCAATGAAGCAATAAGGTCCAGTTTGTGCCTCTTCATCCACCCCACCATTTGACGAAATTATTCTGTAGAACTTTTGGATTTATGTTTCATGAAAATACATGTTAACATCGGATAAAATAAAACTATAAATTCCGGGTAACTAAATGTAAGTTAGTATCAGAAAACCAAAACAAAATACGTAAAGTCACCATGCTTGGTATCGTTGCGGCAGCAACAGAGCAATATGTTTTATATATGGACTATTAATACGACATCAGCATAAGTAAGTCACTGCTTTCAGAATGATATGAAAATGTAAACTATTTTCAGCACACTAAAGTAGCCGTTAAATAGACTGACATACATTAAACCTTATCAATACAAGCACAATACACAGGGTTTGGACTCTCGAAGTAGTGATTTTGTATAGATAATTCATACGGGGAATTTTATGCTGAGGGTATTGGTGCAAAAACTTACATAGCGTACCTAGCAATAAACTTTCCTTATTTATTCAGAATCAAGAGAAGAACTACAAAATCAATTGTACTGTGAACTACTTATATCGATACGCAATTGTAGCGTCATGCAGTATGTTGAAAAACCTCAGAAAATTCAGTAATTTAATATTATATACGATTCTCCCTCTATCGAATTCAGGTTCCGTGAATGTTGATACCAACTACTGTTGGAAAAGCATTCTTCATAAGTGTCATAGTCCTGTTTGCAGATATATATATATACACACAAACACACACACACACACACATATATATATATATATATGTATATATACATATTTGCATGTATGTGTGTGTGACTATTAAAACATTATATTTTCTGGTGCTAAATATAGATTCTCTTATATATTATTTAATTATATCAGGCCCCTCTAACTGTTCGGGTAATCTACTTTCCACATGCCGAAGAAAAAGGGAAATGCTGAAGTCCTCAGACAGGTACAGAATAATGGAGTGACATTCACTTGAAAGCTTTAAAAATTTACATTGCATCTCAGTGATTCCCAGCTGAGGTTACACAATATTTGTGTGGTCTGAGTGGTAAAAGGATTTCACAGCCTTTCCAGTCTAATCATAGAATGCATATATATAGAATAATATATACATTATATATATATATATATATATATATATATATATATATATATATTCCATCTCATATGCCTTTCCAATCTAATCATAGAATGCATATTATACAATATATTATATATATATATATATATATATATATATATATATTTCCAATATAATCATATAATACAGTACATATATATATTTATTATATATATATATATATATATATATATATATATATATATATATATATATATATATATATATATATATATATATATAATATATTATACGATCACAAGTAACACGTAAGATTGTTTATCCAGAGTCAGCAGGAAATAATGAAAAGCAGCTGTACCTAGCGCTTTCGTGTATTCTTCAGACACCTCATCAGGGTACAATATAATAATGAAAAAAGCTTCGAAATTTGAAAGGTAAACATAAAAACGAAAAAAAAAAGTTAAATATAGAACAACCAAACAGCCTATCCAAGAAGCAAATGGTCCACAGCCAAGAATTGTACTTAAAGGATAAATATTACGAATGGAAATAGAAAAAAATCAGTTTTCAGTAAAAAATACCGTAAATTTTTGTGAACCGTCTCAGAAGCTGTAACATTAATTACGAATTTAAAATGATTAGCTTTGATATAACTACCCTATTCACTAAAGTTCCAGTTGACGACCTCAACATTTTTAGCCGATGAGTTGGGTAACTATTACATAGTTACATACATTTCGTTTATAATGTCCATTGTTAATATTAAAACCACTACTTGACTTATGTTTTATTATGCTAGATTCTATAATGTTTCTTTTGATATTATCTCTACAAAACAAATAAAATTTCCTTTGATTTTTCCAATTAATTGCAAGATCAAAATTGTTCATATGCATAAAGAGGCACTCGATGTATTTCCTACAGGTACACAGTATTTATGTTGATTTAATCTTGATGCCAACAGTTTATCAATTTGACCAGTATATTTTTTAATACAGTAATTACATGGAATTTCGTACATGCAGCTTGTTTGTAAATGGGGAGAGTTCTTTATCAAAATTGTTCTCACAGACTGAGTGTTACTAAAAACAACACTAACATTAAAAACTGTAAACATTTTTGGCAAAGAAAGAAACCTGTAGTCAAAAGGTAAAACCAGCAAATTACAACGATCAAAAGTTTGTACATGATCATATGCTTAAAATGTTTTCTTAGCCTTTCTAAAAGCAACATCAACAAAAAAGTGTCGGGTACTTCAATTTGAAAGCAATATCATAAATCTTTATAATCTCGTCTTCTAAAAATTCAGGACAACAAATTCTTAATGCTCTTAAAAACATTGAAGAAAATACAGAGTCTATTATTCAAATGATCAGAGTAAAAGTGAATGTAAGAACATACATTTGTAGGTTTCCTAAAAACTGAAAATTTAAATCTGTTACCGTGTCTATGTTCATTTACATCTAAAAAGGGTAAAATGGAATCTTTTACTTCCTCAAGTGTGGATTTTATACAGGGAACTAGCTCATTTAATCTACTTAAAAATCGGTTCACATCCTCACGCAACGGGCACACACAAAACCGAAGATCATTCGTCGGTAAAATATTTGATAAAAGTTTCTTTTCGAAAAACTCCATGTGAATGTTCCTTAGAAGCGGCGACAAAGAGTTCCCCATCGCCGTACCAAACTTCTGCTCATAGAAATTACTGCTGAAAGTAAATTTACATTCCTTATTACAGAGTTATTTATTCAAAAAAGTTAACAAGCTTTCTAGTACAAACAGTCCTCATTCTCAAGTATCCGTACACAGATATTTGAGAATGAGGACTGTTTGTCCTAGAAAGCTTTTAACTTTTTTGAATAAATAATTCCACTAGATGCCATCCAGTTCGAATGAGGTCCTGTTAGTAATTATTATTATCTATATATATATATTATTATTATCTATATATATATAATATATATATTTATAATATATATATATATATATATATATATATATATATATATATATATATATATATATATATATATTATGTGTTTAATGTTATATGTATTGTATTCCATTAATATCAGTTGGATACCAAGCTTGGTAACATTTACGTCGTTTTTGTTATTTTTCTCTGTTTACTTTTCCCTAACCCCATTATCAGTTTCTAAGAACTTTGGACGAGATGGTTTCATTAACTGCGCACCTGCAAAAGAGTACAGTTTAATCGATGCTGAATCATATGAGTAATCTTAAAATATATATAAACATATTTATGAGTATCATAATATTTCCGTCAACGGGTGGGAGGGTGGGGGTTTATGATTTTGGCTCATCGTACCTCACAGCCTAACAAGATTAACCCCTTGAGTGATAGAAGCTTAATGAAGGGACACGGAGCAGGGGGAAAGTTTCAAAGGCTTCATAGCAGTGGGCCTTTTTTTTGTAACTTGTAAGATATTGCCCACTAATTGCTGGCTTTAAAGTAGAGCTTACTGGGTTGATAAATTTTCACTGTGCCACTGTTTGAGTATGATTTTGTTGTTCATCGCTGCTCAGAACTTTTTCGATTCGTTGCATTTGGTTTCCTCGGAAGTAACTTTCATTTGTATTCTGATATTCTTTTTAGATTTTGCGTCCTTATATTAAATAGCGAAACACATAGTAAGTTAAGGTGGCTCACGTGAGATCACACAGGTCAGTTCAGGATATCTGATGGAGTATGTCCTAGTTATGTCGAAAATTATATCTACAGACGTAACACTAGAAACTTGCTTCACAGATATCACACTGTTCTTCATTTCTTCTCTTGATGGGCAAAGTTTGCGATTTGGAAGACAGACAAGCTCTAGTTTGGATACCTTTTTACATGATGATACTTAATCACCTGTTTGTCTACTAATCTGTCTGCGTCTCTTTTTGTCTCCTGCAAACATCTAGTAGTAATTTTCCATACGTGTGGGTTATTGCAAATTATTTCAAATTGCTTGGTCAGCGTTCAGGCAATACGATTTCAGAGAACATTTAGTTTTTTACCTTAGAATAAAAGGGTGCTCATACATATCTGCCATTCGTTTCTGTTTTACAGGCATTACGTCGCTCACGTTCAGTTTTTTTTTGTACCACCTGGCAAGTATAATTCATGTCATTTGTCAACTTGAATCATTAACAGTGGTGAAATAATAAATATCTAAGGTCTTTTCTACACTTCAACAAACCTTTTCATACGCATCAGGAGAATAAGTAAACAAATGCGAAAATATGTTACTGAATGTTTTGTGGGGCTTCAGGTAGTGTTATTGTGGTTAGGCAATGCAATTACCTAATGAATTAGTCTGTACGTATATACGTACACACACATGTGTATATATATATATATATATATATATATATATATATATATATATATATATATATATATACATACTGTTATATGTGTATATATATATATATATATATCAATGAGCAATGGACAAGAATGCGAATACAGACAAACTGGAAGGCGGACAAGAAATTCTTGAATAGTCATTTGATTACATGTTTATGCTCAACGTTTCATAATCCATGATTACATCATCAGGCTTCTAGAAATAAAAAACAAAAGCATTGACAATAAAAATTACAAAAAAAAATATACAAAGGCAAAGTCAGAACATAAAAAACGACAGTCGACTTAAAAGGAAAATTTTACACAAAGGACAGGCAAAACCACTGAGAAATTAATTGAAACAAATAAAACATACACAAGACAAGTAAAAAAAATATATTTAAAAGATTTATATTTTAAAACACTAAAAATTTCCAACACCGAACACTCCAACATAAGAAGTCATACGGAATTTTGGAAAACTCCCATTGAAAGCAAAGATTTCTACATAATTGGACGAACTTCAAGCCAACTGGAACTACCAATACTCAGGTCTTTGACGATAAAACAGCTTGTTCCGAAATTGAACGCTCAGATTTCGGCTGTTCCTTTACACCTGTCGTAATAATAATGTTTTTGTTGTTTTGTTTTTCTTTCGAACACCTCATATTTTGCATTTGTGTCGTACTGACTGGTTGGCTCCATACCCTTAATCATTTTTATTTATTTTGTTAATGTGTTTGTAAATTTTATTGTTTTAAAATATAAATCCTTTAAATATATTTTTTACTTGTCTTTTATATATTTTATTTGTTTTAATTAATTTCTCAGTGTTTTGCCTGTTCCTCGTTGTCCTTTGTGTAAAATTTCCATTTTTAAGTAGACTGTCGTTTTCTGTGTTCTGACTTTGTCTTTGTATATTTTTTCTGCAATTTTTATTGTCAATGTTTTTTTGTATTTTAATTCTAGAACCCCTGATAATGTAATCGTGGATTATGAAACGTTGGGAATAAACATGTAATCAAATGACTATTCAAGAGTATTCTTGTCCGCCTTCCTGTTTGATATATATATATATATATATATATATATATATATATATATATATATATATATATATATATATATTACACACACACACACACACATATATATATATATATATATATATATATATATATATATATATATATATATATATATATATATATATATATATATATATATTACACACACACACACACACACATATATATATATATATATATATATATATATATATATATATATATATATATATATACATGGCCACAATAATAAAGGTTAATCCAGTACTAAGCTCGCAACGACAAAGTCACCTTAAACTTAGTGAATATCTATTGAAGTTCAGTACTTCAGACTATGTATATTTATTACTTTTGGCAACGTAAGTTTTTAGTAATTACCAAAAGAAACAAAAAAATGTGGCAAAGGAAGACCAGAGCGTGCATAGAAAAATATTTTTAAAGACTGAGAAATTGGAATATTTTTTCTATTCTGTGAACTGGATATATTATCTAACCTCAGTATCTGGATAAGAAAAGCAGGTCATGGGGAAATATGAAGGACAAAAGAAATCTTGTGTAATCAATGTTTCGGATGCAATTTATTAGGTCAAGAAAGGCGAAGTTATCTGTCTTCTTCCGTAACTGAGTTTGGCCACACGCTTCTAAGATTGCGTGAGGCGAGTGGATGATAATTGAAATCCTGGATGAGAGAGAGAGAGAGAGAGAGAGAGAGAGAGAGAGAGAGAGAGAGAGAGAGAGAGAAAAATGTGCATAATTTCATTCTCAGTTTTCTTATGTTACACGGGAGGTTATTTTCCTTCCCAAGGAAACTTATTACTGGAACCCAAAGGAACAGGAAAGAAATCCCTTAATAGAACTGATATCTTGCTCCTCAGTTCGTGGAATAATATTTTCTTGGCTTTTATTGTTGTCTGGTGTTCCGGTTCTAGCACCTTTGCCACGATTCTCGGCATTTCTTAATAAGTTATCACATGTCACATAAAAGATGCATTTCTTTCCCATTTCAAATGCCGAATTGTGTTCTGGATTCTTTCTATCTTGCTCCTAAATACCAAAGCTCATATTCTGAAATTTTGTTCTGTCATTTCCTTGCACGTGAAAATAAAACAGGGCTTGTGTGTTATCATACGTTTTGTGGGTTCGAGGACCTTCAACACTGTTTAAATATATTTGCTTCCATTTAATACCTTTGTTTCTTGATTATATACGAACATCTTTTACTCCGGGGATTCATACAGTCCTCACAGAATTATTCAAATGCCGCTGTTTATGCAGATGCAGACGATTTATTACTGACAAGAAAACAAATGTTGCGCATGTTTTTACTGGAGACCGGTAGAATGGTAATTGGATATTTTCTTTTAAGCAAAGCTCTAAAAGAAGCAGAAGCAAAGAAAGAAACATGAAGATGAGGAAGAGGAAGGAAAATCAAATAGAGGAAATGCAAACGTCCTGAACTAATTGCATAGCAAGATCAGTTATATTCCAACGGTGTTTTCCAAATTTCAGAATTGGCAATTATATCATGACGTCCTTTTATTTGTTACAATACACGTTACTACGAGGTAGATAACCTATCTGGTATCCTACTTTTCATCAAACTCTAGGGTCTATCACTTAAACGAAAAGAAAAAAAGCCCCACTGTAATCTAGATAAAAAGATACAGTCTACACAACGCTTTCCCATCCCTTCTTATCCAAACTCCCAAAATACAATTAGAAATCGACAGGATCGAAGAACCATTCGGGATTAGAACAGGTAAAATATTCGATGATGCAGACGGTCCCCAAAATGGTTTATCCCTGGTATCAGCGTGCTGGAAATCCTTTGTTGTGTCACTTGGGTTTTCAACTGTGCAAAAATGAGATAAAGTGGAAACTAGATACGAAACTTTTTTTCGTTTCAATGATTCAATGGCGTCATGAATATACTGACTATTAATACACACACACACACACACTACACAATTCCGTTCATTCATGTTTCCATATCTAATTAAATAGAGCGCCCACCAGAGGGGAAGTTTGTAATGTATATCAGGATCTTTAATCAAAGAGAAATTATGAAAGCAGAGTCTTCTTTATGTAGAAAATTCAACGTTAATTTCAAAGTGAACAAAAAGGTATTTGTTTAATTTCATCCGTGCATATACTAAGTTCGCTTTGCTGCTATAAAATATGGCGCTGAGCTTGAAGAAAAATAAGTTGCCGAAGCTGTCAAGCCAAATGGATAAACTTTAAGCAATTTTTGCCGCTTAAAAGGTGTCCTCTAGATGTGTGGCTTTGTCTGCAAGAGTGGAACAAAGTTTTTATATATTATGAGTTTTATTTTTTTATTTCTTTTTTTTTTTAGCTTATTAGTAGTCTCAGTCTTTATTTTTATCCCATCAACAACTAAGAAGAAATCAAGGAAATTCATCTTCTGAACAATATTGATGTGTCCCGTCCATTTTGACAGACAAGGTTCAATTCTCGACTGAAAGAGTCTCATGCCCAAGCAAAAGTGTCTGTTAAAACGACAGACGTGAACTTAATAATACACTAAAAGGACGAAGTGTGGAAGGCCTCTTACATAAGTCAAACCGAGACAAGACACCAGTTCGCCATTAGAGAAGTCTCGAGGACGAGTGCCTTTGTCCAAGAGTGAACCCATTCGCTCTTCGCCTTCTTTTCACTCTAACTTCTCTTGTTTTGGCTCTATTTTTGCGTCGTTTCACTTTATTTTGTGGAAACTTGCTCAGCAAATGGAACTTTTAGGGTTTCTTCCATACGACTGCGCAAACATTGTTAATACTACTATCATGACAGCACACACTCACATAAATACACACAAACACATTTTTGTCTACATATACTGCATATACAGTATATATATGTATATATATAACATATATATCTGTAACGTCTTTGACTTTTTAGTTATCTGTAAGAGAAAACTATTGAGATGGCTTTGTCTGTCCGTCCGCGCTTTTTCTGTCCGCCCCTAAGATCTTAAAAACTTCTGAGACTAGAGGGCTGCAAATTGGTATGTTGATCACCCACCTTCCAATCATCAAACATACCAAACAACAGCCCTCTAGCCTCAGTAGGTTTTATTTTATTTAAGGGTAAAGTTACCCAATATCGTGCGTCTGGCACCGCTATAGGTGCCAACAACTCAGGCCTGACCAGGTAGTGGCTGAAAGTTTCATGGGCCGCGGCTGAGAGTTTCATACAGCATTATACACTGTACAGAAAACTCGATCTTCCGCGCGTTTTTTACTATTTTTAAAATTTATAACATTTCTCACAAAGGAATACATTCAATTGTGGCAGGAGAGACGTAAGCTTTCTAATCGGTTTAAAGGATTGACCTTTCAGCCTCACTCTTTTCTTCTTCAGTTTTATAGTCCCTTCAAACTGAATTTCACTCACCTTCTACAGCGGTAACGAGGTGATGAGAAAATTGGAGAGTTGCCAAACTGAAAACGGCTGTTACCTCTGAATCATCAACAACTGCCTGCAGCAGGTCTGACCGATGGAGCGCCCGAATCTACCATAAGCCTACCAGCCTGAAAGGTGAAATCCAACGACTGAAAGCCCTGCTCTCCTTAGGTCCCCTTTCCAGTATCCTCTCACTGGCCAAGATGGCTGAAATTGGCGGAGGAGAAGTCAGTTGACCGGAAAGAATGATAAGAAGTCGCAAGGGGACCGGGTCGAAAACACACTGGAGTCTGGAGGGCGAAAGGCATTGATTTCTTTACAGTCGACTGAGACTGACTACGCAGAACGCCCTCGGTATCGCATTGCTTCGAAGACGTTGCGAGGCCCTATGACTCTACTCCTCCAACCGGACCTTATTCGTCTCTAGCCAGCTCAGGTGCTCAGAAGCCTACTCGGCAACGAAGTGCTACGAAAAAAAGGTTTATGAGCAGAAAAAGCTAAGTACATGAACAGACATCGTTAGGGACATCATGAGCTACTGAAGAGTAAGAGCCCTTCCCAGCTTAATCTAGACTGATGCATAATTAGGGACAACGCGATGAAAAGACGGTAAAATAGGGGAGGGTCGTTGGTTCAGCTTCAGCAAGGGAGAAATAAGATAAAGTATTAAGGTAATTTATACTTTAACGTAAAAGTAATAAATTATGATTGGAGGAAATGTTATCAGAATTCTTATCAGTGTTGAAGTCCACTTTTGTAAAAAGTGTTTTCATTAAACGACCTTTCGTTTCGTTATAACAGAGTGTAATAATACTTATTTTTATTTGAGATTCTGCAGTCTCGATAAGCATTTGTGAGAAGTATTTGCGTGTAGTACATTACTTCTGAAGTTGCAGATACTAAGTTTTATCAAAACCACTTAAATTGGTCTTTTATCATATCTATCTCGATCTTCCATCTGACTCTCAATAAAAGTTTTGTTCTCAAATCTACAATATCTTTTTTAGTTTCACACTCATATCAAGAATTATTTCCATATAGTAATACAGATCGCTCATGATTTGTGTATAATCTTACATTCAAATGCAATTTCAATCTCTCCAAATTTCAGAGCCTTTTCAACCTGCTCATTGTTTGATTTCCCTTCTTTAGTCTTTCACTAAATTCCAACTCAAGAGAAACTGTACTGGTTCATATTGTTCTTACATATTTGAATGAGTCAACTTCATTAATCCTTCATCCTTATAATTTTACCTCATCCCTTTATGCACAATCTGTTATCTTTACTTAAGTTGTAATCTGTTGCTCACTGGTCTCCAGTCAGTCAAAACCTTTTCCACATTCGGCATTAAAGTCATGGCTATTCTACCAATTCCATCTGGTCTTACTAAATAAATATACACATTACCTCTATGGATTCTGCCACTTAAGTGTATAGATGCAATTTGTCTGATTGTAAATCACAGTGCAAAGGAATGCGAAAAGAGAAAGTGGAGGGGGGTAATGTGTATATTTATTTGGAAAGACCAGATGAATCTGGTAGAGTAGTTATGACCTTAATGCCGAATGTGGAAAAGGTATTGACTGACTGGAGACCAGTGAGCAGTAGATTACTACTGGCAAGATTTAAATCAAAACAGTGCAATATGAGTATTATAGTGTGCTATGCACTAACTAATGTGGTCTCCAAAGAAACAGAAGATTAGTACATAAAACTGTAAAATGCAGTCTCCAAAGAAATAGAAGATTGCAGTTCCTAAATAAAGCTGACCATGGCCAATGACCCTTACAGCGTTGAAGCTTTGGAGTTAAAGCCCTCGATGCCTTAATCATTGTGCCCATGGTGATTTCCTTTAAACCTTCTCAGCAAGGCCACATATTTCAACTGTGGATCTAGTCTTTATCTGAAGAGGTATAAACCCACAAGGCAGTAGGTGCTCATACCCTGAGCACGATGCACCTGTCCAGTTGCTACCAACTTGGCCAGCTGGACCTGACATTCACTTAGGGCAGGAACATCATGAGGGTGTGTACATATCCCAGTTACCATATATATATATATATATATATATATATATATATATATATATATATATATATATATATATATATATATATATATATATATATATATATATATATAAAGGTGTGCAAATGATGGAAAATGTACGGGTCATTAATATGTCACAGAGATGGACTGTATAAGGAGATATAGTTACTGAATATTAGAAATATAAGTTGCATGATAATAAAATTTGCGTAAAAATTCTAAAAAGTTCTAAGATAAGCAACAGTATAGTATTAAATTTCAGTTTTCTGTGAAAGACATGTGAGTTTTCAGAAAATTTTCCGAGTTTTAATAATGGGGATTACATATATTTGTGAAAATATTTACTAATTCACGCAGTTGATTAAAGAGAAATTCTTGTCAGTCACCAATCTAACGTGAGTTCCTGATAAGCACATGTTTTGGAAATTCTATTTAAACTTTTTGACTGCTGGATTACGAGGTTTAACACGATAAATGATCAAGCTTTTTGTATTTTGAAGTCTGAAGTTTCAGCTACTGGAATCCCTCATGTAAGCTGATAAGATCATTTATTTATAATGTAAAAAAGAATATATATATATATATATATATATATATATATATATATATATATATATATATATATATATATATATATATATATATACATATATATATATATATATATATATATATATATATATATATATATATATATATATATATATATATATATATATGTATGTATATATATATATATATATATATATATATATATATATATATATATATATATATATATATATATATTATTACAAACGTCCTTTGATTGTTTGCATTTTTATTTTTATTTTTTTTGTAAAGCAAAAGTAAAAGAAGTACTAAATATTTCTGCAAAAGTCCCCTCAACATTCTCCCTTGCCTTGCCCTCCAATAATGACAACTAAGTGTCAAATGAGGAGATAATTTCATGGCCGTACCCAAAGTCATTATCAACCCCTGACCTTACCATATTAATCCTTGCTTGAGGGGAAAAATCAGTAGCCCGTTGCATATTTACACAGACCCTTTGCGATTTAACCTATTGTCAACAGTCCCCAATCAATCTCGTCACGTGAGCTCTCTGAGAACCTTCCCCTCCATGTCTTAACCTGTCATTTCATTAAAGGTTACTGTCCTGACCTGACCCACACCTACAACTCCTCCTACTCATCCTCGCTAAGTATCTCCGTATTGTATGCTCCCTTCCTCGAACCTTTTATCAGCCGACTTTAAATGACCTTTCCAGATACCTGTCAGGATTAGCAGTGTGCCCAAGATGACGACAACAGATGAACCTATTAAGAGGAACTGTCAAAACACAACCACTTTCGGCACCATTTACAGTATAAATACGAGATCTGAACGGACCCTCTAGGAGCTAGTGTGTCTTACGAAGTCTACCTGTCGAGAAGTCCATCTGTCCAGGGGCTCTGATCGTGTCACTACTAGACGTCCCTCTGATGCTCCCACTCTGAAGGTGGTCCTCTCTCACCACTTTGCCCTCTGAGCGCTGATGCTTCTGTAGACTGCCAGTGCCCTTTGATTTATCTACTCCCTCTTCGGTGGGGGACTGTTCGCAACGCAGCTTCCACTGACATCCTGCTACGGGAACCCGGCTCTGATCATCTTTATGTCTTGTCCATGGACTAAGGTAAGGTGACTGGAAGTTGTCTGTTTGTCCTCACCAATTTATCTTTACCTGATTTTTCCACCTGTTCTCCTATTTTCATAGCCTACCCCCTTGCATTTCTCCCTCAGAAACTCATGTGATTTTCACTGTGGTGTTTGATTTTCAATACTGAAATACTGGTGTTAATTCTAACTTGTGCTTTGACTGTAAGTGGAAGCATACCGTAAATTTGTGATACCAGTGTCTTGCTATTTGCTTACGTATTCCAAGATAAGTGTCATTCAAGTCCCTTCATGTATTTCAACATCCCTGCTCTTGCAGGTCCGTCTTGTGAGTACCTGTCGTGTGGAATTACCTGTAGGTCAACAGTGCCATCCTCCTGCAAACCATAGGTGCCATATCCGGTCAAGATACCCGGAAATCCCAGGGTGATCCCGCCTCGCTGACCGTACCCCATCCTGCACATTCGAAGATCCTCTCCCATACTTGCAACGTGTAGTAGCCTACGAAGGCATAATTATAACGCCTGCAGTTTGTGGAACTTTGCTTAAGAATTGTAAACTTAGTACAGTAATTTGAATAGTGCCTCGGAGCTCCATTGATAGCTCCTGTTAATATTTTCTCTTCTGACTCGTCTAGTGAACTATACTTTTAAGTGGACAATCTAAGTTTGCCTTAAACCTTTTAATCTTAAGGTAATTTGAGTATAATCACTATTACATATTCTCTGTTCATGGGACCGCAGCCCCCTTGTTAGTCAGTTGCTGTTATCTAGGTCATAATTAGAGCCATTCCTTCTTCTGCAGGGCTGCGTGAACATGATATATATATATATATATATATATATATATATATATATATATATATTATATATATATATATATATATATATATATATATATATATATATATATATATATATATATATATATATATATATATATATATATATATTATAGTGAAGGGACCGACGAGAATGCTCATGGGTAAACGAGGACAGGACGAGGTATTAAGACAGGAACAGGTGGAAAGAGGGAAAGAAAATTAAGCGAAGGGAAAAAGATTAATTGAGGAGCACTTACATTTCAGAAAAGATCTCATATTAATACAAGGAGGGATGGATAGGGTAGTCAAGACAAAAATTAAAGAATTAAAGAAAACAAGAAAATTAAAGGGGAGTAAAAACTTTAGGGATAAAATACGGTGTTTTACAAGGCAGTAGATGCAAAACAAAGCGTTAATGATAATGGCACAAACGATCCCAGAACGAAAAACCCAAAAAGGAAAATTTCTGCAGTTCTGGAGAGAAGGAGTGAGTATTTCCATTTGTTGAAAGCGGAAGATAGCAGAAAGGCAGGTTGAATGGAAGGGATTATCCTAAGCTGGAGAATGACTTCGGAAGTGACTGTTGGCGATGCACAAAGGATAATCAATTGGCTGGAGAAAATAAACACACCAAGGTTTGATGTGTTTGAGACAAGGAAGAGGCTGTGATCAAGTGCTCATCATGAAACAGTTAAATGAGAAGTTTGAGAGTAAAGGCAAAAGATGAGTGTGGTATTTATGGACCTGGCAAAAAGACTTACAGAGCCAGCTAAAGGGCAGGCTGGAAGATGCTGAGGCTATATGGTGTACAAGAGAAGCTGCTGGGGGCAATCATAATTTTTTCTGTTGGCAACGTAGAATATATTACAATATGTGGAAGGGTTAGTGCCTGAATGGTGTAAAAGCTGCTTTGGGATGGGTGTACTATGTATATGTGGTTTAAAATATCTTTATTGATGGAAGATTTGAGAAGTCAGATGTTGGTGTAACGGGGGCCGGGGTTCCCAACCTGGTGCTCGTGAGCACCTCTGTGCTCTCTGATGGTCTGGCAGTGCTCTTTCGAAGTTGTTAAAATCGTGCTAGCGAGCACCAACCCTTCGTAGGCCTAACTGCCGAATTTAAAATACCCTTCCGCCTTTTTCGTTTTGTGTATATAACACTGCTTGCGAGTTGCTTTGGCAAACACTGATGGGGCAAATATGGAAAAGCTAACCAAAGCAGTTCAGCATCAAGGTTCTCACTGAATTCACAAACTAGCGGAGAGGTGGACTTGTTTTATTATTATTATTATTATTTTTCTAATGTCCAAGATTTGAAATAATTATTATTTTTCTAATGTCCAAGATTTGAAATAATTAGCTTGTGTATCAGTATTCAGGATATAATGCTTCATATGAATTTTATTTGTTCATTTTTTTCTTTGTAGTTTTCAATGTATATCACAACTTGATTAACGTAATGAGGAATATAATTGTTAATATGTTTTAGTTTGTTATTGAACAATAAAACTTATTTAGTTAAATTTTTAGATATCAATATAACTTAAGAGGTAAACATATTGTGAATCATTGTGTGCCGTTAAACCTATGACAGCTATGTAAAATATGCCTGATTAGTGAATGTCAGTAACTTTGAATAATCATCCAAGCAGTAAAAATTCATTTTTAAATCTTCAATGCAAGTAAATTAAAATTTATGTTGCCTTTAAATAAACGAAGACTAAATCTTTCACTTACTAATTGGACTGCTTCTTAATTCTCAAAATATAAAATTACTGTGGTGCTCCCACAGTTATCCAGAAAACAGGTGGGTGCTCATCAGCTTAAAAAGGTTGGAAGCCCCTGCGGTGGGGGATTACAAAATGATCAGTTAATGTGGTGTGAAATGGATGATTGTTGATAATGCAGAAAAACTACATAATTTAGAGGAATAGACTGAATATATTCATAAAAAGAGAAAACTGACAAAAACAAAATTAGGCTAGATGGAAATCAAGGTGATGGTAATCTTAATATGATGGTGGCAGTGGTTGATTTATACAAGCAGGGATGGTGGTAGGATGAGAAATGAGAAAGAGGTGAATCACAGGAAGGTCAAGCCAGGATATAGGTAAAAATTTCACAAAAGATTTGGGGGAAATTTCGAATGTCTATGAAAGCCAAGGAGAATTTGTGTGAAGGGTTTGTTGTGATATAGCTCTCTATTATGGAAGTGACGATGGATGTTTAACTAAACAAAGAGAAAGCAGGTTCAAGTCGTTGAGATGAACTGTTTGCGCGGTATACACAACGTGATAAGAAACAAACGGGTGAGAAATGTGGAAATATGTAGAAGCAGCAAAGGAATAGCACAGGAGAAAGAATAACTTTTTTTTTTTTTTGAGACGGTTGGATCATGATGAAACAAAGGAGGACGATATAGGTTAGTGTAAAAAGAGTTTATCATTCAGAAGTTTTAGGAGGGAAGGGAAGACGACCTAGCGAACGCTTGAAACATAGTATGAAAGGGAGAATCAGCTGGGAAGGAAGGCTTTAATATCTTGAAAGCGCGCGCAGGCCTTCAAGATAAACCGGTGTGGTTGGGATTCCATGCAAGCTGACGAGACTTCCGTGTAGGCACATGAAAAGGGTAATTTTGTGGAACTTATCTGCGCTGGCGCTCTTCCATATTCGGTTACTGAAATATGAATGTGGCAGTGATCTTTGTATTATATTTGCCCCTGGATCCATCACTGTTACGGGACGCGTGTTAACGATGAAAAATGTATGAATGTATTCAAGTTAAGAAGGCATTGTGATTATTACCATTCCATAAGCGTATATAAACACACACACACACACACACACACACACACAACACATATATATATATATATATATATATATATATATATATATATATATATAAGTATATATATACATATATATATATATATTATAAATACTGTATATATAAATACATATATTATATATATATATATTTTTTTATTTCATCCAACCCATGTTATTGTTTTGTTGGTCTTAAAGAAGGGAATATATGGTCAACCCTCTCATGGAAAACAGCTTATCGGTAAGTAAAAGTTTAAAATAAGCTTCGGTAATATTTTCAGCTAAAACATTAAATTTCCTTTTCAGGCCATAAATAAAATGCAAAAGAAGTCTTAACAAAAACACCAGGAAATACTGACCTCTTATTTTGATGAAATTGCAGCCTAACTTCGAGCAATAAGGAAATGAGACTGACGCAAACCTGGCTTCTCTTAACTTTGGACATTATTGGTCCCCGGACTTTTTTTTTATGGCTTCCGTGTTATTGTCGAACTATGGCCAGAAATTGTTTAACCCCTTTTCTCTACTCTCTTCCTCTCTGCGGACGTCTTTCCAAGAATTTCATTTACTTTTTTCTTTCGGCAGCAGCTCCACCACAAGCAATAACAATAACCACGACGACAAAAACCAATGGCTGCAAAATGAAAATACCTATCCCTCAAGCATTTGCGAGAAAAATGTTTATTTTAACTTTGACTCATTGACTGCATTTCTCTCTATCTACGCATATATATATATATATATATATATATATATATATATATATATATACATATACACTGTATACATACAAACATTAAGCTAAAATGCCGTTCGATATCCATTTCGCTCTACCTCGGAAATAATGCCGAAAGGGATTTACAACTGATAAGTGGTTGGTGACTAATCACTTATCAGTTGTAATTCCCATTTGGTATTATTTCCGAGGTAGCGCGAATTGGATATTAAACGACATTTTTAGCTTAATGTTCGTGAATAAAAAATGTCACGGTGTGATAAAAATTTTTACACAAACACAGACACAGATACACACAATATATATGTATATACATACATATATATATATATATATATATATATATATATATATATATATATATATATATATATATATATATATATATATATATATATATATATATATATATATATATATATATATATATATATATATATATATATATATATAGTGTGGTTTGTAAGTTTTATTTCCCATTCTCTTCCAGAACACACAGTTTGAGCTCAGTTGTTGTTAAGATTACGTTAATAACAAATCAATACCACTTACTGAATTCCTATAATTGCTTCAATTCGTAATCACTGGATACCGCCTGTATACCAGGGCAAACAATGCCTTAATAAAATATGTTCGGCATCCTTTTTGTCCCAACAAACTTTAGTAAAACTGGCAATATGATGAAATTAAGCGCAAGATATCCATTTCATCATTATTGTAAAGTTGCAGCTCTTTGGCGTATTATTTTCAAACTGTACATGAGTACAGGGCGTAAAATACAAGAACATCCTTTTTGCCCCAACAAACTTTAGTAAAACTGGCAATACGATGAAATTAAGAGCAAGATATCCATTTCATCATTATTGTAAAGTTGCAGCTCTCTGGCGTATTATTTTCAAACTGTACATGAGTACAGGGCTTAAAATACAAGAACTTTAACCAATTACATACATTTTATAATGAGAACACAAATAATACGGAAACTTGAAGACGTTAAGAAAATGATAGCATATTAGAATAAATAAGAGACGTGGATTAAAGACACTAAGTACGAAAAACGAATTGATAACAACAAATTAATTTTAAAAGTTGCCTGATTTTTACAGGAGGACTTGCTTCCTGTAAAGACATTCGAAAAGGTGATATACTACATGTTAGCAGGTATGTTCACCTGTTAGGCGATGACTTAACCTGTAATTATTTCTGTCTTCGGTCCCCACTGCTCTGGGTGACGCGAGACCATCAACTTTGAAAGGCTGCTGCACTGTAGGTATGCGACATCACTCGCTGACAGTCTATGTATTGTCTACTGTGCCCTCTTTTCACGGGTCTGGGGAATTCTTTCTTTCCCTTCTCTTTTTCCTTTCGTCCACTCAAAATGGTATAGATTTCTGTCCCGCTGAATTTTGCTTCATTCTAATTTTTCTTATTATTAGGAATTGTAAAAGATTCGGTAGTCGTTTTAGTGACTCCCGTCAGGCCACCTCTTCCCCTTCTCGTCCTTGCCCCCTCAGGCCCGGGCCGAATAAGGGTACTGATTTGCTGTCCCATCGGCTCCAGGTGAAGAAAGAGTAAGCTCAAAATTCTACATTTAAGCGATAGGTTCTCCGAAAAAGAGTCCCCAAAACACAATGCAAAGAATGACAGTTTATACAGCGATACGTTACCTCTACATTTTTACTTCCATTTTCTTAATGATGAGGTTTTTGGGAAAGACATTCTAATTCCTCCCTATCTAGTCCAGCCTTGATGGAGGCAATAAAACAAAAAGGAAAGTCAAATTTGAAAAAAAGTTCGCTACCCAGTTCTTACCATTTCTTTTGCAAGACTAAGATTTTGATTGCATCCCAGTTTTCCCCCAACGACTTTAGGCTATTTTCATATACTAATAAAGTTAGAAAACCTATCGCTTTTTAAGCTCACATATTTTACAAAGACAAGTGCAAGTCAGGAGCTGTAATTCTTACGGAAATCTCTTCGTAGTGCTCTATATTAGCTTGAACAGCATATGGAAGGGAAACGTGTAGAAAAGCGATGGAGAAGATTCGGGCAACAAAGCCTGGCTATATGACCGATGATCAACTCTTCACCGAAAAATTACATCGTTAAATAAAGAAACTAAGAAACTAAAGGAACTAAGGTTTGTTGGGAATATTCAGGAATGCCTTGTATTCTGAAATAAAGAAAGAGCTGGATTTTTATAAAGCCAATCATCCCATCCCTTGCAAAGCTCAGACACTCGGAGGTAATTTCGGCAAACCCAGGAAACTGAAATGTAGATTAGAGGAAAAAATTTGATTTTATAAAATAAAATAAATAATTTGTATCTTTACTGAAAAATAAAGATACAGACTGCCACTACAAAAGTCAGACGTGAACAGTCGAAACGACTCTCACACTAACTAATAAAAGGGATAAAATCAACGGAATAAAAATATATTTTGTATTTGACTTGATCTCGAAAAGAAATTGGGTTTTTAAGGTAGGAGTTTTATGACATGGAAGTGAAAGCAGGGAAAATGTACCTCGGAAAAATCTCTTCACAAACATATTTTGGCATTTCTTTTCAATCTTGGAACCGATTGCAAACAATTGACGATAAAAGCAACAGTTGTTTTTTATTCATAACAGCTGTCTACTTTTTTGATCAACGAAAGATTTTTCGTGCAGTGTACAAATATACAAGAAGGGTTTTTAAAATTTCTCAATAAATATACTGACTAAAACAACATAAAAACTACCAATTCGACAAAAGCCTATTTACATAAATACACAAAGAGATAGCTAGACAGACATAGAGATATAGACAGCCAACTATCTTTCCGTTGGTGGCGTATACTTAAATCTCCTAATCTTCATATGCTGAGACCAGCCTTTTAAACATATGCATGAGTTTCAGTCGATATTCGATTATACTGAAATCCCGTGCGAGGACTCTCTTTGCATATTTATATTAGCTGGAAAAGGATGAACGATCTCCGTGAAAGGCTATTTTTCATTCATTCATTTATTCATTCATTAATTCACTCATTCATAGAGAGGAAGTCATACGACGTTTAATGTTACTGTGGTTTCTTTTAAGGTTTATTTTGGCGACAAAAAGTATGCAATAGAGAATTTTAAGCCTCAGTTTTGTTATAAATAAATGGAGGAGCAATGGAAATGAAGGTGCCAACTATACTGCTGACAAAATAATGTTAATATTAAATATATTTTAGTTAGCAGCGAGAGAGAGAGAGAGAGAGAGAGAGAGAGAGAGAGAGAGAGAGAGAGAGAGAGAGAGAGAGAGAGAGAGAGAGATGTAAAGGTGAGAAAAAGGGAATTTGGAATTGAAATTGTACCCCCGTGACAGATTAGTTTGTTAGGCACCCTCTCATCCAGTAAGAGGCACATCATCAGTAAACCATGCATTTTATATATAATGTATATATGTACACACACAAATATTTATATATAATGCTCCCAAAAGGGAGGCGTCATAGAGCGGAATACCCCCGTCATTAGCACTGACTTTTACACCAAAGTAAATATATAATTAACAAATCCATTTCCCTTAAAATCTAAAACTACCACATGGAGCCACTCAAAAAAAACACACACGTACATGTTTAGACTTAAATAGTAGCAAAAGCATAACAGCAAACCTACGTGTTAGTAGTAATAGCGCCAATGGTCATAACATACATTACAATAATAATTAAAATTAACAAATTTATGACAGCAAAAACAGCGCCAATGCTTTTAAGCTTAATCGTTATTATCATTATATTTGCTATTATTAATAACAGTGCTTATTGTTTATTTGTTGGGAAGAAAATGCATTAAGCAGTTACACAATGATAGTAATGTAATATCATCCACATTATCATCATCGCTTTCAACGCCGTGTAAGGCGAAGGGCCTCTGTGAAACCCTGCCCTTCAATTCTTTCCTTCGCTTTGTTCTCCACAGATTTCCCCTCATCTCTGTCTTCACTTCTCCTAGTTCTTTTCCATGTAAATCTGGGTCTTCCAACTCTTCGGGTGCTCGCAGGCCCCAGCTGATATTACATTCAATTGATGTGTAGCATGAGGCTTTAACTTCGTGCATATCCTTAACCTGGTGCATTCCTGAGTTACAGAGAAATTCTACTTCGCATTGCAAAGCTCTTAAACCTTTAGTGTATGTCATTAATAGCGCGAGTACAAGGGAGGTGAAAGATAAAGGATTTCAGCAGTCTGAAGCGAATACTAAAATTACCAATATCGTGCAATATTTCTGTTTCAGTGCAATGCCTGGATGGATTAAGAACTGACTTTTGGAAAAATTCAAAGAACAAGATCCTAATACATACATACATTATATATATATATATATATATATATATATATATATATATATATATATATATATATATATATATATATCGCCTAATTATTCTGTAAATTATGCTCTGGTCCTTCAACAACGAAAGAATAAAGCAGTCACTAAAAAGGCTCACACACAAATACATAAAATATATATATATATATATATATATATATATATATATATATATATATATATATATATATATAAATATATATATGTATATATATGTATATATATGTGTGTGTGCTTAAGTAAGTATACCTTAGTTTTACCAGACCACTGAGCTGATTAACAGCTCTCCTAGGGCTGGCCCGAAGGATTAGACTTATTTTATGTGGCAAAGAACCAATTGGTTACTTAGCAACGGGACCTACAGCTTATTGTGGAATCCGAACCACATTATAGCGAGAAGTGAATTTCTATCACCAGAAATAAATTCCTCTAACTCTTCATCAGCCGGCCGGGGAATCGAACTCCGGCCCATCGAGTGACAGTCAGCAGCTCCCCTACTGTGATTTTTTAAGTGTGTGTGCTTAAAAAATCACAGTAGGGGCTCTGACCATTTAATTAAACAGTTTACATCTCAGTGCCCTACCATATCTCTACGGTTTAGTCAAGACACAAAATCAATAACCCTATTAGACCAATCATTAGTTCAGCAGGCTCAGTTTCGTATAATTTATCTAAATGGCTTGTCAAAATCCTTACACCTTTAGTAGGAAACATTTCTAATAAGAATGTAAAAAATAATGTCGACTTTATAAACAAAGTGAATAGTTTGAAGTTAAATTTTGATTTTACTATGGTTAGTTTTGATTTCGTCTCTTTATTTACAAAAGTGCCTGTAGATGATTTACTTAAATTTTTAGAGGAAGAATTAAACAGTTATGATATTCCTTTAACTGTAGCAAACTTCACTAACCTTATAAGGTTATGTATCAAAGATAGTAAATTTTGTTTTCATGGGGAATTTTTTGTAAGGGTATGGGTAATCCCTTATCTCCTGTCCTTAGCAATATTTACATGGAATTTTTTGAGACAAAATTCTTACCAAGAATTTTTTCCCGAAAAGTTACATGGTTTAGCTACAGTATATGGATGATATTTTCTATATTTGGCCAGTTCACGAAAATCTCCAGGAATTTCTGGTCAAACTAAATAATTTAGTTCCCTCTATAAAATTCACCGTAGAGGATGAAAGAAATTATAATTTGAATTTTCTTGATGTAACTATCCATAGACATGATAGAAATTTCACCTTTTCAGTCTTTCGAAAATCAACTAACATTGCCTCTTCTGTTCATTACTATTCCAGCCATTATTAAAATGTTAAATTCTCTGTATTTTCTGGAATGTTCTTAAGGGCTTTACGCGTTTGTAGCCCGCAGTTCATTGATGATGAGATCAAAACTATTTATGATAATGCTTTGACACTTAAATACCCAAGGACCTTTGTAGATGTAGCACGGAAAAAAGCCAGGAAAACATTTTATTTAACTAATAAAAAACTTAGTTTAGTAAGCGTAATGCTCTCAAATTACCGTATGGTGAAAGGTTTTTACAAATTCCTGGAACTTTAAAGCTTTTCAAAATAAATGTTGTTTTCAGTAATTTTATAGTGAAAATAATATGGAGAAAGAAGCCCATAAGAACATTCTTAGCTTGCCTTATTTTAGTGGTTTTGAACACATAAAATCATTTTATGTCAACATCGTTTTTTCTTATAAAACACACTAAAAGGAATGTTAATGAAAAATAGCACTAAAGTACACAACAACATAACATATAAAATTCCATGTTTGGACTGCCCCTCGTTTTATATTGGCCAACCTAGCAAAGATTTAGGTGTACAGTACATATTAAGCAACAGAAGTATTCAGTCAAAACTGGACAAACACCCAGTGGTATACTCATTCATTCAAGTGAGAACTCTCACAGGATAAATTGGGCTGAAAGTTCAGTGATTGCCAGATTGAAAGATTTCTCTTCAAGAAATCTTTTGGAATCCGCTATTATGCAGCTTACTTCCAACTGTAATTTTAACCTTAGCTCTGGCAAGTATTATTTGGACCCCTATATTAGAAAAATGTTCAAGAATGGCCTAAAAGATAAAATCACTGACTTAATTACAAATTAGTTGCCTTATATATATTTTCTATGTATCCG
>NC_089784.1:7180503-7238003 GCF_040412425.1 Macrobrachium rosenbergii | reverse complement strand
CTATGATTTCCCTTGAAAATTCTGTTACAGACTTCATTAACTTCAGAAGCCACCAAGTTCCTGAAGATACACTTTACTAATTTCCCAAAGTTCCTTTGCATTATTCAGTAACATGATGGGGGTAAAGTGAGGGGGAAAGTCAGCGTTAAAACTAACGTTACTCATGCTCTCTAAATTATAATTATGGTGCACGTGGTCTTCATAATCGTGTTAGGGTCAAAATCTATTTATATTATGCTCATCATCCTACCATGAATAACAACAAGTACAGATTTTGAATAAACTATTATTTACATATATTTCTATTACATATATATTATATTATATATATATATATATATATATATATATATATATATATATATATATATATATATATATATATAATATATATATAAATATATATATATATGTGTGTGTGTTGAAAAATTCACAACTAATGATAATATTAATATGCTACAATGAGGTAAACAAAAGCACCCTAACCGCTTTCTTTCTTGTCTTAGGCGGCACTACTCTTTCCTTACCAAATTTTCTGTTATCTGACTTACTTTCTCAAACCAAGCCCTATCGTATATCTTCCCATGTATACTAAGATAATGTATCTATTTATATAATTCTTATAATCAGCTTTAACGTTCTTTCCCTAATAGAGAGGAACAATTATTGCTCTCAACCATTTCTTTGGAACCTTTTTCCTGAACCACTAATGTTAAACGCACCCTAGCCAGCTACTCTATAAAACTACAACAACCATATTGTAGTATTTCACTTATAATCCCAAATAATTTCTGTCCAAATTATCTTTTCCTCCATTTGAGTGCCATTTACATAACTGCAGTCAAAAAGCATATAACCCAATTGTTGGAAGTGGCTGGAAAGTTTTATGTTCTGAATTACATTTAAAGGCAAAGGCAAGGTTTTGTTTGTACCTTCAAACTAAAGCGAACTATGGAATTATCTTTCATATCTTTCCTCCGAGTACTATAACCCCATGGTAACAAGAAAAACGCCACTCATTCTCTTTCTTTTTTCTTGTCATGTCAGGCTGGAGCCAAGCAAGAGCTATGCAATAGCCATTCTATGTTCCGTCTTTTTTTAATAATATAAGGTAATTTTTTGGGCCGTGTCCTTTGTGTCTAATTGTTTCTATCTTAGAATTTGTAAGCACCAGTGGGCTACCTTTTAAGACTGTTTAAGGGTTTTCACTGAAGTTTTCTTGCTTCTTAAATTTGCATTACTCTACATTATGTAGCTTTACATTTTGGGGTTTAATTTCATAATCGCATTATGGCAGTTGGAAATCCCTAAATGGAATATAGGTTCTTTTTCATCTACTTTTATTTACTTGCACATTTGTTAAAATACGCACAATCATATACAGACATATAAACATACATACTTAGGCACATATCTATCTATCTTTATGAATACACACATATATATATATATATATCTTTATGTATATATATATATATATATATATATATATATATATATATATATATATATATATATATATATATATATATATATATAATCGCTTAAAAAATCACAGTAGATGCACGTGACTTCACTATATAAGCAAATACCACATGAAAATGACAAGCAGATGTTCAGTACCAAGCGCTTTCACGTGATTATTCACGCATCTTCGTGAAAGCGCTTGGTACTGAACTTCTGCCTGTCATTTTCCAGTGGTATTCGCTTATTGTGCATACGCATATTATACATACATATATATATACAGTATATATATATGTATACTGTATATATGTATGCGTGAAAATGATTGAATTTGATGCATTTGTGGCATCAGTTTGAATTGACTGTGAGAAACACTTAGCCTTAAACCCACAAAAAACATACACACATATACCTATATACATTATATATATAATAAATATATATATATATATATATATATATATATATATATATATATATATATATATATATATATATATATATATATATATAAATATGTGTACATATATACAATATTCGTTCTGCTAATTATACAAGAGAGAATTTTTCATAATCACAAATATTAAGCTACAAACACCACCTATTATTAAATTCATTTAACCTTAGGAATAACTTAAATCCACAAGAAATTAGGTTGGATAGGTGAATCTGCACAAGACTAGATGCGAATCTATGCCTTTGGATTAGATACAGAGGTTGACAGTCGACTTGACTATTCGGCAATCTTTCCATTTGTTCCAACACAGTGTTAGACAATCGACTTATCCTTTCGGCTATCAAGAGAAAATCTTATGGATAAGTCCCTGGGTCACTTTCAGCAATCCATTCACTAGGCCACCCACCTGTAAATGGTTAATAGAATGTTCTGGGGTTAAAATACGTTGTGAAGTCAACATCATTCTAAATTACGGGCTGATAAATCTCAATGAGGAAAAAGGCCTAAGATATATATATATATATATATATATATATATATATATATATATATATATATATATATATATATATATATATGTATGTATGTATGTATGTATGTATGTATGTATGTATGTATATATGTATGTATATATATATATATATATATATATATATATATATATATATATATATATATATATATATATATATATATATGTGTGTGTGTGTGTGTGTGTGTGTGTGTTGTTTTTTGTGTGTGTATGTATGTTACATATGCTTAAATTATCAAGTACAAAATCATATTCGATGCGTACGCATATACACATTTTATATATATAATACATATATGTGTATATACATAAATATATATAAATATATGTATATATATATACAAATATATATATTTACATATATATAAATATAAATATATGTATGTATATTCATAAATATACATATTATATATATGTATGTATATGTACAAGTATCACCATTCCATTCCTACCTAGGTCAAGTAGATGAAAATTAAGATGACGAAGAGTTTACATATCGGAAATGTTACGAGGAAGACTTAGAAAGTGCTGAATACAAGTCTTGAAAGAAATATTGGAACGGAAGCGCAAGAATGCGTAAAGTACGCATATAAATTGCACAGTGTATTTAGAAGGGTGTAACGTTATGCTGATGAGTCTTCTCTATTGGGGTGCGATTCGCGTAATAATGTAGATGTATCCTGCATCGGGTTTATTCACGAATTAGCAGTTAAAGTATAAGTGTACTTGCGACCGTTCTACTCTTTTTCCTCTAGAAACGAACTTTATGAGGGAAATTATATATATATATATATATATATATATATATATATATATATATATATATATATATATATATATATCATATATATGTTTATACATATATCTATGTCTATAAATATATATATATACATATATATATATATATATATATATATATATATATATATATATATATACTATTATATATGGGTGTATATATGTGTGTGTGTGTGTATATGTGCGCTGGCGTATGATTGTGTAAAAAAATACCTTATATTATTAAAGCGACTCGGTCGTTCCCCATCTCGACATCTACGAGCAAATCCTGAGCACTGGCGCAGACAAATTTACGCTCTCGACGGATCTCAAGCTGAAAGGAATCGTCAGGTAAATCACCTGACGTCGGCGTCTACTCAAGGAGACCAACTGTTGTTGGCACTCCGGGAGTCAGTGTTGTGGGTGCCACCGTAAAGCGAGGAGGGCCAAGGCGCTCTCGGGAACGAGTGATCGTGAGAGAGAGAGAGAGAATTCGAGAAAGAAATCCAGTTGTGAAGTTGCTCTATTCGGAGGCGCGTACTGAGGGCTTACGCGTTTCTTAATCTTGTTGTAGCTTTCACGGCGCCTCCAGCATTTAAAAAAAATAAAAAAACAATGTTATCCGAGACTATTGCCTTTATCTAGAGATAGAAACTTTTACTGGAAATTTAACTGGAAATAGATCTAGAGCGAACGCATACATACAAGAAAAATTTTAAGTTTCATTTATTTTGTTATCAGAGGGAATAGTGTACTTTCTAGACGCTTTCACACATTGACAAAACTCTTATTGTTGCTTGAAGCAAGATTTTACAGATTAGTTACTGGAATGAAATCAGACACCAAAATTTCTTTAGTCTTCTTAAACTCTAAAGCCAAGTGGATATTTTTTTTAAGAGGGGAACATTCCTCAGTAAATAACATTAATGAAAGACATGTGTTTATGAAGTTTCTCTTCTTGAATTATATATATATAATATATATATATATATATATATATATATATATATATATATATATATATACACACACATAAGTATATATGTATATATGTGTATATATATATAAAATCAAATTTTCTGTTTAAACAGTGGTATCGTCTTTTTAATCCGTCGCTGTTCACTCCACAAACAGATTTACTTCCCATGTATTGTAATGATTTAGAAACGCTCACATGAAAACCACCAATATTCTTGCCATCATGTTTACTTATTTTTGTAGGGAATAGAAGAACGGTTATTTGTTATTTATTTCATCATGAAGTGTTTAAAAGAAATCTGGAACAGAACTGCGATTCCTGGGTTTCCAAAGGAAGGAGTTGCATAGGAAAATCAATACATTCAATACCGACCAAATCCGCACAAACTCCACCATTTCGCTAAATCCAAAGAGTGGAAAAATTATGCAGACACAGTAAGAACCCATAATTAAATCCACTCCAGAAAACATATAACTGAAAATAAAAAGCAACACGCAAAGACAACAGCCTGTTTTGCAAGAGAAAAAACCTGACACCAACAAGAGGAGAGTGATAATTCCATCAAGGCATAATAACAGTGTCATGCTTCCGGAAATTGGAAACGATATTAAGACACGTTTCCTGTTTGGTTTCTATTGAAAGAAAATTGATTTCGTCCCGACCTAGACGCGGCAAAAGCCATGGAAATCCAGTCTTGTGTTGTCACTTTTCTCCTCATCTTGGTGAGTATAGAAGTACATGAAATTTAACCTATATACAACTTCGGAAAGATTCACATGGATAGATATATAATATATATATATTATATATACATATATATATATATATATATATATATATATATATATATATATATATATATATATATATATATATATATATATATATATATATATATATATATATATATATATATATATATATATGTTGAAGTTGTGCAAAAGGAAATTCAAATACCTCTATGTGATATTGTCAACTGTCCACCTCCTTCCATATCTATATCCTTCTATGTACACTTTCATCTAAAACTCCTAAACAGTAGAAATAGTACAGCAGCTGAGGCGGCGATTGTGTGCAAAAAAGGTACCCTAAAATTCTCTTCACAGACTGATAGTAGACATATGGGAAGGTCAGAAAAAAGTGGGTTGCCATTCCATACCCTGTCAAATCTCCTGTTATTACTGTCAAAGTAAACTGTAGCAAATAACTTGCCTTCTGTCGCGCAGCAGGAAAGTTTCACATTTTGAGTTCTAGCCACCAAACTTTTCATTCAATTGCTTTCAGATTTTCACCAGATACAGCTAATATGTGCAGGAGTACTCTGATAAAATTATAAGCATATTGAAATTTTGAATGTAAAGTTAATGAATCATGAACTTGATTTCAAGAAAAAAAAAATCATGGAAAATAGGATCATAAATAATTTTCTTAATAAAAGATCCGGGTAACGTAAAGAAAGCACTATTCATTATATATTTAGTTCATATCCATATCTTTTATTTTTCATAAGATACAATCAATTAAATAACACTATACGTATAACTGGAGTTACGCGCCATGATGGTTATGAAAGTTGATATCATGTAATGTTTGAAACTCTAAGTACAAAAATCTATTCAGATCACTATAATCTGTTTCTTATTGATTTACAACATTTTTGCAGTATGTCATGATGATTCTTGCAAGCATTATCATTCACGGTATTTTGACAATGACAGAACCTACAACACAAAACTCCACTTTGTCTACTTTTACATTTTGAAGTGGCACATTTATGACAGTTACAAAAGAGTACAAATTCATATGGATGAACAAAAGAGTAAAAATTCATATGGATGAACAAAAGAGTAAAAATTCATATGGAAGATATTTTCCGATGTACATGGAAGTAACGTGTTATCCTCTTCATAACATCCATAATCTTTAAGATCAATTTGAAAAGGAGTCTCAGAAAGCAGAGTTCGATGCAAAACAACTTCTCAAAATGTGACCCTTTAATACAGAGTTGGTTGGTGGTAACTTGGCTAACGAATTCATTTTGCTATGATGATACATCATAGACCTGAGTTCGCTCAAAGATTGACACTGGCAACCTTTTTTAATCACATGAATAAGATAAAGCTCAGCTTTCTTCATTTGATGTTCCAGTTCATTCCCCTTACAAATTTTACCAAATTCAGAGAGATACGGAACAGGATTTGCTGCGAGCGATGCATGTTTTGTACCACATTTGCTCGTGTAATCACTTCCAGTTAAAAAATGCACAGCTGGTATCACTTCACACATGTCTTGTCCAGTTTGTTTGCTGATATATGCACTGGAATGTGACGCAGAGACTCACGTGTTCCACATCTCATCCACACTCCTTTAAGACCCAGTTCTTGCAAAACACTGAAATGATGAAGTAACATAACAAGAACGTCAGTGTCTGATGACAAAATAAGTATAATTTTGAAACCACTCTTCACTGATATTACGGCATGATGAAGTATCAAGGCATCAGCTTCTTCGTAATGAAGATTCAGATGAGGGACAGGTTCTGCTTTTCTATATAAGATACTTAAACATTCAGTAGCATTTTCACCTGGAATGAAGCCTACTGCACTTACAGTTTTCTTTGAATTCTCATTTATCTCTTTACAGCAGTATTTGGAGGTATAGCTTACTTTTTGTTGGAAGGCCAGAATTTTTCCATTTCAGTTGGCAGTTTGGTTGAACTGTCAGTCTTTGATAACTCTGTTGGCTGAACAGTGCTCCTTCGTTTTCTTTCAGAATCCTTAATCGTCCCATCACTGTATGTTGTGAAATGAAAACGACGGAAAAACTGGTATATCATTAGTGAATAAATGGAAGTGATTTTATACTTTTACTTTGCTAGGAAATAAAAAAGTTTCACAATTTTGTTGAATTGTACTGTTTCACAGACTATCAGTGACTTTTAGGTTATAGAATATTTATTTTATAACTTGATGAAAAAATGCACAATTTTCTTTTCCTAGTTTTCAATGACCTGAACGTCAGTTTCGTTTGTATGCAGTATAGTAATGGATTTATTACACTAGAAAGACGAGTATTTTTACTTCCTAAATCAGATTATAGAGATCTGAATAGATATTTGTACTTAAGAGTTTCAAGCATTACATGATATCAACTATCATAACCATAATGGTGTGTAACCGCAATATATATAGTGTTATTTAATTGATTGCATCTCATGAAAAATATAAGATATGGATATGAACTAAATATATAATGAATAGTGCTTTACTTATCTATCCTTTGATATGTATTTAGACGTTTCTTTACGTTACCCGGATCTTTTATTAAGAACTTAATTATTTGTGATTCTATTTTACGATTTTTTTCTTGAAGAATTTAAGTTCATGATTCATTAACTTTGCATGCAAAATTTCAATATGCTTATAATTTTATCAGAGTACTCCTGCACATATTAGCTATAACTGGTGAAAATCTGAAAGCAAATGAATAAAAAATTTGGTGACTAGCACTCAAAATGTGAAACTTTCTGCTGCGCCATAGAAGGCAAGTAATTTGCTACAGTTATCTACTTTGACAGTAATAACAGGAGATTTGACAGGGTACAGATTGGCCACCCACATTTTTCTGACCTTTCCATTGTCTACTATCAGTCGGTGAAGATAAATTTAAAGTACTTTTTTGGCACACGATCACCCCCTCAGTAGCAGGACTATGAAGCAAAGTGTGCATTATTATTTCAATGTACATTTGTAACTTTGACACATGCTATTCTCTGCTACTGAAGATGAGGGTAGGATTATTCGGTTCTCTGTGCTGAATTATCAGACGAATTACATTAGGAGTTGCTATTAACATTGGGGTTCCGAGATCTTAGCATGTATGGAGAGTATTTGCTCAGAGTGGAATATTCACGAGGGTATTCTGTGAGAGAGAGAGAGAGAGAGAGAGAGAGAGAGAGAGAGAGAGAGAGAGAGAGAGAGAGAGAGAGAGAGAGAGAGAGAGATTTAGTTAATATAGTATAAATATGTAATCTCTGAAGAACTTTACGCTATTGGCTGTGGTGAGATTAATGAAATCTTTGCATATTATGGTATGTTGTCTTCGTGCTAGGTAATTAGTCATTTTATTTCTGATTTACACTGCGTAACGTCTATTTCAGAAATAAAAAATAATGGTAAATGTTTTCATATAAAAGAAATATTTTTCTTTTTATTATTCATGACTATCCAAAATATGTTTGCAATCACTCGGAACGAACATAAAATGACATTGACTTGCAAAGTAACTTTTCACTGGAAAACAAAGATTATGAAATAAAAAGTCTGAATCCATACATGAGAAAAAATAATTGAAACAAAAATGGTTTAACGGTCTTAAAATTATGAACAACCACATCAGTAACACTGACAGGGAGGTCATTCCCAATTTGCAAAGTTCATCAGAAGAGACATCATGTTCACCAAAGTGCTAGAGCTAGCTTTGAAAGTTTTCTCACACTGATCACTGAATGAGTAAGTAAAAGAAATGAATAATGATGGATAAAGATTTGGAAAAGAAAGATATTACAAGCATTACCCAAAAATCTACGAAAATATGTATAACCTAGTTTAAATGTTACAGAGATTACAAGCGGTGACATAAGTGCCTTTTATGAGTACCGTTGTTGTGAAAACAATAGAGAATAAATGACTAAACCTTGGGGTTTCTAATGAACATGGATATTGCACCAGAAAGAAGAAATAATATGTGATTAGCTTAAGAATAAAACCATAAATGTTTTGGTATGTAGGGATACAAAGGTGAAAGTGTGCCCACGAATTGCAAGAATAAAGGGTGACTGTGTCTAAAATACCTGTAAGGTGTAACGATAGTGAGAGGAGCTTTGAAGAGTAACTGGATGGTATATAGAGCGAGTAAGTGGTGAGTATGTAACATCCCATGGCGTGCTTGTAGTTACAGTATGGATATAACAGTCAAGAAGGAAGTGAGAGAGAAAAGAAAGCAAATACTAAAAATAGAGGGAAGGTCGAAGTAGGTTGTTCTACAGGGAAGCAACTGCTGAAATGAGTTAATGAACAAAATGATGGGTTGACGCGGAGATGCAAATAGAGGAATGCTGTTGGATTGTTTGATATCCTGCTGACGAGCCTTCTGTGAAGGTACATGAATTGATTATTATTGTGGAATGGTACGGCACTGGAGGGTCATCTGCCATTCAGCAGTTACAGCATGAATGTGGTAATGCCTAGGGTGGTTTTTTCTCTGGAGCTATACCACGATAGGGGGAAACAGCAAACTTCAGCACACAGACACACACACACAATATATATATATATATATATATATATATATATATATATATATATATATATATATATATATATATATATACAGTATGTATATATAATTATACATAATTATATAGTTTTCTAAAAGCGTAGTTGGTCAGGATTTACACTCAGTGTTTCATTTTTCTTGTGGTACGGTACTTTTGCAAATATATAACACGACTTATTATTGTGATTTTACACACACACACACACACACACACACACACACACACACATATATATATATATATATATATATATATATATATATATATATATATATATATATATATATATATATATGATATGAAATGTGTAAAGTGTAAATACCATAGGGAAAATGAAACAGCGTATAAATCCTGACTAATTACGCCTTTAGAAAACTAAATGCGACACTTGACAGGATTTATACCCCGTGTTCCATTTTCCTAAGGTACACACACACACATGCATATATATATACATATATATATATATATATATATATATATATATATATATATACATTTATATATATTCGTGTGTACTTATCTGATCTGATGAACTATACATCTGTCATGTGAAAACACACAAGTTTCGCTTAATTTACCGAGGATGATTTCATCAATAGCATCAAAGAGACAGAGACCATACTTTCTTAAAAACGGTTTTTTCTTTAAGAGAATGCCCTCGGGAGAGGCGACCAAATACCCTCACGTTCTCCAAGTTTTAAGTAGAAAAAATAATAATGGGGGATGAAAACGACAGACCCGTCTCTTGAACGAAAAATGGAGAGGAAACTTGGGAATCAGATGATAAGGGAGAATTCATTAAATAACAGTGAGGGGGTCGGGTGGGAGAAACAGTCCCCGAATATTAGGACGGCTACTGATATCTCCTGAATAAAATGTGCGATGTGAATATTTATGATATACAATGTTTTGCAAGATTAGGCGCAATGTATATAAGCCGTCTGACCTGATCCACTGATTTACGGAAAGGACAGGATACGGTTGTAGATACGCTATTAGTTTAATCCCCTCAAATCACTGCAGGGTCACAGTTGAAAATAAGAAGAAATCCTATCATATCCTCTGGTATAGGATGAATTCTGCTAATCCAAATGTCTGTTTATTTCAGCCACTCTTTTCCTGAGCGATTTTAGGCGAAGGACGTCACGAGGTCTGGATTCCATTAGGGCTTATATTCAACGTGTTATTGCTGCAATAATAATAATAATAATAATAATAATAATAATAATAATAATAATAATAATAATAATAATAATAATAATAAAACCAGCATAAACCATTATTGTATTAATTGTTACTGACACTGGAACTAAATAATCAATGCTTTCCATTACGACGATGAGGGCGCCCTCGGCATACTTCTGCGGGACCGAATGCTTTAATTTAAAACCACAAATGAACATCAAGAGACAGCATGCAAAACTGACCATACATGCACATACACACACATATACACAAAGACACACACACGCACGCACACAAACACATTAATTTTCTTTAGGTACAGTCTGCTCTTAATTTTCATCAATTGCTAATGTACATGTGACTTGCACAATCCACTGGCAGAACTCCAAATATCTCTGGTGCTATTTTCAGTCTTCAAGGAGGAATAAACAAAGCTACTATAATACACTTATTTATTCAAAATTTTCAAAATCTGATAATTTTATACAGTTCACAGTTACTACAATTTCCAATGATAATTTTATACAGAGTTCACAGTTATTTCAAAAGTTTAACAAATTTCTCCATGAATGCCCCAGACCCAGAGAATGTTCGAAAAGTCACCAAAAATCCTACGTCCATGACCGCAATAGGATGGCTGTGGACTTTCGGAGCATTCATGGAAAGGCACGGACCTAAGAAATTTGTTAATCATTTTTCAGAACTATGAACTTTGTTTTAAATTTGCAAATTTTATAGATTTAATTTCTTTTACTAGTTTTTTTTACATTATTTGGTTGAACTCTGCTATATATGAGGAAGTAATTCCACTGTGATTCTAAACTGGTCCTGAAGAGGACCATGAATGGTAGAATCAGCAACCAGCTTTGGAATGAATAAATATAGCAGAATTATAGTTGTTTTGTTTATCCCTCCTTGAAGACTGAAAAAATGCTGGAATATTTGAAGTTTTGCTAGTGGTTATGCAAGCTACAAGTGCATTAACAATTGAAGAAAAAGAAGAAAAGACTGTGCCAGAAAAAATATAACCCACTTGTGGAAAGGCATGAAAAGCCGTGATGGATGTGAAGAAGCTACTTTATCAAGGAACGAAGAAGACCATGAAGGATTGCTGCTGGAGGTCTTCAGCCACTCAGACCTGAAATATATTCTTCCGTTGGGAAAATCATTATCCCTGGGAGATCCAGGGAAGTTATGATCAGCGTAGCTTCTAAATTTGACTTTGGAGGACAATGGAAAGCCTCCCGATATGATCAAGTTGGGCAGTGATGGCTACCCTTGTATAGGGTAGATTTATCGCCCTTGGGAGATCCAGGGAGTGGGGACCAGTTTACTTCACAGATGCAAATTCAGAGGAGGCATGGAAGCTTCTTAGTGTAAGCTGTACTGGACAGAGGATGGATGGGGACTTTCTGAGCGTTCTCTGGAGTTGGGGAATCTATGGAGACGCAATGGCCTGAGAAATTTGTTAATTATTTTTCAAAACTATGAACTATGAATTAGATTTTAAAATTTTAAATTTTAATTTTCAGTTCTTGTTTTTCGATAATTTTTTGGGTGACCTTTGCAGTATATTAGAATGCAATACCATTGTGAATTTGGAGTAGCCCTGAAGATGACAGGGATGGCTGAAAAAAGTTTTGGTTTAAGAATAAATACGGAAGTATCGTAGCAGTTTTTTATCCGTCACTGAAGACTGGAAAAGCACTGGACACACACACATATATATGTAAAGTTTTATTTCTTGTCAGAACAATGGGAATATCACTGCAATTTCTTTACTTGTCCATAAGTTACTGAGCCGCCATTAAATTTAACTTGAGCAATTTGATTACTCTCCAGCTTAATGAGGCTTTCTCGCAGTTTATCAACTTCGGCTGCAGTCGTCCCAAATGGGTCTACCACCCAACGTGGAATATTTTTTCCAGAGATCTTTAGACCGAATTTCAGTATCATTAAGTAATTTCTTCAAGAGGTCAATGTACACTAAAAGCATCATTATCTTGCAACGTCTCCTCGATAGTGGCGAGGGAAATACGTCAACTCCTTGAACAAATAAAGCTTTCGATAGAAAGTACTAACAGCTTCTCTGCAAGTTTAGATTTGTTATATTACCTTGTAGCTTTTTGTTCAGTTAACTTAACTTCCCAAATATTTCTGAAAGGCAGAATGTGTCAAAATTCGCAGCTATTATTTCTTATTCAAGCTGCTTATTATTCAGAAATATTACAACGCTCTCCCAAACCTCCAAGACGCGACACACGCAGTTCACTTCTGTATGAAAAGTAGGCGTTCAAATTCTTCTACACTGTTAGCACAGAGCTGTCGAGAAAAGACGATCTTGAACAGGATTTGACTTGATGTGGTTGACAGGCTTGACTACAGGCTAAAGCGCATCATTCACACTTCCTCCCAGATTTTTTGCAATAAGATGTTAACAATGGACCACACTGCGTGAAACAGGCGGTAGACACAGACTCTTTTAAATACGCAATGAGACTCCAGTATCTAACTACCATGGCAGCTGTACCATCAGTTACATAAGCCAATATGTTACCCAGCGGAATATCATTTTCTTTGAAACAGGCAAATACTTCTTTGAAAATTGTTTCGCCTTGGGTATTAGTCAAAGGCTGCGGGCAAAAAGCATTTCCTCTCCCAATTTATTAATATCATCAAAAATCCCTTTTGTGCACCATACAAATGACTTGATTGAAGGACTTAATTGTCACGAAAAGATGACTCACCAATTTATGAACCAAAACTCTTTACCTGTAAACGTGCAACTAGATGATTCTCGAAATCCTTTGCCAATTCATCAAAGCACCTTGGTAATTTACTGTTGCTTAATGGAATGACATGTGCAATTCTTTCGGGATTCTGTTGCACGACAGCTGAAGTTACCTATAGTAACGGGTTTTCCAGTTTTTGCTACAACTTGGAAATCTCATAAGATGCAATTAAACCTTTGTTTGATTTAGAATCTGCTTTGATAAGGTATAGAATTCACAGTCTTAATTCCTTAGAAATCATCACGAAGCTTGTAAAAGTAATCTCAAGAGCAGTCTTTCTTGTCCTCATGCTTAGTCTCCAGATATATTTGACGCTTACTTCGCAGCGTGCTGGGAACTCTTAATTGGTTGCTAGAAGTCTCAAACCAGTTTGGCAGATTAGATAAAAGGTTTATTAAAACTGAAATACAGGAGCAACAAGCTAATATTTTTGTCTGTCCCTAACACTTCCCAAAATTTTTCTGTGGCCCCCGCCCCGCGAAATTTGCCATGGCCCACATGATTTCTGACTGGGAACCACTTAGTTACACGATCGTTGATACACTGACATATAATATAAGGAAGCTTTGATTTATTTACATATGTGTATATATATATATGTATATATATATATATATATATATATATATATATATATATATATATATATATATATATATATATATATATATATATATATATATAGAGAGAGAGAGAGAGAGATTTATACATTATATACATACATAAAACACCAAATTAAATAAATAAATATTGTGTGCTTGCTTATTTGATATTTCTTCAGCTACTTCAGCGTTCAACGTCAGCCTAATGAGCTCAGTGTCACATCAGATGAATAGACCATTGAGATTGCACCCAATCATGGTCAAGATGAATCTTTTGACATCAAAATGAGACAGACAGAGACGAGTATCTTTTCTCCTCCCATTTTCTTCAATGGACTTCGGGATAATATTCAGGATACAAGATTACAATGCAACAGGTATTCACTGCAATGTACCCTTTTCCTGGCATTTTCGAAGGTTACAAACGACAAACTAAGCTCTTTATTCAATTGCTCAAGCTGGAACATTCCTATCAACCTCGTACGACATGAATGCGTGGTTGTTGGCGGTAACATTCATATATTGTACGGACACACATACCTACAGATACACACACACACATATATATATATTAGTATATATATATACATATATATATATATATATATATATATATATATATATAATATATTTATATATATTTTTATATATATGTATATATATATATATATATATATATATATATATATATATATATATAATGTATACATATAATGTGTATGAATGTATATATATATATATATATATATATATATATATATATATATATATATATGGTAAGGTTCCTAATCTCATGCCCTTTCCACCCTAGCTGCAATCCATCACAACTGACTGACTACCAGGTACATAATTCACCGCCTCGGTCATCAGTAGCAAAATAAATTTTATCAGACATGAATCTAAATCCCTCTCTCCTATCAGGGATCGAACTAGGGAATTGATATTGAGGCGAGGTAATATAGGTATAATGATTATGATCCTTTGTTAACTGTATGTTAATACTTGTATTACTATTAACATTCTATAAAAAAATATGGTTTAAAATAAAAACAGGGTTTACAAAATTACATTCCTACTCGTTCTCATTCAATCAAAACCCGAGCTGAAATCAATTTTCGCTGCATAATTGTCTGCTGAAATCACCGGGGAAAAATGGTATAACAATTGTTTGTATTCAGGCAATGCCCCATTCACCCCATGCATGTTCTGTTTTTATTTGCTCCGGAATTAATTGCCTTCACGGCACGATGCATTGTCCTACTGGGCACATGCTGGCTTCCCAGTATCCACAGTCGTCTGCTGGGATGTGAATGTAAGCAGCTATTTTGTATATAGGGGTTACCATACACTTTCCAAGTGAAATGTCATAACCGGAAATATTATGATTATCTGAAAAAGGAATATTTGTATTTTGAACATTCTGCGTGCAATGAAAACACACTGGTCATACTACAAGTCTTGAATTGCAGGAGCCCATGTATAATGGCGCTATAATCCGTTTACGGTAATATTGTCGATATTATCAGATTGAAATGCCGGGAAGTTTCGAAACCTAATTTCCACTTTTAAAGTCACTGAAACTTGACAGAATTAACTGTTACTAATTTTACAAAGAAATCTAATAGTCGCCGCAGAAGATACTCAAGATTCCATCTTTTCATTTTAATGTACTATAACAACAGATATTGTCAAGTTTATTGGTGCCCAACTGCATTCACTTGGAGCTACCGAAACCCAACCCCCAACCTGCATAACCCAAGCACCATTATTATTTAATGTTTTTGAAAATATTAATCTTTTAAAGTGGAATCAGACGCAAAGGAGAAAAAACACGCCGAGAAATGCTACTCAGAACGGAATTCTCATATGTGGAAAAAGGTGAAATATTAAACTGCTGTTTACTGGCCACTGATGCTATAGTGGCTTTGGTGTGTCCTCAAAATTGCAACACTGTTTTGAGAACCGTACCATAACTACAGAAGATGTTTCCTAAGAAACATAAGAATAACAGTAGAATGTCAGATTAGCTATAACTGTAAACCTTCCATGGAAGCTGAAAGTCACTGGTACCGGTATGTCTTTTTTTTTCATATTTTATTATGATGCTAAAATGTCTGAGCCATAACCAAAATCGGATACCCGAGACGGAAGGCGTTTAGCTATTTCACAAAGAGAGAGAGAGAGAGAGAGAGAGAGAGAGAGAGAGAGAGAGAGAGAGAGAGAGAGAGAGAGAGAGAGAGAGAGAGAGGAGTTTTAATGTCCAAATTTCCTTTGCTATAAAGTTTAGGATGAGACGGCATATCTCATGTTTATCTTACTCCCGTTTCTTTCTATTTTTGGATTAGGAACAGAATTCGAGCCAAAAAACAAGCTATATTTGGGAGGGGTGATACTTGATGGTTAAAGGTTATGTAGACGGTTATTGTAGATTTGTAAATTCACCCTTTATAATGTAATTTTTTTCCCGTAAGGTACACTAAACACCAATAGTTATTCATTTTTACGTTTTCGTTATACATTTTTGGGGAAAAATTCATACGAAATGGTCTACGAAAATTACGAAGACTTTAGTATATTAGTATACTAGACCACTTACAAGATCAAGCAGCACATTACTGTCAAAAATGTTCATTCCATATTCTCCTTAAATTCACATTATTGCCATGAATTTCGTTGTGAGTTTCTACTATTGTTCAAATATGTGTATATTCATTTCGAAGAACAGTTTTTAACTCAGCAAGAAATCATTCATGGAGTGAAATGTTCATACGCGGAAAAGAGAAAGATAACAATGTGAAAGGAACGACATTAGGGTAGATAAAAGTGATAAATAAAAAGCACATAAATTCATAGATACAATGTGACCTCAGAAATTATTAAATAAGAAAATTCATCTGGCTGTAGTGTAGTTCAATTTGAAGGAGACTCCTGGGATAACAGAATATTTTCTATGAAGAGGTACAATTACATCCATTTTAAAGAAAATCATTTGAAACTGACTGACGGATAGCTTGAATACAGCTACAGTCATTAAGAAATACCATTTAAATATATTCCACGTTAACTAAGTGTAAGACGCGAAGACGAGGGATAACGATATGATAATTTTTTCCGAATATATATATATACATATATATATATATATATATATATATATATATATATATATAAAATATACGTATACATGCATACATTCTACATACATATACATATATATATATATATATATATATATATATATATATATATATATATATATATATATATATATATATATATATATATATATATATATATATATATATATATATATATATATATATATATATACCAAGTAGGGACTTGTGCAATCACTTTATCAAAGAGAGAAATCTCAACAGGACATCAAGAGCACGATATAGATCTACATCAATTGGAAACTGCTAATTTCAGATACTGTAGTTTCCTATACGAATTTTCTTACGTCAATACATTCCTCGGTTTTTAGGGGATAATTTCTGACCTAAATTTCTCCCAAATGCAACTGGACAGGATACACATCATCCTCTTTTCAGCTTTTTATCACATTTAATACTCTAATTTTAGAGATAATTTCAAATTGATGTAGATTAATATCACGCTCAGTGTCTTGTTGAGATTTCACACTTTTAATAAAGTGACTGCACAACTCATAATCATGAAGCTACAAATGTTGTTTAATATTCAATTCACGCTACTTCGGGAATATCCCCGAAGGGGAATTTTATAAGTGCCCATCGGGGATTTTCCCGAAGTGGCGTGAATTGGATATCAAACAACATTCGTAGCTTCATGATTGTATATAAATCACGGTGTGATAAAAATTTCATGTATATATATATCCATGTATATGTATGTGTATATGTATATGTATGTATGTATATATATTATATATATGTATATATATATATATATATATATATATATATATATATATATATATATATATATATATATATATATATATATATATATACGTGTGTGTGTATGTGTATATGTGGAATATTATACTCAATTAAAATGATCCACTTACTGAACTATTTCTCATAACACGATATAAGAAATATATTGTAGCTATGACAATATGGACAGATAACCCTTTGTGGAAAAACAAATGTTTCCTCCCGTAATCTTTCTGGAACAGAAAACACTGATTTGCACTTAGAAAGACCTTACAATATTAGGGGAAAAATGAGTTACGTAAGCCCGAAATCTAGAGAGAGAGAGAGAGAGAGAGAGAGAGAGAGAGAGAGAGAGAGAGAGAGAGAGAGAGGTGCTCTTTGATGTTTAATAACCAAGCCACCGAACCTCTTTCAGAGAAAAACCAATTGTATTCCTATAGGATTTTCCATTCTTCGTTTATAGAAACCAAAAGGTTTCCTAAAAGGATATCCCGAGTTTTACACAATCGCACAGGTTACTTTAGAAGTGAATAAAAGGACTGCGAAAGGGAAGGTAGAATTTAAAATGTGACCGAAATGTTAAATAAAAATGGGGGTGGAATGAATAACGCACTCTAATTTACCATTTACGATGAATCAAAAAAGGAACATTTCCAAAAGGTCACAGTTCGTAAAGTCTCTTTTCTGTTCTTCTTCACACAAAAATCTGCTCATCTTTTCCTTAAAAGGGGACTTTTATTTTCCGAATCCAGTTATTATTATTATTATTATTATTATTATTATTATTATTATTATTATTATTATTATTATTATTATCACTGGAATGCTGATGGATCATGATTATTCATACACACAAAAACTGCCAGCTTAAAAATAGTATTAGCAGGCCCTAGTTTCTGATGAACAAAATAACTGGAAAATATTGAAGGCTGATATCACTTTCCAACACCTAAATTCCACGAAGACCATCAAGCGAGCGAAAAGCAGGTCATCCCTGACCTTAATGGCTTCAGCTATACGCGCAGGATTTCAAGCGACAATTCCTTCTCTTACAAAATTTCTTGCACTATACCATGCGAGGGGTTTGAAGCTGACGCTTTCCTTAATCTTTTGGGTGCGTTAGTTTTAGAATGTAAGGATACAAAATGCTAACAGGCGTACACACAGATACATACACTCGTACACGCACACACACGCACACACATATATAAATATATATTATATATAAATGTACATATGTATACATATAAAATAATAATAATAATAATAATAATAATAATAATAATAATAAACAGGACAGCAAGAAGGGCGGAAATCATTTCTTCTTTTTATTTACACCAACGTTTCGTGAATCCTTTCCCATCTTCATGGCTATAAACAGAATTAATTTTTACAATATTAAAAAGTATGCTAAAATAAGCTAATAATTATGTTATTAGCTTATATTATTTGAAGGGGTAAAAAATAAAATGTAAAAAATGACAGATATTAGTGTCTAATACATAGTTTTTGAGGTCGCTGAGAAAGAATAGTGACACTCCCGATGCCCTTTAAGTCCACGTTCAGCCCCAACAGGAAGGCGGGGTGAGGAGGATTGAAATATAAAATATCAAAAATGCCGGGCAATATAACCGAAGCAACTATCTTAACAGAGAGAGAGAGAGAGAGAGAGAGAGAGAGAGAGAGAGAGAGAATGTGTGTGTGTGTATGTATGTATATATATATATATATATATATATATATATATATATATATATATATATATATATATATATATATATATATATTTTACTGTAATCTAATAGTGTACTATGAAGCTAAAAAAAGACCAATAAAGGCACTAATTGCACACGTTTCAAATGGTTTTTAATGGAACTTTTCATCCCTATACACATGCATACATACATACATAACACAGACACACACACACACACATGTGTGTGTGCTTGTGTGTTTACATACCGTTTGTGTCCTAAAGCACGAAAATTCATACCCAAGAATGACTTATTAACTGATTTATTTCTGTTAATTAATTATAGAAGGTTAACAGGCGCTAATCAAAGTCTACAAAGAACACCATTAGCTCAAATCTCTCTCCGGGTATTTATAGTTTCAATTTGAGCACAATCTCGTGATTTCATATAATTGCCCCCGATGGACAGATCAGACCTAGATGCAGTTTTCTTTTTTGTTTGTAATTTTTCCATCTCATCCACGACTGGCCAATATTACTACGAACATGTAGTACGTTTTCGACCATGCCGCTTTCCCCAGATTGGATGCATAAACCCTTGACCTAAGTTGGGATGTTGTGGATGTGGCAAAAACGCTGCCATATCTTCCTTATACCAGGTCAAAAAGGTAAACACCTTGACTCTATTGTTCTGTGTTTCTGAAGACGTAAAACGAGCGAAAGAACTGAGATTTGATGCCGAGTAAAGGATGATTTATAGTAAAAATAACCTGCAGTAAATGAAGATTTGATATCATACATTAAACAGTTTTGTTAACAGGGTAGGATAACGATGATTCAGTTTCTAATCACCTAACTGAATCATAGAAATGCCCATTATCTAGCCCACACTCACTGATGAAAACAAATGATACAATAAGATAAAAAAAAATTCTGTTATTGGCTCTTCAAAGACAGTAAATTAAGTCGGCCTTGTCCCGGAACGGTCTCTTCCTTCTGGAAATCCCGCGGGAGGGGTAGGATTAAAGAACCCCGAACTGAGGGACGCAGATTAACTGTAGTCGGATTATAAGTCAAGAAGAAGTATGGCGGTGTAGCTAATGACAGCCAGGTTCGTAGTCGTTTTGGTTTTACTGTAGGTACCGGTATTGATCTGTTCCTTGCCTGTGATACAGCCTTTGGAATTTTATGGCAACTTCTATTTTCCCTGGTAAATATTGTCTATCATCTTTCAAGAGTCTCTACATCACTTCCTTTGCCAGTAAGTTATTTTTCTCTTGCTTTCTTTGTTCCAGTATGCCTAGGATAGAGAAAGACACAAGACCCAAAGACCCCGTAATTAAAGAATTTGATACGACGTGAATCGACAAGAAAAACATTAACCTCATGTGCCCGGCCACTTACGTTCAGCTGGTTTTAGCCTTTATTATAGAAGATTTGCTCCTGTAATTAGAGCAAATTTTCTTTTACCAGTCCCTCGATCACCGCCCTTTCAGACTAAAACACCGTTATTCAATTATCATTCTTGCAGGTGAACGCAAGCTTTGGTTAAATGAAAAGATTTACCCAGGTAAATCTTAGCAAAAAAAATTTTTTTTCAAGTAGGAGGCAAAATTCATTCCTTTTAATAAGGAATATTCTTATTTATGCAGCATATATGTATATCTAACTATCTATCTATCTATCTATCTATCTATCTATCTATATGTATGTATGTATACGTGCGCGCCAGCACATGTGTGGTGGCGCGCACGTGTACACACACAAACACACATATATACATAGATAGATATAGATAGATAGATATACATATATGCTGCATGAATATGAATATTCCTTATTAAAAGTCATGAATTTTGCCTCCTTGAAAACTTTTTTTGCTAAGATTTACCTGGGTAAATCTTTTCATCATATATATATATATATATATATATATATATATATATATATATATATATATATATATATATATATATATATATATATATATACATATACACATATATAATTTTGCAAACGCCTACAGAGCCTGTAAAGGAGAACTTACATCGCTCATTTCTTAGGCTTTCTGCTACCACAGGGTTTCTCGTATCTATTCTCACAGACCAGTGGACATACTTGTATCAACTTCACGCAAATAACCCCAGTGAGAGAGTCGTCGGAACTTGAAGCATTCCAAGATATTTTTAACTCCTTTCCCTTTCATTTAACCAAATATTGTCAATTTGTTTTTTCTGTTGCCGTTTTAAATTTCTTATGAATATTTGCGCATAATGCATACGGTATAATAAAAGGCGAACAAATGTATAAGGAACGATAATTAAATGCCAGAAATAGCAGTAATAAAAATATTAAAACATTGCTAACAACAACAATATCGACGACAACAACATCAACAACAGCAATAATAATAATAATAAAACAAAAATCTTTGTTGTATCGTTGGCATTGGCGAGGGTCTTGCTTCTCTGGTTTTATGGGGGGGAATGGCTCGCATATTCCTTATTTATGCTTCAGTAATCAATGCTCAATCGATGTGAATGTTTAGAATTTTTCTCTATACATGTAAGGTATTTCTTCACGTCAATTGATAGACAGTGTGGAATTTACATTCAAATATTATTTCTAGTAAGTTTTTTCCTCTTGAGGGCAACAGCAACTACATACCTTGGGTCAGTCTATTTAATAAACACAACTACCGTGGTTGCATTTAGCAGTAAAACCTACACATTGCTGTCTTAGGAAACGTCTGTGACTTGAGATCAAAACATAATGTATCATAAGGCAGTGGGGAGTTTTGTGAGGGGCTGTGGATCTGATGAAGGGAAATTTCCTTAAATAGCAGATGAAGCCCTTCTTCTGAGGCCACTGCACCTCACTTTCACTTCTGAAGGATGATGGGAAATGAAATGGCTGGGCAAGGGGTTTACAGCCCTATACCCTAAATTATTATGAAAAAATGAAGACAAGTTAAAATGCTAAGTCTTGGAGTTTTGAATGTACATGGATGTGGTGTGCACAAGAAAAGAAATGTATAATAGATGATTTGTTGGAGTAACGATAACTAGATATGGCCCTTGGTGAGACAGAGTTTTCAGGAATGGGAAGGACGACGAGTGAATGTGTATTGGGTAGCGAGGGATGTACAGTTAAGGAAGGGTTAATGATTGTATTGAGGAAGACTCTGTGGGCGGATTACAACAGTACAAGCGGTTTAGTTGGATGATTATATGGGTTTAATTGGTAAAAATATCACCCAGAACTGGAAGTGGATAGTTAATGAAACCGGAGAAGTGACAAATCCGTATTTTCATGTTTATGAAAAAAGTTGTAGAAGACGAGAGCTCAGATGTCCATGAATAGAAACAGGTGTGGCAGTGGATAGTGGTATGAAACGGATATGGGTGACAAAGGGCGACTTTTACACATAGTTTTAGAAATGTGTGATAATTAAATGCTAATAAAAATGATGATAAAGCAATAAAACAAGTTCGCAAAATTGGCTGGTAGAAAGCTAATTGAAGAAGTCTCGTATGATACGAAGGGAGAGATGGCTGCGAGAGCTTTGAATATATTAAGGAATGAAAGCACTGCTGAGGCTCGTAAAAGAGCTTATATATGATAGGAACGACAAGTACAATGGAGCTTCCTACGAACTAAGTGGAAAATGTTGAAACTGGTAAGCTGGTAAAAAACGTTCATTAAGGACGACATTAAGTTGACATTCGTTTCTAACAGAGGTACTGAACTAATTTTTTTTTTACCAAGTAGTGCACCTGACAGTAACTACAAACAGCAAGTTTCATCTAGAATCAGAAATAAATGCACAAAAATTGAAATTGGCATTTTTCTAAGAAATGTCATCTTCAGACTGAAATAACTCAGTAACTATTTTAGGGTTATGGACTTTTTTCTGAAAGTACATGTCATTATTGAAAAAATAAGTAGATATATTGCTCTAGGTGCAATAGTTGTGTTCTGGCATGTTACCAAGTTATCCTAGTAAATTTTTCGCAAAAATTTCCCCTCTATTTGGATATTAAAATTGCCTAGAGAGTTTTTTTTCATGCTAAAGGCATTTGCTATCTTACATATTTAGTAAAAAGTGTAAGCTTCAAAACAAGACCAATCCCACCCAAATTGATCAAGTGAGTTATTTCAATAAATGTGACATTATTTTAGCAAAAAAAAAAAAGGAGAAATCGCGTTAAAGTTTATGCTTTAATTCAGTGCAGAAAGCTAGTGGATAGACATTGAATAACTATTCATTTTTCATGAAAAAAAACTTGGATATGACTCAATTCATGGCTTTTGACTTTTGAACCTCACCCTGGGGCATTCTGGAAACAGTACTACCCTTCCTGCAGAAACTTATGCACAATTTCTGCATAGAAATTGAATAACTATTCATTTTATGAAAAACAGTGTGTTTCCCTTGGATATATATAAATATATATAAAAATGATGATAAATATATATATAATATAAAACAAGTTCAAGTCAAAACTTTTGGTACTTTGGTACCTCACCCCTGGAGCATTCTGGAAATCGTAGGGAAGTTTTTTTTTTTTTTTTTTTACCATGGATGAGCCTCTTCCTTCCCTCTCAGCACTGTGATAGGTTTATATGATATGCATCATCAGCTCTGGTCTTCTGCTTCTTAGAGCTTTGACAATCACCATAGAAATTTTATGACGAATGAAACAGAGGGCGTCACAAGCTGAGGCATAAGCTGGTAAAAGACGAACTGGTATAGGGATGATAGGCGTGTCAACAACGAGGGCTGTGCGTATCAGCTGATAGAAGGAGCGGAGCTTCTCGAATCTCCGAATTTCGTTATTGGCTAAAAATGTTGCAAAACTCTTTCTTGGGTTACACAATCATTGATAAAACAGCACAAACTAAAAATAAAACCACAATCACCGAGTAAAGTTGGTTATGACATTTCACGTGAGGCTGGCGTTCGCTGCAGTCAAAAAATTGATTATTTCTTTTCCAGTAAAATCAGATTTAACTGTTGCGTCCGTATTCTTTTGCACCTTCATTAGATAATTTACAAAAATATTAAAAATAAATTTCCGTATGACCTTTAGGACAGTGTTACCAATGCTTTAGGCTGAAGCAATATTTCGCTATTTTGAGAAAGAAGCGTAACGGTCAATTTTGCTTCAATACACTGAAGTCTGAAGAGATTGTATAACATATGTATAGCTAAGCTAAGCCACTTGGTGAGAACAGAGGAAAGTTTTGAATAGAACAGAATTAAGGGAAATTCATGATTACTGGGATGGCTTGCCTATAAGAGAATGAACTCTAATTCTAGACGTTTCCGGGTAATTTAATTGTATACTAGATAGTTAAGGAACGGAGGGCCTTTAATTTAAAATATTTCTTGCCCCTGGAATGTTTAACAGTCACTGCTCCAGTCGTGAGATTAGCTAGTTAGTTTGTTCTAGTTCCACACGAGATTACAAGCATATCTGCATATTCAGTGCAGTTTTGAAACATTCGTGCAAACATGAGCGTACTGCCCGCACAGATATAAAACCATACATACATACATATATATATATATATATATATATATATATATATATATATATATACACACATATACATACATACAGTACATACATACATACATATATATATGTATATATATGAATGTGTATATATATACATCTATTTTCATTTAATTAGGTTATGAATAACTGCTCGCTTTGATGAATACCATTAATGAAAATTGTTGGGAGAAATTATATATCTTTGTCCATGGAAGCAGGGCTTAGGATCCCAGAAGATGGACTTCATAGTGTATGTAACAATGATCGAGAATATGCTCAATACCCTAAATTGTGTGTGTGTGTGTTTGTGAGAGAGAGAGAGAGAGAGAGAGAGAGAGAGAGAGAGAGAGAGAGAGAGAGAGAGAGAGAGAGAGAGAGAGAGAATCTGCACAAGAGTATCTACGTAAAGCTCCCTATTGTGTGTACATATACCTGTATATATATATATATATATATATATATATATATATATATATATATATATATATATATATATATATTTATGTATATACATATATACACATACAGGTATATGTATATACGATTATAATCACTTTAAATATAGCTGAGACCGCTTAGGTGCTACACTGCCTCTCATTTTTTCACCTGTGGTGATGCGATATATATATATACACATACAGATTATGTATATATTGTGTGTGAATAAATTACTGCCTCAGGAAACGCACATACCTTTTGATACAAATAAATCTAAAAGTGCTGGATAGGTAATGGCAAGAGGTTTTGGAATGGAAAGGATTCGATTTTCCAGAGGCGAGAGAATGTTGATAAGATGAGTGGCGCAATGTGTGCAGAGGCGGCGCAGTGCGGACACATACGTAAGTACATCGCTATAACAATAAATTTGTCACTTCCAGTCCCTGGTATTTATAAATGAAAAAGAATTCTTATTTCCCACTACGCTAGAGCCTGAATATCAATGAGATTATTGAGACTGACATTTCCATCTCATTCATTATGCAATTCTGTTTTCTCTTTCGTACTGGAGCGTTTCTTTTGGCGGAAATCGTCCGATCGCTTTTGAACGCTCCTGACGCCCACTCAATATTTATTTCCTACCCACTGAATGAGATTCAACGCCTTTGACAGGGAGTTATTTAGTAATTTTAACTACTAATTAACGAGGAGCGTCGTGGAGGTATAATTCTTGAAATTCATTAAATGGGTAAAACATCTTTATCTATTCATTCCCTTCTGATTAAGCTTTACCGTCCACTGTGGAGTAGTGTATTTGGCAATCGATGAAGGTATATTACAAGAAATTCCCCTAACAGACAAAAGAATCACAGATGTTTATCACCTCTTTATCTGTCTTTCTCATTCTTCTGACCGGATCTTTCTTCATTTTTTTTCGGGGGGGGGTGTTTCTAAATAAACTCTAAAGGAGGTAAAAACTCTCTCCAAAGGCGAATAACATCCGCCTTTAAGATTACCAATTTTCAAAGGAAACAGGTTCATTTTCAGGAGGATGAGCACTTTTAAACTACATTAGTTTACAGTTTCAGCTAACTTCCTCCATAGAAAAAGAGACCTTCATAAAAAACTTGTGTCGTTGTGTTTCAGAGTAATTGTATTATTCTAGAGCTTTTTTGTTTCTTAAAAGATGAATTCCTTCCCATACTGAAACAAACAGGGAGCCATAAAACCAAAGGTTGGTGGCCGTGAGAAACACGTCTGTTGTTACAAACGTTAATCTTTCTGATTTCGTTTCCGGCTAGTGCGGAGAGAGAGAGAGAGAGAGAGAGAGAGAGAGAGAGAGAGAGAGAGAGAGAGAGAGAGAGAGAGATTTATGTATAAAAAATACACTATTTATGAGTCATATATCTATAAGTACTATGATTTATCAACAAAAAGAATTCTTGTTTCTTTCACTAATGTCGTCGATCCCCCGTACGAGCCACACAATGATGAGATCATACCCTTAATATATTATTCTAAATACACTGACTGGCCATCGAGGCATTTGCTTGTTTTTTTTTTATTACTAGAAAAAACGCCATTAACATGTCAAAATTTTATATTATAAGAATGATTATTGTCAAATATAAAATTTATATCAAAACTGCATGAAAAATGTGACTCCTGTCATATATTTAGATTATTCATGAAACATTGTCGGATCTCCCAAGTGTCGCGTTCAGCTGTTCATTATGCACCGTTTTGTACCGCTAAAATTCATTATTTTCAAATTAACTGAGTAAGAAACTGACAGGCATAATTAGTTTATTATAAGTAACAGAAAAATATTTCTGTGACAATTGTAACTGAAAAATATTTCTGTGACAATTATACTAATTCTCAAAAAAAAAAAAAAAAAAAAAAAACAAGAAAGAGCGAGTACATTCTTTCGATGGAAAGGACAATAAATGTTTAATCATTGAGGGGACACCGATTGACACTAACTTACGTTCAAGCTCGCCAGTTGCCAAAATGGGTCACCTGAGGACATTTACGTGAAGTACTAATGCTGCTTCTCTTCTCACTAGTTATGCTAATAAAGACAAAACATATAAAGGAAATGGACCTCTTATCAACTCGCAAGGGTTCACTGTCAAACGTCAGTTTAAGCTCACAGGCCTACAAGCAATAACGAGCGTAACTAGAACCATAAAAACCAATCTTTATTAATTTGCTCAACCTGAACAGTAACCGGTATCTGGTTCACCTATATTCCTCTTCTGCATTACTGATATCTGAAGTTCTAAATTTAATCAAATAATTTCGTCCCTTAGTTGCTCGGCTTCAGTGCTCATAGTCAAGAGGTGTACAGTATATACATACATATACATATACAAACATTTATACACTCATATATATATATTTATATTTATATATATTATATATATATATATATATATTTATATATATATATATATATATATATATATATATATATATATATATATATAGAGAGAGAGAGAGAGAGAGAGAGAGAGAGAGAGAGAGATACACATAACACACTGATACCTTGAAGCAGCACTTCTGATCCCACGAAATTGTCAGCGAAAAAGAATTTCTGGCGCTTCAATTCAGTATTCGACTGAAAAATTAAGTAGGTGCATATTCGTAAACAGGCTGAAAGGAGAAAAAAACACCTTTAAAGATGACGCATGGGAAAATTTTTTTCAAATATTCATGAGGCTGAATATTAAGCAGATTATCGTAACTGACATTTCCGTTTTATTCATTATGCCAGTCAACTTCCGTCTCGTATCGAAACTTTCATTTTTTTTTTTTAAAGGAACGACATGGATCATCTCTGAATAATACTCACTACCCAGAGGTTGCACGCATCCTACTGTTAGAGGTTTACCAACGACAAAACTGATTTGTGACCATTCCCGTCTTGTTTTAGCACACGAAATTTATTGAGAAAACATAACAGATAATAGTCATCTATTTATTTCATTACTCATACAAAAAATTTCCTTATTTTCCGCGTTATTCGATTTTCCAACACTATTTAACATTATTATTGTATTGTTACGTAAATGGGACATGACTTTCATCTTGTGTTAATTATACTTGTGTCGTATTGCTTATAAGTTCCTCCGACCCTTGTTTAAAACAATGAAACAAACGGCAGCGAGTTTTTTCTCCAACTCATATTCAGACACGTCACAGGCAGCCATACGGATTCAGCGCTAGGGGATCATTCTTATGAGTTATTCATGACAACCTTGTCTTCTTGTCAGTGAAGCTAAGCACAGCTAGCCTCGGTCTGTACGTGCGTGTGGCCCTACCATTAAATGTCAGTCAATGTAGAATCCCATGACCCTCTGCGTGAAATAGGGGTAAAATTAATGGCTTGAAACTTCCAAGAGGCCTCAGATGTCCAACCAGATCTGTACGCATCGAGGACCAAGAAGCCAAGAGAGAGGTAGAGTGATTCACTGATTTTGCTGCGTGCTTCTGTTATCGTCATGGATTCTGATTTTTTGAAAATATCCCTTTCGATAGATTGAACTCTTCTGTTTTGCTTCTCTAGTGTTGAAGGAATTTTCTAAAAGGAAGGTGGCTGTTCTTCTTAAAGTGGTTACTTTTCTTAAAAAGGTGGGTTAGCCAGACAATTATTTTTCTTGAAGTATTCGGTTATTCTGCTCATGAAGGTAAATATTCCACTTAAAAAGGGAAGCAGTTTCCTTAAGGGAAGGCATATTTCCATAAATACCATTCAATCACAGTAGAACTATAAAAAATAAGAAAATGGGAACGCGGTCAAACAACTTTTATACCCACACACGTGCCTTAAGGTTGAGAGAAAGAGCTCAGGATTTCTAAACGTAGCCTTGACATCTAAAAAAATCCTAAATTAAACCTGCAATGATTTAATTATTTCATGTGATAAAAAAAATACTTCTTAGTGACGATGATTTTTTGAATATGTAAAAACATATCTGTGACGGGACTACTAATTGCTCAACTTGAAAAACTGGTGAGCGTCATTTCAGCTGATCAATATGAAAATCTGATGCAAATTTCCCATCAATTCAACTTTCAGTCACACTTATGAAACACTAGTTAGCACTCCATCACTCGCTTGGAATTCACCTGAGTCATGGAGCAAGTAAAAAGGTTCATTTACTTACCAAATACGTTCCCGCAGAATAGCACGAAGGTCTTACCTGAAAAAAATGGAAATAATCATTTATATATCGCTTGACATTTACCCTGATCTGTCTGTTAAAATCTAAAATACAGCACAATTTACAGCATGGAAGAAAACGATGGTTTAAAGATATACGTTATTTGTAAGTGAATTGTATATAACTAGAGTTCACCACCTACACATCTAAAAGATTATCAATGAAAGTTCTTCACCAAATAACGTCTACGAACATTAGCAATGACATTAACAATTGCGATATCACCTACGTTCGATAAAAAAAAAAACTCGTAGCTTTAAAAACAAGTAAAATATACGCCGAAGTTTCTTCGGCGCAATCGAGTTTTCTGTACAGCATATAATGCTGTATGATACTCTCAGCCACGGTCCATGAAGCTCTCAGCCGCTGCCCATGAAAATTTCAGCCATGGCCCGGTGGTGGCCTGTGTTGTTGGCACCTATAGCGGTGCCAGACGCACGATCATGACTAACTTTAACCTTAAATAAAATAAAAACTACTGAGGCTAGAGGGCTGCAATTTGGTATGTTGGACGATTTGAGGGTGGATGACCAACATACCGATTTGCAGCCCTCTAGCCTCAGTAGTATTTAAGATCTGAGGGCAGACAGAAAAGGACGGACGGACAGACAAATAGCCATCTCAATAGTTTTCTTTAACAGAAAACTAAAACGGAGAGGTCCAAAATATAAAAACATGGTAAAAGCAACAGGGGAAAAAGGTGGTGGGAGTGGGGAGGGGGCGGGGGAGCTTCTTTTGGTGCGCGTGTCATAAATCTTTGGAAATGACGCCTGATGCGAGATCTGAAAAGAGGGGGGTTACTCCCACTTTGGGCCGAGGGAATCCGTCCAAAAAGTCTCGTTTCCCTGATGTGACAACAGTCATCAAAAGACAGATGATGCTAAAACGTACAGCCAAAAAGGTCAGTCAAAAAAGCGTAGTACCTAAACAACATTGTTGAACTGAATATATACGTATATATATTATATACATACATATGTATGTATATATATATATATATACACACACACACACATATATATATATATACACACAAACACACACACACACACACACACACACACACACACACATATATATATATATATATATATATATATATATATATATATATATATATACATACATACACACAATTAGATAAACAGATTGAAAGGCTGATGGATGGATAGATAGACACTGATAATAATAGTGAACATCATAATCTATAATAATGGGAAACAACATAACCTAAATGTCAGGAATTCTTTTTGTATGCACATCATAGGCATTCTCTGATTAAAACTCTCTCGCTCGATTTTTTCACACACACACACACACACACACACACACACACACACACACACACACACACACACACACAGAACGTGAGAAAAGAGATACTTTGTTAATGTTGTCTAAATCCTTCACATTCTAAATTTAGATGGCTCGATAAAGAATAAGGGTAATAGGTGGGTCCTGCAAATACTTAAAGAAAAGACTAATAATCCAAAACGACTCATGCGAATGGGCAAAACCCAGTAGTGGAATTCTTGGGCCACCAAATAAGCCCCAGCGGTGTCAAGCCCCTCCCAACAAAGATCCAAGTAATCACCGACTTCCCAAAACCAACAACAATCAAAGCAGTCCAAGAATTCACGGGAATGATTACTATTACCACTGTTCCATACCTAACCTTGCTGAAATAATGGCCCCAATATATGAATGTTTAAAAGGAAAACTTAAAAAACTATGTTGGTATGAAAAACAAAATAAAGTCTTCACACTAGCTAAAAAAGCAATCACCTCTGCTGCCAAACTAATCTTTCCTTTACCCCATGGGTTCCTCACACAGCGATGGGCATGGTACTCGAACGAGACACAGACGATGGTCGTCGCCGTTGGCATTCTTTGGCAAGAAATTATTGCCAGCAGAACAAAAGCACTCCATGTTCGACAGCTACTGGTAGTCCACAGAGCCATCCACCACTTCCAAAGCATGCTATGACGACAATTCGCAGTGCAGATGAGCCACCAACCGTTGGTACGCGCCTTCACCAAAAGCAAACATGGGTGGTCAGCAAGACAGCAGCGTCACCTATCGTCGATAGCAGACCATTCTTGCACCATTAGATGCTTAACGGGCTCTTCCAACAACATGGTGGACGATGTTTCCCTTAACTCCATCAACACTGTCCAGATCAGGATATCATATCCCGAAATAGCGTTGGCTCAGAAGGATGATGTGGACCTGCAGAGACTTCGGAGGGAGAACCCCGCCCTTACGTGGGGCGACCTGTCCATCACTGAGTCACTGACGGAAATACGATCATCACCTGCGAGATGAGTACCAGACACCCTCGCCTATACCTATCGTTAGGCTTGAGAAAGAAAGCCTTCAAACTCGCTCACAACCTGTCCCACCCATCGGGCAGATCCACTGCCCGAAACTTATCAGAGAGGTACATCTGGTGGAGAATGAAAGCGGGCATCAAAAAGTGGGCAAGATAATGCCTCCCATGCCATGCATCAAAAATAACGAGGCACAGAGACGGGGACAGGAGAATTACAAACAACACAGCGACAACTGGCCCAAAATAATACACGTCGACATCGTGGGACCCCTGCCCCACCTCCGTAGGGTACAGTTATCTCTTCATGATCTGGAACACCAGATGGCCAGAAACAATGCCAGTAAGGCAGCAGACAGCAGAGAGTTGTGTGAAAGCAGGCATGGAGTACTGCAGTACATAACAAGTGACAGAGGAGCTAACTTCACCTCCATGAGCTCCCTCGCCACCAGCCTCAGGACAGCTCTCATTCACACAACAGCATACTGTACAAACCAGAAGCGGACAGCATGGTGGAGTGGCTGCACTGCTCCCTCAAGTCAGCACTCATTGCCAGATGTCAAGGCAGGAGTTGGAGAAAGGAAGTACCGTGGGTCTCGCTGGGGATTAAAGAACAGCCCCGCAAGCAGCATTCAATGCACTGCCAGCAGAAGCACTCTACGACCAAGCACTGACAATACCGGCAGAGCCCATGACTCTTTCAGGAGTCCATAGAGCATTTGAGAGCATCATGCCAGCGAATACAACATATGACGTAGCAAGAAAAAAATACGTCTCCGAAGACCTTAAAACCGCAAAGTATTCGTTCATAAGAACAGATGCTTACAACCACCCACCCCCATCTCTCCAGGCTATTTATACTACAATGCAGAGAGAAAGCGTGTCAGCTGACGGTGGACGGGAAAATCACCTGGGTCTCCACCAACATTAAAACCAGGCTATATCCCAGACTACGACCTACTCCCCTAGGCTTACTTTCGTGGGGTGGGGAAGCACTGCGAATTCCAGAGCTACCGCCGGGACCCTCAGCCCATCTTCGGTTCAAAACAAAAAACACAGATCCAGCGCCCCTGATTCAAGCGATCTTTTGTGCATATAGAATTGTTAACCATTCTTCAGGTGTGAGAAAACACATCTGACTGTATATAGACGTCCCTTTGTTTTCCTCTAATGTCAAACTCTACTTTTCTGCTCACAAGAGTTCTTGACCTCCCAGAGATTTTGTGTTAATAAACTAGAATACCTTGAACCTGTCTCTTACTCGCGCGTCATTATAACCCAATGAAGAAAATCTGTCACACATCTGTAAACACTCCTTCACCAGTTAACATAAGTGTCTGTGATTTCACTGGCTCCTATTCTGTTTTAATTACAAGTTTAAACAGAAATAGCTAGGGTGGCCCATAGTCCAGTTTTAAACATAAAAATTTTTTACAGTGCAGAGCGGGTAAGTGGACTACATTAGGGAGGTACTCACACACACTCCACAAATCAATGGAAAAGCCAAACAAAGCTATCTATTTGCTGAACATGCCTCAATATAATAGGATGCTCGTATAAGAAAGGAGAGGAAATGAGGCTTGGAGAAGTACAGTGAAAATATAAAAGAAAAAATCAAACATGGCTAATGATGTTAAAATGAATATTTTCAATATATTACAATAGGATGTATTAAAGTTGTCTACTTGATAATACTTAGACCACTGAGTCGATAGTCTTCAAGATGTCTGATGTTATGTTGACAGCATTTTTGTATTATAAAATCTCTACATTTCTCTAACATGTACAATAATTAAAGAAAAAAGACATCAAAGTAAAGTTGCTTTTATATTTATCTAGCAGCTGGAGCAATTAGGTATTAATTGATCGCGTCTTTCAACATCAATTGCAGAAGGGCAAAGGGCTTAAAAGCGAGTTTTAAAATCATATAGGAGGTTCATTAATACGGCTATTCCCTTTTGAGAGAGAGAGAGAGAGAGAGAGAGAGAGAGAGAGAGAGAGAGAGAGAGAGAGAGAGAGAGAGAGAGAGAGAGAATAAATAATGGCATCCTTCGTAAGGCCCAACTAATTAGTCGAATAATTTTAATAAAATATCTACCCCAAAAATTGACGAAAGGCAAATATCAAAATGAACATAATCCGATGGCCGCGAATTCCGTCAAAGAATCAATCCCTTTAAAGGCGCGTTCTACTGGATGCTGGAAATGGGTGGAACCCGAAGGGGTACTTTCTGTTCCCGAAGAATTTACGAACACCAGCAGTTTACGCTGGGTTTCGTATTTATTATTTTAATTTTTTCCTTTAATCAGCTTCAGTATAGCTGCAAAATTACTATTTCAACTTCTCAGTTCAAACAAATGCACTCTGCTTTAAATTTTGCAAGCATAGTTTTTATATTCACGGTATTAAATTGCATGAATTCCCGTTTGTCGTTCAAGTATACACATGCCAACACTGACCACGTCATTACATAGATGCATGCATATATGCATACAGATCTCACGTCTGTATATACAAATAAATACATTCGCACGCAAACTTTTGCGTACAGACACGTAGGATCTTCAGTCTTCTCTCTGAAATCCTTTTGGCAAGAATAAAGCAACAACTTGAAAGTGACAAGATCCTGACGCTTAACGTTTCCTGGCACGAATTCTAGATTTTAGCTGCGAGTGCCTCAGATCTCTGTTAATGTGTAGAAATTAGCGGTTTGCCTGTTTTGCATATCAATAATTGTTAAGTTTCTTTTAGAGATTTTCTTTTTCAGGAACGTCTTTTGGAAATGAGGTGCCTTTGAAAATGCATAAATTCTTTGCTTTCAGATTTATAAACATAGGGCATTTTATGACTAACGTCTTTATGCAGAAATCCGGGAGAGATCCTTGTTACGCAAGACAACGTATGATTGTTTGAAAATTATAATTCGAAAATATTTATATTCATCATTTGGCCTGAAAAACACAGAGGATTTTGCCTGTCTGTTTGAGTTGAATGACGTTATGCTGGCTGATTATATTACCAACCAATAGCAATAACAGTACATGATTCAACAAAGAATGTACTTCTGGAAGACCACTTAAGATATATAGAACACGAACTCGATGTTAAATGACGAAAAGAGATGAAAGAAATATCAGGCAAAAAAAGGTAAAAAAAAAAAAAAAAAATCACGTAAAAGAATGCCTTCTTTTTTGTGAACCAACACAAATCCTTTGAAGTGGCGGAAAGTGCAGGGTCGCACAAGAGTATTGCATTTGTTTTTCCCGGAAGAATCTTCTTAGAATTTCTTCGTTTCTCTGAAATACGCGCCTAGACTGGAAGCTTGCACTCTCGGTTCATAAGATGTGTCTCATGGCGTATCGCTCCAGATTTCATTCGTTGCGGTATTTGTTTATCTGTGTAAACATAAATGATATGAAATGAGATGAATGCTGCTGGGGCCGTGTTCTGATTTCCCCTGGAGACGCACAGTTAAATAAAAATCTTCACTGAGATCAAACGGAAACCTGAATTAAAAAGTGATCTAATAATAACTTAAAAATTATCTAATAATAAGTGAAAAAGTAAGTTAATAGGTTAAAAACAAACCTTTAGTTTCTTTTGAATTTTTCCTAAAATTTGGTCGCCAAATCTACTAACTTTCGGTAGCTGTTTGCTATGAAAGCGGCATTTTAAAAAAAATTTCCTAGTCTACTTTTATTGTACGTGTTATTTATCTCAATTTCTCGGCTATATAATTAAATGACTCGGGGACCAATTTTATTATACGGATCCTATGCATAAAAAACAAATGGTCCTCCATAAAAGTGAAAGTGAGAGAAATGTTCAGCTCTAGCTGATCATCCATAGCACTGCTATATCACTAGCATTCTATCTAATACTCTTCATAAATAATATGCTGCATGATATATAGAAAATCGAAACTGGCATTCTAATTTAACCTAAAGTATAATCGGCTCGTTAATAATTCATTCTGGTTTCTTCCTCTATACATGCTAAGATATTCTAACATTTCACGCACATACAAGTGCACATACACATTTTTTTTTTTTTTTTTTTTGCAAAAGCTGTTCCGCCAATCTGTGGCATATTCGAGCGACCATTAACTTACAATCTATCCAGCACGGGCTCTTGCTTGTAAAAGTTACGACCTTTTTTGTTTTATCTTATGGACGGAAAAGTACATTAGTGATCTTGAAACCTGAGAGATGAATGCTCGAGGATTTTAAGGATGAACCACTTTTGGGGTTCGAAGATTTAAATACAGCATGCATAAATATACAGAATTTTAAAAATATACCTCGATGAATATTCAGATTATAATATCATGTGCATACTATCAACCCAAAATTGTTTATTACAATTCTCTAAAATTTCATATTTCCATGTTTGCAAATAACGTACATAAAAGTGATACTTGATGAAGAGTATCACATTTTTAATACTTATGAATGTCTATGAAATGCAAATATCTAATATTATGTATATATTTTTGTGTGTATACAAAATTATATGCGAGTACATAATCTTAGACCTCAGCCACTAGTTACCATTCCTGGCTCGTGTTGGGCGGAGCCTCAGGGACTTTTATTAAAAGGGGATATTACTTGGGCTAAGCTAAGCGGCAAATTCCCGAGATGTTTTTTTTTTTTTTTGCCATGTCCCTAGGTTAGGTTAGTTTGGAACTACTGTAGTAATTTGGATGTAGGAAACATAATGTGATTATTTTCAAGAAAATTCTATAGTTAGTTTTTAAGGTGTGGCGTCCCCCTTTTTTCAGGGTAAGGGTCGGTACTAGGTTGCATCTCGGGAAAATGCTGACGGGCGCGGTGTATCCGGGGTTTTGGGGGCACGCTATCTGGTCCCCGCTCGGTTGCCTACTGCTCTTCCTACTGGAGGGGAGTACGTGATCCGGATCTTGTCGGTTTCTGGGTGGCGATGCTTAAGGCTTCGGCTAATAAGAAACGGACGTAGTTGCTCAGTTGATAAATGCTCCTTCGATTGGCTTTATAAGGATGGCTTCCTGTGGTGGGAAGCTATAAAATGTTGATGTGTTGCCCCTTAGTTTCTGTGGACCAACATACCCACTTTTGTTGTGAAAGTTACAAATCTCTGGGCATATGAATTTATTTACTCCATTCGTCTATATCTCCTTCTGTCCCCGGGAACGCTGCTATTCTTCATGACTAGGACTGCTATCGGGCTGGGCTTAATGTAAATCTTGGGGTTATCTTCCGATAAGGGGCTCGATGGGGTTGCGCCTCTGTTAACGATTCCTCGTTAGTCGCGGCATCGCGGCACGATCGATGATCGATAACGAGCCTCTCCTCTTACGTCGTCATCATAGGTTAGTAAAATAATCAGTTTTGTTGTTTTAGATGCAGTTTCACGATTTATTAATAACTGACGAATTCGATCAGGTTCGTTGGTTTAGCTTTCTCCATGACGTGCAGTGGGAGAACGCCCTCTTGACATGAGTGCTCACTGTATAATAGGCATCGTCAGCTTCCCTCGTTGTAACGAGGATATCGTCGATGTAAAGCCCATAAATCATCGGTTTCAAGTGTTCTCGGAAGGTCCTCTCTTCGACGGTGGCCATATTATATATATATATATATATATATATATATATATATATATATATATATATATATATATATATATATATATATATATATATATATATTTGCTCAAAGATCCCTAGGGTAATATCTTCGCTACTCCGTCTACTCGCCGAAATGGTTTCCCCGATGGAAGAGGAAAAGGGCCTTCGTATTGCCGGCCTTCAGCACATCTCGTTGGACATCACTGCATATAGAAAAACAGCGGGTTCTTGTCGGGATCGTTTGCATCCAAGGTGCTACAAGAACCAAGAAGATGGACGTTTCTCATATGATGTCGAACACGAGGAGGGAATAGGGATCACTTGTTTATGATGATGCTTTTGTGTGTGTGTAAACGTGAGTGTGCGTCTGTTTGATTCAAGTTCTATTTGTAGATAAACTTATAACTCATACTTTCTACTTTGATTATCATTCCTCATTTTATCTATATTCTTTTCTATATTCATTGGTGATGCATTCCATAAGGCTTAAGAGGTTATGAATACTGTCTTGTTTGATAAGTGGATGCATAATATGAATGATAATGTAATAATAATTACAGCTTTGATCTTCAAACGTCGTTCATGTAGTCCCACTGATTAGCCTTTCAGTTCAAGGTCGTCGCGCTTGCGACACAATCTCTCTGCAATAAAATGCAATGTACGTCCAGATATTTTTTCTAAGTGTAACTCTGTCCCCACCAACAATAATCTGCTAGTAATGAAGTCCAAGTTTAGACTTGCCTTCGTCGCCCACCCGAGCCAACCTCAATCACAGCAGGGGACTATATAGTTATATTCAAAGTGACCTTGGCCTGACCTTCGGAATGTTACGTAAGGTCCCTAAGGTCGGGGTTGATTGTAAAAGCTTAATAAACTCAGCGTTCAGTCTTGAAATCGTTCAGTCTGGGGTTAAGTCTGCGGCCAGCCTCTCAACTATGGCTCCAACACAGACCTGCAGAGCTTCGAGATGGTACTTATCGTCCCTAGCGTAGATACTTACCGTTCCCGTCCTCTCTTCTTTTACTGTCAATTTTGACGGTACGTCGGGGCATGCTGTCTCGACCATTAATACCGTCACTTTTGTCTGTATGGGTAGAGTACTGCTAATGCTAATATATGTCGTTCTTACTCTTGTACTCCGAATATGGTCTCGTATGGTATCGTTTATCACTAAACGATTACTTCAATGTTTTTCCATAAGTACGAGTGGAAGGACAATTCCTCTGGAACAGTCATCTCCTCAACTGAAGCAAGCTAGTTTTTTTTCTTGAAATGATTTGCTTTTGACAACGGAAAAAATTTAGAAAAAACGGAGGTCAACAGCTTCCTGCAAATAGTGTAAGGGGAAAATTTGTTTCTAATATACAAGTAGATTGTAAAGATAAAAAACCCTTATGAAGACGCCATTTTGGTATTGCAGAAGACAAAAAAATAAAGTTGCATCCTATATTTCATTTTGGAAGATTCATCCTGTACTATCCAAAGATGTCAGTTCAAAAGGATATTTTCTCTCGAAAAACGAGAAATTCATATAATTGTCAATTTGTAGCAACGTCAATTAAATGAACTCTTTTTGTGGAGAGAAAAACGATTCAAGTAATATTACATTAAATATTATTAACCTCAATATGTACAATCTTATTGAGAGAGCATAAGAGCATATAAATTAATTGTTTAGTGAGTTTCCTCAAAATAAGATACGGCAAAACTTCCAAGAAAACAGAAACTAACAGCAAAAGTATAATTAGATGACATTTGAAGGGTAGCAGTAAAATAAAAAAAAAAAAACTGACTTCTAAAGAACGATCCCCAATCCCTACTTGTGTTCGACATCACATGAGAAACGTTCATCTTGACGATTCTTATTGTATGTATCAGAAATCCACTGATGCCATTAATTCAGTGTTATACAAAAGCTTAATACTGTCTCTGGGATGAAGGTAGCTTATCCGTATTCATAATTCTTTGTGTTACATAGTCATCAAAGGGACGTGGTGACCATTATAAGGTGGCTCCTCTTTTACACGAGAGTCACTGCCTTTATTACGGTGTTGTGTGTGTGTGTTTTTTTTTTTTTTTTTTTTTTTTTAAACATGGGTCAGAAACAGGATGACTAAATGTCGTCCTTTCCCTTTTGGATCAGAAGCACTTGCCTTATCTTTGGGTCTGACATCAGACGATTTATTTTAAGGAATGTTTACAAGTTTTCTTTGCGTACTAATCAGAGGTACATGATTATTAATATTGGCCCTCTGCTTTCGGATCATAGGCACTGTCTTTCTCTTTCGGTCTGACCGCAAAAAATTCTTCGCATAGTCATCAGATCTATGATGAATACAATATCGTCACTCCTTTTGGGAACAGATGCATTATCGTTCTCTTTCAGTTTGTTATCAGACGATCTATATGTTGCCAGTGATTACAAGAATTCTTTGCGCAGTCACCAGATACATGACGACCATAATATCGTATTGTCTTGATGCACTGTGCCTATTTTTGTTTGTCATCAGGCGATCTTTTTGCTGGCTACGATCCCAGAATCTTCGTAAAGTCATCAAAGAGATATAAAGACTATAATACTGTCGTCTTCACTGTCGAGAAGAGGCACTGGCTTTTGTTTAAGGCTGTTTTCAGACGGACGAGTTATTTGTCGGGAATGGTTACATGTGTTATTTTCGTCTGCCTTCTCTTTGGATGGTTCTGGCAAATTCAGCTTGTTCTCTAGGAAAACTTCTTAGATTTTGATATTGTTTGGTCAGGTGATCCTAGCCATGTATCAAACTGATGCAGAGTTTTGCAGTATACATATATATGGGGTGGAAAACGGTGGAACCATGAAAAATGTAGTCCCGTTAATGGTAAATATTTTGATAGACTGTTATGGAAAACAAACAAATATCTATAGTAGAAGTTGTATCCATATCACGAAGATTAAAGTACTGACTGATAGGAATGAAAAAAAAAACCCTCCTACCCAAAACATCGACCGGTTAGTTTTATCCTCACTCTTAATCCTGTTGACTCCAAAAAAGAGAAAAATTAACAACTACAATTCGTTATTCACACACAGGTGATTTAAGATATGCTTTCTTCGCATGTGTAATGGATATTAACTGATAAATGTGATTCTTTTAACTACTCCTTTTCTAGTATGGATAAAAATCTATTTAAATTTCCTACCATGTTTGCCTTAAACTGACATTTTCATCATTACTATGAAAGAACCAGATGTATGACGGAAATATCTATAAACCTCTTTGAGTAGATAAAGGTGGAATTTAATTGCAAAACAGTCATACCTTTTAGCCCTGGTTGCTAGGAAGACGGAAACCCTCGTCCAGGTGTGTTTACCAGCATGGACATTATTTATAATCAAAGCCTAGAGATGTGTAATCGTGGAACTTAAGGGAATTCCAGCCCCATATTTCTACTCCTAATGTTGCAGCAGCAGCTTCGGCTCCACCTCCTCCTTCTCCTTCTCCTCCTCCTGCCTGAATTTGTCCAAAGCATTTTAGTTTCCCGATGTCAGGAAAAAAAAAAAAAAAAAAAAGTTAGGCCCAAACCATCTCGTCGTTAAACTTTCTTTTGTACGTCTCCCTTTGTTTAAACTTTTTAATATTTTTGCTTAGTTCTTCCCCGTAATGATACCGCATGTGACTGTTACAATGGCTTCTCTCCACAGAGAATTGATGATAAAAGGCATTCTATTTCTCGCAATCAGAATGCGTGCAAGACCCATGCAAACGAAATGTAAAGTGGTGGATCGGGCGCATGAGCGCTCTCACCCTTCACATCACTTTCTTACAAGGCACCTCTCAAGTTTTCTTGGTATTAAAGTCGTGTCGTTTCCGATGATTTAGACATCATTATCACTCTGATGATTCAGACACCATTATCATTCTGATGATTTAGACATCATTATCATTCTGATGATTTAGACATCATTATCATTCTGATGATTTAGACATCATTATCATTCTGATGATTTAGACATCATTATCATTCTGATGGTTTAGACATCATTATCATTCTGATGATTTAGACATCATTGCCATTCTGACGATTTAGACATCACTATTCTGATGATTTAGACATCATTACTATTCTGACAATTTAGACATCACCATTCTGATGATTTAGACATCATTACCATTCTGATGATTTAGACATCATTACCATTCTGACAATTTAGACATCACCATTCTGATGATTTAGACACCATTACCATTCTGACGATTTAGACACCATTACCATTCTGATGATTTAGACATCATTACCATTCTGATGATTTAGACATCATTACCATTCTGATTTAGACATCATTACCATTCTGATGATTTAGACATCATTACCATTCTCATGATTTAGACATCATTACCATTCTGATTTAGAAATCATTACCATTCTGATGATTTAGACATCATTATTATTCTGACGATTAAGACATCACCATTCTGATGATTTAGACACCATTACCATTCTGACGATTTAGACACCATTACCATTCTGATGATTTAGACATCATTACCATTCTGATGATTTAGACACCATTACCATTCTGATGATTTAGACACCATTACCATTCTAACGATTTACATCATTACCATTCTGGTACTTATCAGAGTAAAAGTGTGTTTCCTATGCCAGAGCCATCAAAATCACCAGGAAGGGTTTTGAACACAATAGTGACGTTAACTTATGACGTCATGAGGCTCCACCCACAGTGAAGAAGTTTACATATGGGGAAAATGTCTCTTCACTGCGGCTCTATCCACTTGCTTATGACATATTCACTAATTAATATTAGCACCCATACTAGGTTTCAGCAATATCCATGATGGCGAGCAGGATTTGTCGTCATTCCCTTGATAGCATTATCATTCTCAATAATTTTATTATTATTATTATTAAGTGGAGGCTTCATCACAACTCCCACAGCAGTTGTTGTAACTAAGTTGTTAGCTTAGAATTCTTCCATTTTCTTGATATTTGTATTGTTTCTACTTTACAAGTAATTCAATGTATGTAATTCATCCACATAACGAACCAGTCTACAGCTCATTTGTTAGATCTACATCTATTTAGAGCGGGAATACAAAAAGACAATCCGTTTTGTTTTACCTCAGGTTTCGACACTTAAGCGTTCTATTTGCTGCAGCAAGAGATGAGTGTTGTCAAGTAACTATTTCCCACTATAGAAATAATTACCTATTCACGCTATAGTAAATCTTTCCAGGGGTCTTCTTGCTTGTATACAAAGTGGCAAGCCGCAGCACAAATGCAGTCCTACATCGCTGCCAGACGCACGATTATGGATAAGTTTAACCTTAAATAGCATAAAAATTACTGAGGCTAAAGGGCTGCAATTTTGTATGTTTGATGATTGGGGGGTGGATGATCAACATACCAATTTACAGCCCTCTAACCTCAGTAGTTTTTAAGATCTGTGGGCGGACAGAAAAAGTGCAGGCAGAAAAAAGTGTGGACGGACAGACCAAGCCGGCACAATAGTTTTCTTTTACAGAAAACTGAAACTGATATTGCAAATCTATAAAAAATTTTTAATAGTACTCAATCTCGACACATTTTATTTCATTACAAAACATGGAAACGGGAAGAGGGTAGGGGAGGGAGGGGGAGGGGGAGGAGGAAGAGGATGGGAGGGAGAAGGGGAAGGGAGAGGGGAGAGGGAAGGGACACACGCAACACACACTATACATATATACATGTGTAGAATCTACTGGTCACTTTTTACCAGATAGTGACAAGCATATCCAAAAAAGCGTGAAGAATTCGAGAAGTTAAGAGGGCATTGTGGCTATTATACTTACAAACGCACACACACACACACACACACACACACACACATATATATATATATATATATATATATATATATATATATATATATATATATAAATATACATACATATATTAACTTTATCATATACACAATTGTTCTGTGCATTAGTAGAATTACTAAAAGGACCTCATTCAAACTGGATGGTATTTAACGGAGTTTTTATTCTGAATAAAAACTCCGTTAGATACCATCCAGTTTGAATGAGGTCCTTTTAGTAATTCTACATATATATATATATATATATATATATATATATATATATATATATATATATATATATATATATATATATATATATATATATATACATATAAATATATATATACTTTAAAGCTTTGTGTAAAAATATCAAATCTCTTTATTTATGAAATTAACATATTCACACGAACACTGGCCGGCTACTCCCTAAACCGTAAAATATATTCATATAAAAATCCCAGTGACAGTGTTATTGCCGAATGATATTCACAAGTTGGTCAATCTTCCGCACGAATTCAATTTTTACTATTGCTATCTGATGGCGTTCTCATGCACCATGAATGATTTGTTTTCTATTTATACATAATAATACCACTGCTTCATTCTGTTTTAAATATTCAGAGTTTTGGCTCCACTGGATGTCGGTTTTAGTATCTTACAGCCTTAAGACTGCTACATTCTATTACTAACATCTTTCTGAATTGCTGTTATTTCATAATTTTCATATAATAATAATGAACCATACGCAACCCTAGAGATAAGTTATTTCCATCTAAGTCTATGCATATACTGTACAATGCCGTATATGGTAACCTTAGCTGATAAATACACAGCTAATAAAAGAGCAATTCACGTTATCATGTTTCTCTCTCTCTCTCTCTCTCTCTCTCTCTCTCTCTCTCTCTCATAAAAAGGATTCTCATGTTTCATCTAGATCCCGGTGAGACTGTAGAGTAAATGGAGAAAGACAAAAAAAAAAAAAATTACTGTTTTTACCACTCTAAAGACGAAAAAATCAATCAATCAGTATTGTAGCACATTTTATGAAGAAAAAATAATATATCAAATGTACCTGAATTAAATGAGACATTCTTATTTGTTCTTCATTGTTGCTGCAATGATCCAAGATGATGAGGATGACAGTGGCACGATGATTCGATATAATGCCTACGGTGAGTTGATGATGCAGTAGGGGCTATTGTGTAGGTATTGCGATGATGTGTTAGGCTTAGGGTTGTTGGCATTTGGGAACTGTCGATAATGGAGACTTCTTTCTTTCTTACCTAAGGAAGAGTATTGTGATAGGGAGTTGTCGCTTTTGCCTTTTGATTCATCGGATATGAACTACATACACTTCATTGGTTTGTTTGTCATACGTGTCACTTTAATGCTGCGTTCGATCATTGTATTGCAAACCACGATTTTCTCCTTTGACACTGTTTGTTCGTCGGAACATTGCCCAACTTTCTGAGTGTCCACCTAGATGGGTCATCTTCAGCTTTTTCTTCGTCCTCATCGCCTTTGTAGAGGACTTTTCCCCACGATTTTACTGTCAGGGTCAGCAGCAATCGCTGCTCCAACATCTCGAATGTATGCCACGTGTAAGAAGCCTCGACCATGGCTTCGACTCACCTCATAACACCCTGGTTGAGAAAATGAAGCAGTGCAGATATGTTTTGCGACAAAAATACCACTCAAACATTTTCATTTTCAATGTTGTCTGACTGCGGAAGGCCAATTGCATTATCTATAATCAAGAAAACCTCGAATGGCAACCCTGTTAAAATTTCCCTTAGTACTTCGCCACTTCAGGGATGAAGCACTGGTGGAGACATTCATCGAAAACACTACGTAACCAATGCCCTGGGGACTGTATTGCCATAAAGCAGGAAGATAACTCTTGTTTTTGTGCATGAGAGTGAAAAGGTTCAGTATGCTGTAAACAATCATAGTCATTATCATACGTCATAAAGTAACAATTTTAGTCCGTGTTTTGATGCTTTGAAGCCTGGTGCCAGTTTTGCAATTTTATGGACATGGATTCTCTCGGGAGTCTTTAAAAAACATTAATAATTTTCTTTTACCACTGCCAAAAACCTGAAAATAGCTTTCTTGTCAGCAGAAGTAGCCTCTCCAGTAACTTTCATAAGCTTCATATTGTATCCACTTCTGAACCTAAACAACCATCCCTCGATTGCTGTCCTCTTCTGTTCCGTGTTCTTTTCTTTTTTACTGTGTCAAGTTGTCTTTAATAGACATCCTTTCCCGATATATATATATATATATATATATATATATATATATATATATATATATATATATATATATATATATATATATATATATATATATATATATATATATATATATATATATATATATATATATATATATATTTTTTTTTTTTTTTTTTTTTAACGGATGCTTCAATTTCCTGATATTAAAATTCGTTTAGAATAATGAAAATTTTCCAAACAAAAGAAGGAAATAAAATATTTTGTATCAGCTCACAGTTCAGTCCAAAGTGTTATCCTGGCAGACGGAAGGAAATGTTGGGTTGTTGGTATTTACTAATGATACAATGCTGATTGGGACTCGTGAAGAGAAGCTGCAGACACTAGTAAAAGGGTTAAGCTTTTGCAAAGACATATTTGAGAATAATAACTGAATGTTGTTATGAAAGATGGAAGAATATATATATATATATATATATATATATATATATATATATATATATATATATATACGAGTATATATATATATATATATATATATATATATATATATATATATATATATATATATATATATATATATATATATATACACACCTTTGAAGAAACACACTCAAAGGTATAATATAAGGACTTTCATTATATGCTGGACGTGCTTTTTCCAGATCTTGAGAGTTCTTCTTTAACTTCCGATTGCCGAGTAAAAAATGAATGTCATCAATAATTTTACTGTATAATAATAACTCTGCCTCGGTATCGTTTTAAAGGAACTAAAATATCGGTTTCTGTACGTCATGAACTAAAAAGTAATGTTTATAGTAAAACATTAAGTAAACAGAGTCCAAAGTCCACTGAGCAGGCGTTCCAAGCAGAGCTACAGACAATGCAATTCCATCATCATCTTTTCTTGGAGGGGGTCCTTGAGATGATATTACCAAGAGATCTCATCAAAGCTTATAAGAGCAAAAGCATATCCACAAAACATTGTCAAACGTCAGTATGTCCTTTAACGTTATTTATGATCGAAAGGAAAAAAAAAAAGTAAAAAATGCGCCGAAGTTTCTTCGGCGCACTCCAGTTTTCTGTCCGGTGGTGGCCTCAGCCATTTGAAAATCAGCCAGGGTCCGGTGGTGGCCTATGTTGTAGGTACCTCTAGCGCTGCCAGAAGTGCGATTATGGTTAACTTTAATCTTAAATAAAATAAAAACTATTGATGCTACAAGGCTGCGATTTGGTATGTTTGATGACTGGAGGGTGGATGATCAACATACCAATTTGCAGCCCTCTAGCCTCAGTAGTTTTTAAGATCTAAGGCGGAGAGAAAAATTGCGGACAGAAAAAGTGCGTACGGACAGACGAAGCTGGCACAATAGTTTTCTTTTACAGAAAACTAAAAAGTCGTGCAAATATCTACCTCATTTCACTCTCTTCCTGGTACAAAGAGAGGAAATTCTGATGTATTTCCTGATTTTATGGAACCTCATCAGGCACAAATGAACCTTAACGGACGCATTAAAAAGGACAATGTCTATTTCTATTTGGTGGGCAGCCATTGCCAGAATGTCATTCAGTTAAAAGGCCTCTGAATAACCCCGTTCATATTCTTCACTTACACTCGATGGTTCTGCCGCTGGATTTCGCAAGACCTCAGAAAACCTGATGAGAAGGGAAGACTTTTCTTTTCGGAATAAATTGAGAAACCCCTGGAGTTGAAAGATTGCATGAATTAGGTTCCCTCAGTCCCATCTCCATTCGGTGTCAGGTTTCGGGAGAAATTTAAGTTTGGTGAAAACATTTGCGCCCTGCTTTCTCTCTTTGCATGACTGCAAACCTGCTCCCTTCTTTGCTTTTACGGAAGGGAAGTGGGAACGGGGGGAGTGCCTATCTATTAGGAGTAGTTTAATACAATTTGAAATATGCATTTGTACATCTGTTACTAATGAAAATTCTCTCTCTCTCTCTCTAAAATTTCAATATTCGATTGTCTTTTTGGCACCTGCTGCAGGGTACAAACGCTCCACGTTATTTCGAATATATTCTAATTTGCTATGTAGAACTCTTATAATCATCATCGTTAATGAACACACATTTTTTAGGATGCGAGTAAAAGGAAGCCCTTAACTCCACTAGCAAACCACTCGCGAATAGGATGCCCAGAAGTAATTTAAGTGATGCCTAATCTATGATGAGATGAATATTGCAAAATTAAGCAAACCACAGACATGCATGCACACAACACAAACACACACATATATATATATATTATATTTTATATATATATATAAATTACAAACACACACAACACACACACATATATATATATATATATATATATATATATATATATATATATATATATATATATATATATATATATATATGTGATTAAAGTAATTTAGTGATGTTTTGTGACGGATTACTTACGTTTGGGCATTAGCGCATCATTATTGTTTGTTAAGTATTGCCAATAAGCAAATGGACACGAGGGTTCACTTTTAGTAATCTGTTAAAGAAAGCTATTGAGATGGCTATTTATCTGTCCGTCCGCACTTTTTCTGTAAGCTCTCAGATCTTGAAAACTACTGAGGCTAGAGGGCTGCAAATTAGTGTGTTGATCATCCAGCCTCCAATCATCAAACATACCATACTGCAACCCTCTAGCCTTGGTGGTTTTTATTTTATTTAAGGTTAAAGTTAGCCATAATCGCGCGTCTGGCACCGCTATAGGTGCCAATAACACAGGCCACCACTGAAAGTTTCATGGGTGGCGGTTGAGAGTTTCATGGGCCGTTGCTGAGAGTTTCATACAGCATTATACGCTGTATAGAAAACTCGATTGCGTCAAAGAAACTTCGGCGCATTTTTTAACTGTTTATCTTGTCAGTGATTCTAAAGCAATAAAGCCATTCATTCTAATTTAATGCGTTACTCGTAATTACTGTCCTTATTCTCCTATTCATGGATGGAAACGTTCATCCGTGTGTTGAATTACCTTAATATATTTATTATATAAGTTTGCGTTATGAAATATAAATAATTATTTCCAGTATTTGCGTCATGTCATCTAATTTCATAATTCTTTGTTAAAGTAGAAAAATAATTAGCCATAACAATAAATTATTTCGGTGTTCTTTTACAACATACTGTACAAGAGAATGAAAGAACTACAGAAACTGTATTTCAGTATGACATTATTTTTAGATTGTCAGTGACTGTACACTAAATTACACGACCTACGCAATCTATATGTAAATGATGCTTTCACATCTAGCTTTCACTTTAGGTTTCTGCTCAAAATAAGTTTTTTGGTTGTAAACGAAAGACAATAATCCAATATATGTTGTGTGTGTGTGTATGTGTGAGAGAGAGAGAGAGAGAGAGAGAGAGAGAGAGAGAGAGAGAGAGAGAGAGAGTCGTGAATTTGATTTAATGGTCTCCAAGCTGACCTGACCAAAATGTGTAACGTAGAAAAAATGGACTTCGAAGTTACCACACTGGAAAAATTTTGATGTTATTCAATGGAAATCACATTTACCAGTCGAACAACTCTTCGGTGATGCCAGTCACTCAGCATACAAAGAAGAGAACCAAATAAACACAAAGATGGGCCACCATCGAAGATCACCGACATAATAAGCAAACATCAACTCGACTTTCAAAAATATCACAACTCTATGAAGCTTGAGAGGAAGAGAGGGGTCCACGAAACAACTGCTAACGTCATCTTCGCGAAGGTAGGAACGAAACGAGATGAAAACATAAAAGAAAAAGCGAAGATTTAAGAACTTTCGCATCACTCCCCTCGGACGATAACAAACAATCGCCCAGTAACGATATCTGATAACTCGATTTTGAATCTAAAAGCGATTCTGGAAATCATTGTGTCTGTAATATGAGATTCGACCTTAGGAACATACTATTTGCTACTCATCCGGGTATGCTATCGACTACGTTTTATCACATAGTTTATAGCTTTTAATTACTGCGGTATACGCCCTACTTATTTATCTCTCTATCAGTCTGCTAATAATCAATATTTGTGCGTGTAAATAAGGATTAACTAGAACGCGGCGTAATTTTTAACATATGAAGTCAATACTTAAGCACTTCACAGCATAATAAAAAGCATATGTAGGTCAATTTAAACACTAGACCAATTAAAAACACGTAATCTTAACGGAATTACGATGTGAAGAGCAGAGGCATGAGTTAACATTCATTCCAAATTAACTGCTTAAAACCGAGAGGGAAAAAAACCTTACGGAAGCAAGTCTTCAAAGGGAAATAAGGCATATATATATATATATATATATATATATATATATATATATATATATATATATATATATATATATATATATATATATATATATATATATATATATATATATATATATATATATATATATATATATATATATATGTATGTATATGTGTGTGTATTATTTTCCTTAATCACCCTCTGGCGGACCTGTCTTAGATCCGCCAGAGGGGATTAAGAAAATTCAACCTGAGTTGCCGCGTCAGTTGCGCCAACATTCAACCATGACCCACCTCGACATGATTCAAGAGTTATGACTAAGTAGCTATGTTTGCATCTTATTTTCTTATTTACGGAGAGTGCGTGTTGGAGCAATATAATTCAGTCCACTTTGTCAAGGGACTTCATTTATCGATTGTTTAACTATCTAATTAAACACAAACGCTCTATGTCTCTCGAGCATTTTCGACTTGCTAAGGAGAAATGATTCAAAGTGATTCAATGCATGTCGACGTGACGATTAAACCAATCCTGAAAATACTGCGATTTGGTTTGTTCATTTTAAACACTAAGATTGCATCGATGGCATCAAATAACGGATGCTGAAGTTTAAAGGAACGCAAATTTAATCTTCCCCGCAATTTATGTCCAGTTTGGAAATATGAAAGTGGTTGATTTGTATAAGGCGTCTGGGAGTTATAAAACAGATCACTGGTAGGAAGACAAGAAGTAATTATAAAACAGAAAAAGCAGGGAAGGAAGCAGTGTGTAAAAGACTGAGAAGAGACTTCGAGTGTCAATGGAAAGAACTGCTGAGACTCATCTCCAGGAAGTAAAGTTTTGACGCTGAATGTCAACGAAGAAAGGTTTTTCAAACTTTTTGCACAGCTTACGTGGCGTAAGAGGAGCTGGGAACGTAAGACATGTAGAGACATATAAAAGAAATGGTAAACAGATTACTGCAGGTGAAATGTTGGATCAGGGTGTTTTGAGAAGGCTCAGTCATGCGGAAAGACTGGAGGAAAAGAGGTTGGTAAAGAGTTTTGATTTGGAAGTGCTGGGGGAGGAGAGGCCGAATATATTAAATTTTTACTAGACTGTGTGGAAGATGTAATGGAAAGGAGGGGCTTTAATATCCACAAGCATGACTGTGTGTACAGGAGAGCTGCAGTAGTACGTCTAACACCACTGATAAGCCTCAGGTGTTGCGTAAGATGCAGCTTTTGTTGAATATATCAACTGAAATGAATTCTTTCAATTCTCAGTGGCTAAAAGCATGCATATTACACTTACCATTGTCTTGTTTTTTTCTCTGAAACCACACCCTGTTAAGGGGATTCACCTTATATATATATGTGTGTGTGTGTGTAATGTCTATCTGTTTTGTGTGTGTAACCTCTGTATCATGCTAGTAAATAAATTCCAAGTTTAGACATGTCGTCCAGCACAAGGATAGCCTCTCTCACCACCTGCCACCCGTATAGGTATGCAGAATTAAGGTAACTTGGGAAAAGCTCTAGGACAGTTCACAACATCCCTAGGTATATTATTATACTGTCATCGTTTTTGACACGGCACAGAGACGCATTTTATACATACCTACATGCGTACATACATATATATACACATATATACATACATATATATGTACACACATATACAGTACAGTATATATATATATATATATATATATATATATATATATATATATATATATATATATATTTAATTTTTAATGATTACACACACATATATATATGTATATATGTATGTATATGTGTGTATGTATGTATATATATGTGTATGTATGTATGTATATAATCATTACAAGCTTGACTCTCGTTGGGTGGCAACGACGAGCTTCCATTTCTATGGAGGGATTCGAACCATCACATTTGACATTACAGTGAAGCAGTTTTAATACCCCAAGCAATTATTTGACGTCAGTTGTTTCGAATCCCTCCTCGGAAGAAACAGCTTCCTCATTCATTAATAATTCAGTTTCAAGGCTTGTAGTGGTATGCATAACCAAAATCTGCTAGGAAAATGAGAAGTGGTCATTGTAGCTATTAAATATACGTACATATCTGGTGAAAATCACTAAAGGATTCCATAAACACACACACACACATATATATATATATATATATATATATATATACATACATACATAAATATAAATATATTTATATAAATATGTAATTATATATAAACATATATACATAGAAATATAAATATATTTATATAAATATTATATATATATATATATATATATATATATATACTTGGAATTTATTTACTTTTCAGGTGTCATACAGATATGCCACTACTCAAAATCTACATTTATCGTAACATTCTCGCGAAAAATAATAACCTACTGGAATGCCCCTGAGTCCTCTGACTGAGTGGGAAAGTCAGGGACTTATCGGTAAAGAAAAATTCCATAATGGATAAGGGCATCAGGTAAAGCGCGAAGGATATGAAAAGAAAAAATCCTTTCAGGTGTCTGGGCCCAAATGAAAAAGTTAAATCACTCTGCATCAACACACTGCCTATTTTTTTAACGACTGTATACAATATAAAATTTAAAAAAAATGTGGAATAAAAATAAAATCGTATTAAAATGTTAATAATTTCTGTAACTGATATTTGAGTGCATACCTCTTCCCTACTTTTCTTGCAGTTTAAGATCCATATAAAATCTTAAAACAATAAAATAAAATAAAAATATAAATTCATAGCACCGTAATATAAATAACAATTCAATTACCAATGATAATGAGACACCATCCAATTAATTTTTCAAAAATGAAATGAAGGCAGAAAAATTGACGCATTAATAACAATTCTGTGCACTGAAAGTTTGTCTAAATAATGATGATTTTACGAATTTCATTTTATTGTTTTTCATGACATCTAACACTCATGCACTCTTACACACCTACGTGTGCGAACAAACGGCAAAATCTTGATCACGCATGACTGCTCCAATAAACGATTGTTCACTCAAGGAACAGAAATTTACTGTAACTGGAATGAATGTCTACCACAGACACCGATCTGAAATTACCAAGATTATTTTAGCGTGTTGCGGTTATCTTATAATGGCAAAAGCCTTTTGCTTGAATTACCCAGAAAATGAAATCCATTGTAAGCAAAACAAGTAAAACAATTGGAGTTTTCTGTATAGCATATAATGCTGTATGAAACTTTCAGCCACGACCAGGCAGCGCTCAGTTGCTCCACAGATGCGGTTAAATGGTGCTTCGGCGACGCCTCCGGAAAGCCCTGCCAGACGCACGATCCATGGCTAACCTTAACCTTAAAAACTACAGAGGCTAGAGGGCTGCAATTTGGTATGTTTGATGATTGGAGGGTAGATGATCAACATACCAATTTGAAGCCCTCTAGCCTTAGTAGTTTTTAAGAAAAAGTGCGGACGGACAGACAAATAGCCATCTCAATAGCTTTCTTTTACAGAAAACTAAAAAAATATAACTTTTTTTTTTTACTCTAAATTTCATTTCCCCGCAATCGTCTTTAAATATGCTCAAGATGCAATTAATTTTCTTGCTGCTGATTGCACGCACTTAAATAACTAACACAGATTTCGAAATGGAATATAGTGTTAGTGCAAAGATAAAGAAGTTTTAATAAGCCACTCTGACTCTCAACAATACGCATTTGAATGATTTCAGAAGCAAGAAATTTAAATGTTATTTAAATATAAGATAGAAATTGTACCTGTTATCAGGTTTCTTTGAATACATTCGCCTCCCATGTGTAAGTCTCCTCTTCCAGTATTGAGAGAGAGAGAGAGAGAGAGAGAGAGAGAGAGAGAGAGAGAGAGAGAGAGAGAGAGAGAGAGACTACCATTTGGATATCATTTGAGCTGTGTAAGGGCAGAAAGTTGAGTAGGTATGTAACTGCCTGATATCAAGCCCAAATCCCGGAGAAAAGGTTAAGCGTAATGTCCCTGCCTTGCACATAAAAAACTTTTATTGGAACTTGAAGCATATTTTATGAGTCTCTTACATGTAGCATTGGGTCACTGTGGAGCTCCAGGATGCTATTTTATCTTCCTTAGTTTTGTTCGGTTTTGGACTATATCTATACACAAAATTTAGTATTTCTCTTTACGAAAGAAAATTGATTGACGCTTGTTTTGAAACGGGGGCTGCAACGGCTGTCTCTAACATTTCACAAATTATAAATAGGGAATGGTAATATCCCCAATATCAAAATCATACTCAAATCGTTTGATCATTCCCATGTCATTGCACCTCTTCTTAATTCTATTTTCATCAAAAAGGCTTTTTTTCTTTGGAAGACTGAAAGGCAATTTTGACATGAGAACGTGCGCGCAAAATAGTGATAATGCTAACACAAACAATATGAGCTTCCAATTACCTCCCTTTACATGTTGCGCTGTGATGCTCTCGCCCAAAATGCGTTTCCTTCTACCAAAGAAGTCGAGAAGATCTCAGAACCCTTTCAGAAGTTCTTCTACAGCATATAAGATTCATGGCTTTTTAAATCTTTTTATTCCTTTCTACGAATGCCATCTCAACGGAAAAGAAAAGGTTACAATTCCATTATACTTTCCTCTCGTAAATCCTCTTCTGGATTACAAAGGGTCCGTGAGCTCATACCGAAAAAAGACCAGACTGCCTGTGTGTCTCGTTCCCTTTCACATCTGAACTTGTCTCACACGTGTCTAAATCTAAGAAATACGAAAATGCCGAGTAACTTTTATTACTATTATTATCATTATTACTATTACTGATTCAATGGCTTATATTTGTTATAACCATTCTTTATTAAAATGTGTAAATCATGATCCTGCAAATCAATCTAACAGCATGCGCTTTTGTGAAAAAATTAAAAGATAACAATAGAGAAATAAGTAAAGGCAGACCAATCAACTGATAAACGTTATCATGGATAGATAATAAAAATAATGAAACCTACTGGAATTGTGCACGACAGTTCTCAAATACCGCAAGGAAAATTCATGATGCTGAGCACTAGTCTACTCTTTATAAACTTTTAAAAGTTATTTTTTTTTCAAAGACATAAGCTCTGGGCATTTACTATTTACAGAAAACCCGGGAGAATTAAAGAGATCGTTAACTTTTGGCACAGTGCCAACAGAGTAAAAACCGTTTGACTTGAGGGAAGTTTAAAGTTTGGCCAACATTCTCATGAGTCTAAGGTTGTCTAAGAAGTCTGCAAATGCATTTTAGATGGATGTTTTGCATAAAATGATTCTTGTATTAGTTATATTATGTTGCCGCGCTTTACCTGCTCTGAAATGCACACACACACACACACACACATACATACATATAACATATACACATATATACACACATATATATATATATATATATATATATATATATATATATATATATATATATATATACAGTATGTATGTATGTGTGTGTGTGTATGTTTGTGCATGCAATTCTTTCGTACATCACGAATCACTGTAAATCTTACCCGGCCATGAGGAACTATGCTAACTTTAAAAAAAAAATGAAACATGCTTGATAACTTACTGGTGACAAGACTGAAATTATATTTTTGGGGTTAGTAATAAAATCCGTTCATTACACATGTTTCCATCTTACCCCATTAACAACATGAAAAAGAAAACGATGACGGGTTCATGCACTTACCTTGCAGTACTCCCAGAGATGCACCACATTTTTCTTGTGGAAATCATATCTCAAAGGACTTGAAGCTTCTGAAATATAAAGACAATGGTAGCAATATGAGAACAAAATCAAAATTTTATTACATTAAATTTGGTAGTTTAATGCATATACATCTACATGCTAACACTTTGGTGTCTTACTTTAACCTATGGCACAAACCATGCACAAAGTACCTACTAAAAAGTTTTATAGCTTTCTCAAAAGTAAAAGTTTTAATCAGTTTAAAGCAAGACAATGATTTACTATATCTAGCTTTTCGGGTTAGCTTCCTTCTTATAATGTTTTCTGAAAAATCATTTAGGTTTTTTGTTAGTTCATTTACTTTATAAGTCTTTCCGTCTCAATTATACTTGTTTGTTTGCTCTCTTCTATTGTTAACAAACTTCTGAAGCAATTTCCTATACCAAGGATAAAATTTTCTCATAAACTGTTTTTCTCTTGGTTCAGCATCGGAATCTGAATAGAGAAGGTACACTTTTCTAAATAAAGAAGGCACATTTTTCATGATAAAGTCTCCATCGATTTGATGTAAATTTAGCGAAAAATGCGTTAAATTCTGAACCGGAAAAACAACTGAATACAAATCACACGCGCCAGTAATCTATGTCAAGCCGGAAGTTTCACATGATAAGCTATTTTGATCGAGACCGCTCTCCCACAAGGCAAAAAGACGTTCGGGAATGATAGACCTTGTTGAATATATGGACCCTTATTGACGAATCACCCCATTTTCGTTGTGAAAACCAAAGACGCAGATAAAATCTGGAATGTATTTTGCGGAATATTATGAATAATATTAATAAATGATCAGACCTTTATTTGAGCATTTCTCTTGAATTTAGCAGCAGTTAGGTAAGAAGATGACATGGTAGATGCTAGAAAAAAAAATAAAGTATTTTTTGCACATCATATAGAGAGAGAGAGAGAGAGAGAGAGAGAGAGAGAGAGAGAGAGAGAGAGAGAGAGAGAGAGGTAAAATTTGTAGGTCCTCCGAACAGCTTGTTAAGACACCCAGACGACTCCAACGGATATTTATCTACCCAGACTGAGCTCTAGTCTAGTAACCCGCCTCTAAATTTTTCTTAAGAGACAACACGTTGATAGGGAGAAGAAATTATGTAGGCCAAACCCACGAGTGCTATCAGTTGTAGGAAGTAAATTATTCTTTGGATCCTCACAATTGAGAGCCACAGTCATCACAAGTCTTGGAAACTCCCGATTCGCTTTTGAAAAGCCGATAAAAAAGCAAAACTTTATCAAAACAGACAGCAAAATAAGAAAAGACATATAAATAAAAGGAAAAGAAAGAAAAAAGATAGATTTTTAGGAAGAGGTCGAGAAAGGAAAGGCTGTTTAAACTGAAGATCGGTTGCAGAAAGAAGATTAAGTAAAAACCATTACTTTCTTAAATGATAAGAAACCTGGTTATAAAAAAATGAACAATAGTAAAGATATTAAATTCTAAACATGAACATGAGCAAATGTTTTTACATTAAGGAATCTAGTGTTTTGGAAAGCGGACAATAACT
>NC_089784.1:7110503-7175503 GCF_040412425.1 Macrobrachium rosenbergii | reverse complement strand
TAAAAGTAAATGTTTGTATATTTGTTTGTCGACTATAGAAATCCGAACCGCTTGATAGACCCAGACAAAATTTTGCACACGGCCTTTATGTCACGCCAGCGAAGTTTACAGTATAACTCAAACTCAAACCCCTACCCAGTGACAGACATGCAAACACAGACAAAACAAATGAAATTTTCGTATTTAGTCCACCTTTTCTTCAGTAACGTTATGGGAGTCACCAATAGCTTAGGTGGAGAGCTCCAAGTTTTCTGTTTGACGTCATTCAACTCCTCCCACGTGTTTAGGTTTCGTTGACCATGCTTGACTATTATGGGTTAGACAGTTAAATGAAGAACCGCGATTTCGGAAATAATGTCGTGCCTGGTATACTGAGCATGCTAGGATGTCGACACAATACCGAATAATTTTATGAGTGAGATTAATAATTTTGGTTAATTTCACAGGAGTATTTGTTGAAAAATTTCCTTCACTAGTTGCACTTTTTCCCCCCTTTTTACTCTTCGTTTATTCCCTTTATCCTTTGCAAGAGTAAGCATGAATTCTCTTTCACCAATCCTGCTTATGTCACATGAGAAAGTAACGAAAGCATACTCTAGGAAATTAGTTCCTAAACCAATTAAGTAAACGGCATTCATGTCACATCAAGGGGTGTGAAACGAATCAGCGAAGCAGGAGACTGAACAACCCATTAAAGACTAAAATCAAGTCCCAGTTGCCTGATGCAACTAGTGTACCACAAAAAATCTTTATGAAAGCTAGACCTTGCCAAGCAAAACTCGTGGAAAAGGTCAGGCAACAGGTCTAAGAATGCTAGCAACAGCAGCTCCTCGTCTTGTATGGTTTGCCTTCACTGAAACTGTTAAAGGTAGTCAATCTCATCTTTCACAAGAAAATGGACAAATTGACTGCTTTATGCTCCACGTCCCAGAAAGAAGATATCTCGAATGTGTTGAAACATACACAATAGCTCGGTTATTTAAAGGGCTCTGCCAGCAAGACAATAACAGTTTCGACATCGCAAGATAAAATTACTTCATCGCTAACGGTCTCCGAAACGAACATTACTCAAATGATGGCTGTTTGCAACTGCATTTGAAATTGTTCGTAATTGCATTTGCAACAGCAATTGTTGAGTTTAACTCACCACCGGTATATTTCAAGGACCTAAATTCCTCCTATTTCAACAGGAATGGTTTGGGTAATCACAAACCATTCACAAATTCTGCATGCACCACCATTATGGGAAGGGAAATTATATCCAGCAAGAGATCTAACAGCTCTTCCCTAACAGCTAATACTTCGGAGCAGACAGTTGGCTAAATTAGTATGGCATTAAACTTCTACGCCAAAGTCTCGAATGAAGTTCCACGAATGGCAACTTCAGATATGAAGGCCAATTTATATCAAGCGCACCTTACGAATGCCGGTCACGCTGCCATGCAGTCAACGTGCCACCAACAACTCTCAGCCACAGAACAAAGTTGCCTTTGATACAACTAAGAAAGTTATCATAGTGGTAAGGCATGCTGCAAATATGACACTTATGAGACAAAAAATGTTAAGCATCACATATTTGAAAGGGAATTATCATTTGGATGCCTCGATGACATTACCTATCAGTGCCAAAACCAGGTTTTATGCCACACTTGTGATACCAGAAACAAACTTTTCTGTTAATGAAAGCACTGCCAAATGTCAAAAGCATCAACTTTACCACAGCATGTAATGCCAGTCACACGTCAGCGTTGAATTCGAGATCGCCCATTAATTCGAAAAGACTAGCACAAGCCTAATGTAAACTTACAACCAAGGTGTATATATATCAGCTCTATATCATGCTGACAACGCACTCCATTAGTAACGGTGGAACTAGGAAGCCAACCTTTTGTCTCACTGTGCCAGTGGCAACCTTCCTGCCTGTAAACAAGGGTAGAAAATGAACACCAGCCTGCTGCCCAACAGTAGGACACAACGTGCCTTTGTGCAAACTCACACTGTTGAGCAACTTGGATTACGACCCATCAAGAGAATCAAATTTGTAACTTGTCACCTTCGTGAAACAAGAAGAACCCTGTCCTTTTTTACATTGCCTAGCTAGCATATTTTGATAAACACTCTGGTCTGTAATTAGTCATTTTACACTCCCGGGCTGCATAATTTTTTTCTGCAACAATAATACATCCGTGAACCAAAATGAAAACCTTGATAATGTTATGTTACCACAGTTTCACTGAGCCATTATCTTCATCCTTGTATCGTTTTGGACACATCGCAACTTCAGCTAAGAGTACAGAGCATCATTTCTAACTGTATCTATACTTCTGTCAGTCTTACTCGAAAATTATATGCTCTTATCGGGGCCGACCTTGGACTTAAGGGGCATCGGGAGTGTCACTATTTTTGTCGGCGACCTCGAAAATTATGGATTAGACACTAATATCTGTCATTTTTGAAATTTTATTTTTCACCAATGTTCACCCCCGCCTTCCTACTGGGCTGAACTTGGACTTAAAAGGCATTGGGAGTGACACTATTCATCTCAGTGACCTTGAAAACCATGGATTAGATATTAATATCTTTTGTTTTCAGTCATTTATACATGTCACCCTCCCTTCCTATCATGGCTGAACTTCAGCTGAAAGGGTATCGAGAATGTCACTATTCATCTCAGCGACCTCAAAAACTATGGATTAGTCACTAAATATCTGTCGTTTTTGGTTATTTTTACATGTCACCCCCTTCCCACTCCTCCTCAGCCCTCTTCCCATTGGGGATAAACTTGGACTTAATGGGTATTGGGAGTGTCACTATTCCATCTCAGCGACTTTGAAAACTATGGATTAACCACTAATATTTGTCATTTTCGGTTATTTTTACATGTCACCCCTTCCCATCCCCAACCCCCTTTGTTGCCAGTGATGTCTTACCCCAACAGTATTCTTTCCCAGATAGTAAGTCATATGTATGCCATGTTTGGCTGAAATTGCTCAATGCTTTTCAGAGTTATGCTGGAACATACACACACATACATCCATTTATATATATATATATATATATATATATATATATATATATATATATATATATATATATATATATATATATATTCCATAAATTGCCATTCAAGTTTTCCAGTTTTACCTCTCTCTCTCTCAGTGGTACACCATTATATATATATATATATATATATATATATATATATATATATATATATATATATATATATATATATATATATATATATATATATATATATATATATATATATATATATATATATATATATATATATATATATATATATATATATATATATATATATATATTCATATATACTGAATCGGGTAGTGGGTTAACATTTACATATTAATTTGATTGCAAGAGAAGTTATATTCACGTTATAAGAGCACGGGCTGCATTACATAATACAGCACATAATATCTCCTTATCCTGCGATGACAATGGGGTTCTCTAGGAAATATTACAGCGGAAAGAAAACGAATACGAGAGAGAGAGAGAGAGAGAGAGAGAGAGAGAGAGAGAGAGAAGGGTTGGTTCTTTATTTGACACTTAGTAGATAGATTGAAAAAGGAGGAGGAGAAGACCTGAAACAGGAACACGGAAATAAATGGAAACAAACAAGGGAATTCATCTCCTTTCTCCTCGGTGTTTGCCCTACACGTCCGTCTCTGTGTATCACAGGTAAACACGAACGTTGGCGAATGTTTATTTTGTGGATTTCACCCACATTACATCGATATCTATTTTGTCTCGCTTTTTGATATTAGGGTCTCAATGTAATTAATGAGTGGTTTTTGTTGCCCTTCTACATATCTTTGCTATTACGCTACAAATTTACGTAACTTCTTTACCTATACCTTGAAACTACGTCAATTGGAACAATTGCATGGCTGCGTAACTTTTGTTTACTTATAAACGCAAATATATAATGTACCGTACAAACCGATGCGTGCAGATATATCTAAGGCCATCCCTTCCACTCTATACACGTACAGTACACATACATTTTATACATATAAATATATATATATATATATATATATATATATATATATATATATATATATATATATATATATATATATGTTATATAGATTTCCCAGGCTAGGCTATTTGATGATTTTCAAAATTCGCAGCTTCGAGAGTTATGTTACAGTAACACCTGATATTCAAAACAATTAGTAGTGATTTTGTCTTTTAGGAGACATTTCCTCTTCCAATGGGTCAAAATATCTTTTCTGGGTGTTTCTTTCTTTACATACAATGTATTAGCGTTCTGAGCTAGTTAGTTCTAAATGCCGTTCTAGAGCAGAAGTTAAGCCAGGTTAGGTTAGGGTGTGCAGGTGACTGAAGCCTCTTTGAGTCATGAAAGTCATTGAAAGTCATTCTGTCATGTCATTTAATGGAAAGACATATGCTGTATATATATATATGCAATGACCAGATTCTTGATTATTTAGTAAGTCATGTCATTTAATGGATACGACATATAATGTATATATATATATATATATATATATATATATATATATATATATATATATATATATATAATATATATATATATATATATATGTTTGTGCGGGTTTGTATATAGGTATGTATCTAGAAAGGGTTGGATGTATGGTGTGAAAGATGGCGTATACGATATAAGTGAATGCCTGAAGGTATAGCGCGTTCGATGCTTTGCCGTGTAGTTCATGAAGCGGCCAATATGATTCAGGAGTTACAGCATGAATGCAGCAGTGGCTCTTGTGTTGTTTTCTTTGTAGCCACCCACCGTTAATAATGTTGAAAAAACAAAATAATATATATATATATATATATATATATATATATATATATATATATATATATATATATATATATATATATATATATATATATAATGTGTGTTTATTATCAGTTCTCATCTTTCCTAAACCACTTTCTTCACTCTTTAAAATGAGAACAAAAGCTGACACTCAAACACAGAAAGCTTTAATGATTGGATTTATGGGACCACAATGTTAACATCAAGATGAGTGAGAAAACAATAAGGCGAACGACGGAAAGCAAGCGAATGAAGAAGGAAAGTAAGGAAGGAGGGAGATGGAAGAAAAAATAATCCTCGACGTGTGTTGATACTGGCTTTGACCGGAGATGGCTTATTTCGAAGTCGTGTCACGAAGTTTGGAAAGGATGCTGAAATGGAGAACGGCACAATTTTCTTCAAGGTCGGTTGCCTTCGGATTGGTCTGAAAGGATTTCTGTTAGAGATGAAAATAAGTGTCTTTCAAAATCCAGATTTTACATCGGTGGTTATCTAAAAATGTTTAACATGCAAGTCACCGTCTTTATCATGTTTACGGCCACATTTTGAATCTTTTTCTCCGGCTGAACCTACTATTTTTTTCTTTCTGACTTTAACAAGTTTGTGATCAGATATGCTTCCAGCCACTGTTCTCTTCTCACCATTACCACCCTTCAACTTGCTCTTTCATGAAAGCTTGACAAGCGCCTGCGTAACTGGAATGCTTATTTTCTAGCGTCTGACTAGAAATGGCGATTCTTTAACGTGTACGTTTGTTAATAATGACAGTGCTAACGAGAATGACGTGTCCTGTCGTCCATCCAGCATTTTGGAATTCCTGGCGCGCCTCGCAATAGCTGGGTGCGTGAAGGGGAAGGACTGAAATGCAGACCCTCCCATTTCAACGTGTACCATGAATTTCATGGCCTGATAGTTCAGAACTGCGGTAAATGATCTTCAATCAATATATTACTTTTGCGGAAAAGGGCTGTACACATCTATATCGTTTGTAAAATCCTTTATTTCCACAAAATATGGAAGCTTGAAAATTAATCAGCACTAACAAAATATTCATTTGGAGAATTCATGAAGGCTATCAACTTACTACGCAAGTTTCTAAGAACTGAATATCTACATGTGAAAAAAGATTAGCAACGAGAAGTAAAACATAATACAGATAGATAAAAAAAAATAGAATGGAGGAGCAAGAGACAAAAGGTCTCATTCATTCTAATGTAATTCCTACTCACCTTCCTCGTCATTTTAATTTGTTTAATAAAGGAATGATAGAAGATTTCACCTATACTTTACACCTTATTGATTTTCCCTTTTTTTAAAATCGATATTATTACTGCATTAATTTTAACTTCATTTTTCAGAAGCCATCGTCACATCGAGCTAAGTCGGCACACTAGAAATCATGTATACTGTTACAGACGTTTTTGTAGAAAATCACACTGGGGTGCAGTGCAAGGCTATTACTTCTCTGATATGCGTACAGTACAATTTGATACAGGATTAGACACATGCCCTCCTAAAATACATTTAAGGCAAATCCTTGGCATGAGTGGGCAAACATTCAGGGGACTGAACCGCCTACCAGTTCCCGAGGGACAAACCCCAATTCTGATGGGAATTTCCAAATTAACAGGGGAATAGACGAGGGATACAAAGTACCCTCCTATTTTCAATATTTTCCCTCTTTCTCTTTGATTACAATTTTCAGAATTTTTGTAGCTTCCCTTGCAATTCCTTATTTAAATCCAAGGTCTTCGGAACTGGCAATGCGAGGATAGTTAGGTTGCCACAGTTGCAACAGAAACTTGGGAGACATCTGTAGGTGTGGCCTGGTGAAGTTTGTGGTTTCCTTGTACGTACTTCGGATGATTTGACCTTGGATTTTATTTGTACTTAAAATTATTGTTTTAATCCATCCCCCCGTGAAAGAGAAACCTTAATCTGCTCTTTTTACACGTGTATGTGGCTTCAAAGAAAAAGTGTAAACAGTCACGCCCATTTTTACACTTTAACTATCTATCTCAGCAGATTTAGCTCTGTTACTTTTACCCGCATTCAACAATAACATTCCATTTCCATAAAGGGGTAGGTAGCTCAGCAAACCCGTCATATATCGCAATTTTGCATTTCAAAAGCATTCCTCTTCCCTTTCTGATTTTTGAGCATGCCTTTGATTACTTTACGTCTATAACCTCTTCAGTGACAATTCCCCTTTCATCCTAACATCGTCCATTACCCTTACATCAAAGTCACCATACAACTCAATCACCATTTACTTTTTTAACTTCCTCTCTCTCTCTCTCTCTCTCTCTCTCTCTCTCTCTCTCTCTCTCTCTCTCTCTCTCTCTCTCTATATATATATATATATATATATATATATATATATATATATATATATATATATAAGCATTTATATGTAACAACTTGCCACTCCATGCCCAACTTTTACTATCTTTATTTTAACTTTTCTGAAGTGATTATCGCTAACCATCCTTTTATTTGAATTTTATGTCTCTTACATAGGAAATCCGCCTGTCTATCAATAACATTCTTGTGTTTGAGTACCAGCTCCTCAATTTCCACCACTTCTTAAGCTCGTTAAATTCAAAATTTCCTGACGAGTTCTGAATCATGCATCTCGACTTAGTAATTACTTCCTTACACTGCAAATCAAGCCTCAAAATGGGCCGGTTGCCTTTTAATGTTTCCCGAGAATGTTCGCCGTAAATATCTTATTTTTAGTCCCATTTTGATCTCTACCCAACGTCTTCAATTGCGCATCCTCTTTCCACCCCACCCCCACCCCCAAGTCTTCTCAAAAGCCAACGCAAGGGCAGTCAACAATCATCCACATTACGGTTTTCATTATCTAGACCAGTGGTTCTCAAATCTTTTGCTATCGTTACCGCCGGCAATGGTGTAATATAACTCACCATTACCCCTACCCCATTCCTCTTCAGTTATGTGAGGTTATACCATAAAGGAAAGAAAAATATTGAAATGATTAATTTCTAATGCATTTTACATGAAACTGATTTTACTTTTACTCGTACTCCTGCTTCTACCATTCCTCGATTTTCCTCCAGCACATGCCTACCTCACACCTTACTACTACATTCAAAAGAACAATCAAGAGGGAAAATTACCTCATCAACAGCAGCCACTCACTGGAGACAGTGGAGACTGCGCAGCAATCAACGAAATGATCTTCTTCTGATGTTTTACTCGCTTATATCACAAAGACTCTTCATGGCATTCTTATGTTTTTTCGGGACTGAAGAAAATGATTGTTGGGGGTATAACTTTCATAATTATGATAATTAATCTATTTACTTCTGTATTTTTTGTTTATTTATTATTATTTATAAATTTACTGAATTTTACTTCAAAGAACTACTTTTAGAAAGTGCCTCGTTACCCCCCAGAAATGGCTTCATTACCCCCACGGGGATAATCACCCCCAGTTTGAGAACCACTGATCTAGACTGGTGCTATGGCACTTAACCAGATCAGGCAGGATCTGGCAAAAATTATGTAGTGTTATCTGTTTGACATACTGTGGATGTCTAAGGACTACCACCTGTGAGGGAGACAGCACTTACGTTATTTTCACTGAAGTGCATCTTCTTCAAATAAGACACACACAGACAGATACTGAATTCGACAGCAGTATATGTATAATTGACATAATCTGCTCATATCTCCCTATATGGGAAGGGGATAAGTTCTTATCACCTCTGTATCAAACTAATAAGGTACAGATTCGAATTCTGGCCTCTACCTGTCATAAATAATTTTCGCGTAAGTTACTCCAAAAATAATGTGATTTCGATATTAGGCGGTGTTTGTGGCTTGATATTTGAAAAAAATAAACTCACGTGCGAACTGGCAAAAATCTGTCACCGATATTTACACACACACACACACACACACACACACACACACACACACACACACACATATATATATATATATATATATATATATATATATATATAAATATATATTGGACAGATAAACAAACAGAGAGAGACAGAGAAAGAGGCGGGGAGAGATAGTTACCTCTGTATATCCTAATACTGTAATGACGATGAATGCGTTCGGCGAGCTAACAGTTTCATTGACAGGTGATGGAAGACTCTGGACTTACGCGATTTCAATTAGTCTGTTGGCTTGGGATCGGCTTCAGCACTCTGGAGGACACTTGGCAGAATCGATTTGTTTTATCTGGGATATGGAGCAAATATTTAGCCCAGTAACCCAGTAAACGAGCTCGGTAAACTACACTTGCCCCCGTGCAAGCTAAAGCATATTTTCCTTTTCACTTTAAAGAGCGACCGTTCGCTGAAGCAATTTTTATTTGAGGATATTACGACTCCTTACGGACGAAAGCGTGTTTTTATTTTTATGAAGCAAAATTTCACACAAATATTTCTTCTTGCGATAATTAACCATTCAATGTTTTTATCACTGTGAATAGCCTAATCCTCCACCCTTTCAACGTAAAAACTGTATTGTTCCAGCTAGTAGGGAAAATAATTTCAACACATCTAACAATTAAACTAAGCTTAAGTTTGCTAAATATAGCAAACATGAGCAACTGGTTCCAATAATGAATTAACAAAAACCATATAAGTATGCATATGAGGCTTAGGAAAACAATAAAATAATAATCTGCGGAATTGTGTAAAGGTGCCACGACTAATGAATATGGTCAGGGACAAGCTTTATGTAGATGAAATTAAGCAATTATCACTGTGGAGGCAATACTTTTGAGACAAATAAAAGCACATAAAGTAAGCGGTCTTTAAAGTAACCGATAATCTCGTATAAACAAATTTTTAACGCTTCTTTGCTTATCGACATTTGTATTTGTAATTGTTCATTTCTTGCCTTTTTCCATGTAAACGCAAGTTAACACACACACACACCTTCATATACTTTATAGGCAACAATGATGAAACTCCTCGGCTTCCTCTCAAGTTTTTTGGACACACTTATCACTACTATGTCCGAGCAGGGAAGAAATGAAGAAAACTTAACCATCCGTCGGCTCTGGTAAAATGTACCTGGATTCGACAGAAATATGTAGGTATGACCTGGGCTAGATTTACTTTCGACTTAGTAGAAAAGTGTGTCAGTGCATTGTCACTGGAAACTCGCGTGTGGAGTCAAAGCCTGCCACGGAAGGAGAAAGGCTCTTCATATATTCTTGACTCGAAATACTAATGTATTCAGAATTATTTTCTTGCCTCTCAGGCTGTTGATACTCACGTAGACCACCATTAATAAACTAATGGTGAAGAGGTAGCCCGGTGACAAAAGATCTACGGAAAACTGACAAAAACTGAAGAACCAGGCAATCGTTAACCATCAAGCAAAGACGATCTCTGCTCAAGTCCTTACGGATATCCTGTTTGACAAGACTAAATTTTTATATAAATTTTGTGGACCTGCAGGACATCCAAACAAGATATAAAAATCTTGAAAAGTTTATGGAGAGGGTTAACAGCCAAATAGGGTGCCCATAAACCCCTCCCTGCACTTGGCATTTTCAGTCCTTGCTGCAGTTATGTGAACATCAAAATCCACAGGACATGGAACTCTCTTCACCGACTATCCTTCTATCCTTGGATGTAGAAAGCCTTTTCACAAACTAATTTTAAGAAGGTTCCCTTTTTACAGCACTAAGGATCCTGATGTATGGCGACTTCGTTTTTCTGAGTACATCCAGAAATTGAAACTGACGATAAACTCTGTCAAAGAAGTGGGATTCTGACCCCATTATTATCAAAAGACATCCAAGAAACCAAGTGATGCCAAACTTGACACTAGAAATTGTGTCGTAGGCATCTTGCTCACAACCATGAGCCACTACCAACTAAACCAGGCTTCCGCCCTTTATAAGGGCTTAGGGCATTCTGTCCTCTTACTGTATATGCTCCTGCATAAAGTGAGATTATCAGAATGCATGCCTGCACGGTAGTGACATTGTAAGTTAGACAATTTGTTTGTCAGCTCCTGCAATCAAAACTTAACATCCGTTTCTCTGTGATTATGAGATGTTGGTGCTTGTACATGAAACGTTAGAGTAGTATATTTCCAGCTGCGTTGCTACTATTGCTGCTTCTGCTGCCACTGACTGCTAATGTTAATGCATATTATAAAGTACTTTCATTCTGTTTTCACTCGGCTGCCTTAAAAGATGCTATGTAAATAATATAAACAAGAGAATCGCAAACATCCCATTCTATACATGCGCTGAAACACAACTCGAGCGGGTGTCGTTATATTTTCGTTATCTGTTTTTTGATTGATTGATTAATGATTACTAAAACTGGCGTCACAACATCTAGGTTATTGACGCCGATCTGTTCTTTACTTCTCTTAGCGAAGTTGGACGGAGTTTTTTTACATCTACCCAGTTCAGTTTGTTCGACAATCTGTCACTCCGTCAGTTCATGAGACATATTAAACTGGCATGGATAAGGTTCCATTAAACTTTGTGGAAGGATGGACTAAATTTAGGTCAAGGAGGCGTTGATTAGATTCTGAGATGGATTTGGATCTGAATACTGATTTTTTTTTTTTTTTATGATGGCGAGGGTGTGTTCTCTCAGCGTTATTTTTATTTTTAGTTTGGAATGATGAGTAGGTATTTAAGAAATGATTACGAGAATGATGGTTCTTCACTGAAACACGCATTCAGCATAAATCATACTTAACTTGTGTGGACTCCGTATGGAATTTCAAAGGGTATGAAAATTTTCTGCTGTGAAACCCTGAAAGAACTGAAAGAAGAGAGAGAGAGAGAGAGAGAGAGAGAGAGAGAGAGAGAGAGAGAGAGAGAGAGAGAGAGAAATGGATACCAATCTTCCAAATTGATCCCAGGAACCCTGATTAACGCAGGACACTAACAACGTCATAACAAAAGTCTGGAAAAGAAATATAGCCATTCCTCTTGCAGAAGTGGGTATAAAGTCTAATATCGAACAGGTTATGGTTACGGATACAGGTCGGTTATTATTTTTCTATCATCTTTACAGTAGGCAGTTAGGGTCATTCATTAAATCTACATGGATCATATAATATATATATATATATATATATATATATATATATATATATATATATATATATATATATATATATATATATATAATACATATATATATATATATATATATATATATATATATATATATATAATATATATATATATATATATATGCATATACATATAAGTATAATGTATATATAATATATATATTTTAAAAGTAAGTGAAACAAAAATAACTGACTAACGTTTCACATAAACTGTCTTTCTTACAATAAGTAACAAATAACTTATGAACTGCATTTAAAGCGTTCAATAATTTATATTTATTAAAAAATTTGCTTCCAGATCTACAAAATAACAATAAAAATCAGTCTCAAGCACTGTTTCACTGGGTATGGCAGCCTCGTATCTTAATTTATTTCCTATATTTCTAACTTATTTAATATATTCTTTTATTATCCGCCATTTTCTGAATCTTCCCGAATTCTTTTCCCTGCTATTTGTGAAATGGAGCCAGCAGGCGAGATGACAATAACAGATACGATTTGCAAACAAATGTGGTGTAAACATAGAGCATTTGAGAAATCTATCACACAAATTAAGCAGAATGAGCGTGTGGATCCAGTCACGTTCAATCTTCTTTTAAACTTGGGAGATAAACATTCGTAATACTGCAAGAGAGGTTGATCCCCGGTTTTAACGTATGATAATAAAATACTTCTGGGATAGGGGCAATGTGGAATAACTCGTCCCCAGCTGATAATCGCCTAATTTCTATAAAGTCTTTCGATATCTGTTGGCGAAATCTATGAATGTCTATGTTGAAAATAACAATATGTTTCCCAGAATATAGTCTGGTTTTCGCAAGGGCGGGGTAAGCCACGTGATGCACTTATATAAATTTTCAGTGTTAATCGTGTTCTTGTTATCCAGAAGATGGACCCAATTCATATGGAACAAGTCCACATGGGACACTGACTTGAAATTTAAGCTTCTAACGAATATGGTGTTCATTCTAAAAAAGTAACAGAAGGCAAAGGTTGCTACTGGATTTCTTAGGTTTTTACCCTCAATAAAAAAAAATTGGATTGGCAGGCATGGAAGAAGACGTGTGAAGTTTCTAATGGAAATAACACTTTTTAGATGTAAAAGTGTGGTGTTTTCCTACAGTGGTCTAAATCATGCTTACCACAGCTGTAAAAGCGAAACTAATTCTACAAAAAAATTCTTTAGGAGAAAAAGATCCCATAATGTTATTGATATTCTTTAAGGAGAATGACATTCCAAACACGTCTAAAACAATGCAGGTGGCCCGTGAAACCATAATTTCTGTAGACGCAGGGTCTCATGATTTAGTTGTCTGACATTTCCACCCAGCATGCTGGCTTTCCGGAAAAGTGTACACTGCATGTACACATATGAGGATCAAAGTTCAACTTCTCATTAACCTGAGCTTGAACTAAAAGGACGACAATTCAAATGTAATAGTCGCAGTCAGCTCTCGCACCAACCTTTACAAAAAGCATCATATTACATGATTTCCATCCATCTTGAAAGGTACTATTTGAAAAAATGGTATAATATACTGACTAGCAGACTGTACCCCTGGTATCTTGAAAAATCCTAATGGAAAGATTCATATACATATTCTTCTCCACAACCCTATACTTTTTTACAGAAAAATTTAAAGGTTCTTTGAATGAAAAACACACTTACTGAAAAGTGGTTCAATTCTCTATTTTCTTTAATGCTGTGTATCTGTCTTTCCCTAATTCGTTCTTCTATGTTCCTCTCTTTTCTTAATTTTTTCTTTCCCATGTACAAAAAAAGAACTGTATAAAATGCTGGAATCCTAATGAAGGTTATTGTTAGAGAGAGAGAGAGAGAGAGAGAGAGAGAGAGAGAGAGAGAGAGAGAGAGAGAGAGAGAGAGAGAGAGAGAGAGTATGTCGTTGCCCTGTAACTGTGTATACTCAACCTGCCTAGTTTGAAAAGCTATAGCTAATGCAGAAATGATTTCAACAATAAATTTGCTGCATCCACTGCAAAGAAAAGAATATCAGTAGGCTATTAAATATTCATCGATGACAGAATACTGCCATGTTACTTCAAACAACATCTTAGGTCGACCACTTATCTTCTATAAAGAGAGTTGTAAGGATTTATTTTTTTTTTAAATTAAAGGGTCACTGGAAAAAATTTTCTCCAGTGTCATCCATCAAATCTGGAGAGATTTATTAGGTTCTGTATAGTAAGGTTCTATATTAAGAGGGTTTATTTTATGAGGTACTATTTTACGGCGTGGGACACGAGATAAAAATCTTTTTGGCCGAAGCCTGTTTGGGGAGAGAGAGAGAGAGAGAGAGAGAGAGAGAGAGAGAGAGAAATATAATTTTACTGAAAAAATGTTTTTATATTGACAGATTTTTAAAAATCCTTTCGTTGAAAATTACAGTGAATAACATGATTTAAAAAATTTTAGTTTTTTAATCCAATTAAGATGTATTCAGTAAGACCAGTCATTAAAAACAACCTCAATACTAATATCTTACAATTAACTATTTTTCTAATCGTAATTAACAAGAATCGTCTTTTCATCTCGTAAAATGACAGCTTTTCCATCGTTATTCAGTATTGAGGTAAACAAATACCTAACGTTTATAGCTTGACCCTACCCGGCATTTAGTTCAATTTCCCTCCTGTTGAACAAAAAAAGTAAGGAGAAGCGATTAGTCTCCGAGCCAAGATTACCCACCACGAAAACAACTCGGCCTTCCCTCCGCCCACATCCACGTATCAAAAGGCCTCTCTTTTATTCTACTCTTTGCGATGTCCTAAATGCGTTTTAATTGGTAACAGTTACAAATCCTTTTCTATGTAAATTTTAGAACGGCCACTTCCCGTCACAATATCATGGTAAATAAGTAAGACTAACTACCTTATTCTGCTAATGGCTATGCCAGTTTGTCGGTACTATAGAAAAGCTTAGAAACTCCGGTTTTCAAAATAATAATCACATCACTCATGCATTACATAAAAAAAAAACATAGAATAAAATTATACATTGTATGAGCTGTGCAATAAGCGTTACATAAAACACGATGTAACATGCTTTATGTAACACTTATTACATAACTTACTGTGCAAATTTATGTAAAATTAAACTGCTATAAGAATGTCTCTTCATTGCATTCTTAAGATAACTGTTACTTTACACGAACTTCAATTTACAAGCATTTGCGATTGCAGTGTTTCAGTTTTGCAAGCTGTCGAGATAAAAAACGACATTAAGTAAACCTATATTCGATGACAAATGATCTGTTGTCATGGTTTTCATCAATTTACACGTGGCGTAAAATTATAGACTGTTAAAAGTAAAAAAAAAAAAAATAAATAAATAAATGCTGTGCACTTCTTATGTTATTGACATGAACCATTGTTACAAATAAAGTTAATTCATGGTCACTGTGTCAGTACCATAATCACTTCAATAGAAACCTCCTTCATCTCCTCACAGAATTCCTGCTAATTCTGTGGTAAACTCTTTCCTTTATAATACAGAGGCTGCGACCCTTATCCTTCGTCAATCATCCGTGACCCTGAACTGCTGATGGAGTGTTTGGATTGGCAATATTTTCGGTCTCCCACATGGCACGTGGGAGCCTTATAGTTCACATTTCTGGTGTGCTGTATGAAGTTTTCTTCACACATTACCAGAGAAAACACATCACCACTGCATGGGATGTATATGTCAGATTAGCTTACCGATCATCAACTTTTCCAGCAAGAGTGTTAACACCCATGGTAAATGCGAATGTACATAAACCATTTACGAGATATTCTAGGACATTCCAGCCGTCACCAATTTTAACAAGCATGGTGGCAAATAGGTAGTTCTTCCTTCTTATGAACTGCAAGAGGCTTTATCCACATGGTGGCACCTGTAAACTGAATTCCTTTGCTTGGTAGGCAACTTGTTCATGTAGTTTAATTTCAGGGCTTCATCAGCCTTTACAACTACAGTTATTTCCATACATAGTACATGTGAATGTCTCCCAATGGTTTAAGCCTTCCAGGACATTCTAGTTATCACCAAGTTTGGCAAGCATATGGATAAACATTTTGGCTTTCAGAAGTTTTTTTTTAGAGAATTATGCTTGTCTTTGCCCTCGAATGCACTGCTTGTAACAATTCCAGTGAATCCATACAGGTGAAAAGGCGGTGTAAATTTTTTCAAATTACTGTCTGCTAACAAATGATATAAAATTCATTTGCCTAGCCTTCTTAGCTACTTTGGTGTCAAACAGAATGCTGGCATCCAATGTGCTGGCAAAGTGAATCAAGATGAATCACATAACAGAGTTGGGTGCTCCTGAGTTGCTTGTTGTAGTAATATCTGTTTGCAGCATAATTCGTGTATAGAACCCTTTTGGGGTCTGTCGCTTCCTGAGATCATCAGGGCAATGGCAGTTCCTTCCATCATCAGACCTTTGTCACTGATCAAGATAACTTACAGTTTCGCTGCCCAATGTCAAGACTACTTCATAAATGCCAGAGAAGCCTGATAAACTGGACTTTCTTGTTCATGACTGGTCAAAAGATAACTTAATCAAGATTCATATCGGGGTCTCACAACTATGGCCTGGCATCACAGGCGGTCAACAAGATTTTTTCCTGCAACATTAAATATTCATAAACAATGACTATTTTACTTTGTTTTTGTCAACAACGCAGCCGGACAGATGACACTACATATAAAAATTCACGCTGAATTTTCGTTCGACAGTTACTACTGTGATAGTTCAGTTTTCTTTTGAACTTATTTGCCTTATATTATTGGAGCCCTTTCTTGGAGCGTGTCCATTTTCGGGTAAATATTTGCAAAATTTCAGTAACTTAAATAAAATTACTGAAAAATGACTAGCTTGCATTTTCTCATCTGTAGTTAAGTAGTCTAGTACGACATTTCGTCTGAACATTTCCTGATGTTTTAAAATTTTACTTACAAGGTTTCTAACTGCAAACACGGCATTATTCTAGCGAAACTGTCACATTATTCTTTGGTTCTGAATCATATAATCATGATAATAAAAATAAAATCCAAATATACTCAATCAAATTTTAGTCACTCAGTTAAGAATACTATTTTCTTTGGACAGAAAAGATGATTATAATTTCCAACATAACCCTGGAAAGTTTGGAGACCCGGGATTTTAATACAAGTCACATCCAAACCGAAAGTTAGTTAGGTCGGCGTAAACCTTGTCATTTTCAGTACTGAAAATCAACAGCACCTTCAATTTTCATTCCTCTTCATTCTTGATGAACTCTGCGAAACATCTCCAGCTAAATCAGAGTATGGCTTAAAGTAAATAGAACGAACAGATGGAAAATGATAACTTAATCTACGGGCTATGCAAGAGGTCATGTAACAATAATAGAGTTGCTCTCCAATTCAGCAAATATTTTGCTGAAAATGTAATACAAAGTATGTAGATACGTTGAATGAAATGGGTAAAAAATAATTTATTTATAAAACGTATTGATAATAAAACTGGATCTGGTAGATAAAAATTCTCTAAACTAAATAACTTAGCTTCCTATTTTATTTTTGCTTTAGTGATATATATGAGAAATATGACTCCAGAAGTAAGGCCAATTTACCGTAAAAACGAAATGCACACTAAGAATGAGTTACTAAAATGTTACCAGTTACAGACATATTCAGAACATCACAAAGGATTAAAAAATCTGGAGGTGTTTAGTTATAGAGTGTGTTTATGGTAGGCTATCTGGGTTCCTGGTCTAGTTTACTCTGCTTCAGGATGTTGGAAGTCTGTTTAACACAAGCAGGGTTAAACACAAGCAGGGTGCTCCCTGTATCATATCTAGAAACAAAAAGCAATGTCTGAAATTATCACCTCAAACGTCACAGCATATCTGACGGATAAACTGCTCGACCTTTACGACTGTCACAACTATGTCCTGGACCTCACTGTATGATTTAGGACTAAGATTCGAGATTCGAGGCGAAGGAATTGGAAAGGCAAGGATTTAGATGATCATATAGTCTCAGGAGATAATTTTGAAAACATAATTCATAACATTCCTTAGATAAAATAATTCACTACTATAGCAATTCGATTAAGTAGTATATCATTCAATTTCGGTGGTATTATTATTTCTAATTTCTACTCTTCATCGTTTTCCATACTATGATGCAACTTAGTACATAGTTACCTTATAGTTAGGTCACTATTTCATCACGTTTTTTCACTCTGACCAATTTTCCAAATTCAAGCCATAGGTCACTTTAAAGGTCAAAATTTTAGCCATCTTTTCTCTTCAGATAATTTTAGATATCTTTTTAGTCTGTTTACCTTAGCGCACCTATCAATGTCCAGGTCGAATTAGGGTTCAACATTTAATTTTTCTCGGATTCTATACAACTTAGTGGTTATGTCCCATGGACGTTGCTGGTTGTTTTTCCCAAATAACTTGTTCTCGACCTATTATTCAAGAACATATCAATTACAAGATAAATAATTGGTTTAATTTAATTATCATGAATGCTGGTACTATGGGAGTCGGCGATTATTTTCCAAAATTTTTTTTGGATTGAATTTGACCAGTTTTTTTTTTATTTTTCAACATATTTTCTTTAATTTGTAGTTTTGTACCTTGAGATGAGTGCTTATTCATTCAGATCGACACATTTTTTAAGACCTAAGGGCCATCTAAGGTGAAGATTTTATTTTCTGAATTTACTGATGTTAGTAGATTACTGATTATTTTACTTAGAATGCTACTGACCTAAATATTTTTGCAAGGTCACAAATCAGACCAAGTCGAAAATTTTGTCCTAGATTCTCTTGTAGCTTCGTGGATAATTTTATTTCTTGTTACAGATTATTTTGACAATGTTTTTGTTTTCAATCTGATTATTTTTCAGGTTAACTTAGGAGACAAAACATTTTCTCCTTTTGGTTTTCTGTAAAAGAAAACTACTGAGGTGGCTACTTGTCTGTCCGTCCGGACTTTTTCTGTCCGCCCTCAGATCTTAAAAACTACTGAGGCTAGAGGGCTGATAACTGGTATGTCGATCATCCACCCTCAAATCATCAAACATACCAAATTGCAGCCCTCTAGCCTCAGTAGTTTTTATTTCATTTAAGGTTAAAGTTAGCCATGATCGTGCGTCTGGAACCGCTATAGGTGCCAACAACACAGGCCACCCCCGGGCCGTGTCTAAAAGTTTCATGGGCCGCTGAGAGTTTCATACAGCATTGAGAGTTTCATGGGCCGTGGCTGATCTTGAGTTAACGATCAGTTTCAGGAGGTGAAACATCATTGTGGGCTGTACAGAGCCTTTTTGTTCGTTAATTCCTCCAAATCCTATTACTCCTAATGTCTCCTCGATTTGTTTATCATAGTATATGATTTCAAGAGGCTTTAAAAGCATTATATTCTTCATTGATTGCAGAAACGTTAATGTACTGTCGATGTCATTAATAATAATAATAATAATAATAATAATAATAATAATAATAATAATAATAATAATAACGACATTATTATTATTCAAAAATACTTTCCTTTCAAACAATGGTTCGTCAGGCTTCACAGGGATTTGCTGAATGTTGGGATGTCAAGAAAGGATTAAAATCCTTTAAAAATCTACTTTGTTCTGAAACAGAATGTGTATATAAACATGATAATAAAAAAATATGTATCATATAACAAAACCACATTTAATGCCCTCATATATAATCCGTTTGGTTCCGGTTTGGTTATTAAGGGGAAGTCGTGAACTCAGGTATAAACCAATTTGATTAATCCTTCTTCCTTACAAATCGCTTCCAAGACGTGGAATGTTTTTACAAGAAGTCCAACAAACCTCATCTGTAATAGCAACATGCCTGTCTGCGCCTTTGCACCAGAGGAAAGCAAAAATGAACGTTATTGAAAAAGAACTTGGAGGAAACATGTGGCTCTGGGAATGGAATTAAATATTTACGTTAATGAGAATAGTTTATGTCTAGCACGACTGACACATCGTTTCTGAGAATCATGGACTGTTAATAAGATAATGCTAATTCTACCAAGGCAATGTAATGGTAACACAGTGGCTAAAAAACGTTATGGTGAATTTTCTCTAACTTATATGTTAAAAATATATGTTTAACATGTAGTGAGTGTAATTAGATGTTTTACGTCCAAGGAATATATTTTCTGAGATTAAAGTTGTTTTACGGCTAGGCGAATAAGGGAAGCCTTTCATTATCCACATAAACCACTAAGAGAGAGAGAGAGAGAGAGAGAGAGAGAGAGAGAGAGAGAGAGAGAGAGAGAGAGAGAGAGAGAGATGAATATACGCTACCTATAACAGTACACTGAGATTAACTCATAAGACTCAAATAAGCTTCATCATTTAATTTATATATACTGTACAAGTCACAATCTTCGATAATGGAACATTGCATTATTGTACAAACACCTATCACTAATTGCATTAATTAACATAATGAAAGCGAAATCAGAAATGAGCCTCTCAATTGACTGCACATCGGGAAGTGAAATACACTGTTCAATTGTCTTGATTAAGGTTAAATGAGTCTCTTGATGACGATTGTACTGGTCGAATCAGCGAACCCAAGTCTCTTGGTATTTATTTGCTATATGTAACAAAAGTCTAGTTCACTGATAGCGAGGTGAAAATGCTCTACACTAACCGTGAAGTTCGGTAAATAAACACGTAAATTTATAATGAAAGACAATACACAAGTAACACGTACTAATGGGAAGTTAAGAAAATAAATAAGGAAGCAGAAATAAAAAAAGAGAAATTGGAATATCCTTCATATCTGGGGCTGTTGTCATAATAAATTATGGCGATTATCTTAATAAAAAAGAAATTACTAACTTTTTCCCGGTGTACTACACAGGCAACCAAATATACGCAAATGCACGAAAGGACATAAAACAAAATGAGGTTTAGGTCGTAATCTACTGTGTTATATTCTTTACCCTGAACAGTAATCATGACTTCGATCATCGTAGGCCACGCACAAAAAGAACAGATTAATTGACTGATTTACGATAAATAATACGTTGTTTAACCAGGGTTATAATAAGAAAATTATATTTTACCCTTTTATCCTTATGCCTTTCTGCGTAAACAGTTATCGAAATATCTGATTACCTTTCACGAACACACACACACACATACCTATATGTATGTATGTATGTATGTATGTATGTATGTATGTATACACACATGTATGTATGTATGTATACACACATACATGCATATATTATACATACACACATATATATATGTATGTATACTGTGTGTGTATGTGTACAATTCACCTGGCAAATAACCTTATATAAGCTGCTCCGGAAGCACCTTATGAAATAATTCTCTTAGCAACATTTCTCTATTACTTTGGATACATTCGTCTAGCCTTGTTAGCACCACAAAAAAACGAAAAAGATAAAATCACGGGACATTATTTTATAAAAAAAAAATAAGTATGGAAAGCTAAGGAAAACCCAGTGTTAAAAACAACAGCAACAGAGTCGTGGCTCTTATCATTCACGGAAAATTGCAAGCGAGATTGACAGCTGGACTCTGCCGTCGCGCCGGTGATTAAGGCATTGAATCGGCAGACAATGACAAACACTATTCCTAGCGATTCCCTCTGGTCGTTTAGCAATTTGCTTCCTTTTCATTTTGTCTCCTTCTTTCTTCTAAAAAAGGGACTTGTGGAATATACCCTAGAGGAAAGACGCAGGTTCACTTGGATTGCAACTAAACCATTCAAAATTACTAGGGAAATTCTCAGTCAGGCTGGAAATGTTTTACCACTGATGGGTAGAAAACATTATATTTCAGCGTTTGAAGCATTCACTCACTCTTGTCTATATGTACACAAATATATATGTGTGTACACACACACACACACATACATATATATATATATATATATATATATATATATGTGTGTGTGTGTGTGTGTGTGTATGTATGTGTGTGCGTGCGTGTTTACTTCATCTTCAGGAACGTAAATACAAATAATAGTCAACGAACAAATGGATTACAGAAAAAAAGGCAAGTGGGTGGATGCTACTAGATGCAGATGCATCACTGGGAAATAACAAAGAGACAAAGCTGAATGATGGAAAAGTGTAGAGGATAAGTTCAAGGGGGAGAATGCTTATGGAAGTGACTTGAGGATATAAGAACAGCACCTAAGCTGATGAAGAATGAGAAGACAGCAAAAGATGTCTCGTTTAATAGAAAGACGCTGAGGTACGATGCCAAAGCGTAATGGAATGGCTGACCAGGGTTTGTAAGGTCATTCTGGGTGAACAAAAGGTCTCAGTGGAATGGGTGAGAGGAACAATTGTTTCACTATTGAAAGGTAAAAGTGAATTAAAGAAGCATAATGCTGCTTTATTGCAGGTGTATTTTAGGATGGTGATTGAGAAAGTAAGACAGATGATAAGAAAAGAACATCATAGGTTTAGACAAGGAAAAGGATGTGTGGATCAAGTATTTGTTACATGACAGTTATGTGAGAAGTTTGAAAGTAAAGGAAAAAGTTGCATGTGGCATATGTGGACCTGAAAACTCAGCATTCAGGAATGTGGTGTGTTAAGAATGTATGGTATGCTATAGATGTTAAGTTCTTGAGGATGATAGTGAACATTTTAGAATGGAAGTGAGGCATATGTTAAGATATTCAGACAGGGGTGACTGGTTTGGTGTATCAGTGGGTATGAGATGGGGATGCCATGTCTCCATAGCTGTGTACTACTTCTGTGGATGGAGTTGTTCAAGAACTCAGCAAAAGGAGCTTAGGCATGGGCACAAAGGCGTCAAACGATTAACAAAACTGAACATTTAAAAAGCTGTGGTCCTCTCCTAACTCCTGTATGGGTGCGAAACGTGGACCCTATACCGAAGACATATCAAACAGCTCGAACAATTCCATACAAGGTCGTTGCGCTCTATTATGGGCATCCACTGGCAGGACAAAGTTACAAATCAGGAAGTGCTGGACAGAGCTGGTTCGTCTAGTACCAAGTCGATGCTCCTGAAGGCCCAACTTCACTGCACAGGCCACGTCATCAGAATGGATGACAGCCGCATCCCCAGGCAACTCATGTTTGGCCAGCTGAAAGAGGGGACACGCAAGCAAGGAAGGCCCAGACTAATGTTCAAAGACACTTTAAAGAACAACCTTAGGTGGTGCAGCATTGAACTTTGTGACCTGGAGGCCTCAGAAAAAGACAGAAGGCTGTGGAGATCCCTCACCCGGGCAGCAACTGCTGCATTTGAGGAGGATCAGAGACGCCGTCTCGCCAATGCAAGAGACAGGTGTCACAGATTAGTACCCCCGGCAATACAGTCCACAGACCACAGATGTGACACCTGCAGACGCCTGTGTGCCTCTAGCTTCAGGTTGTGGAGCCACAGACGTTCATCGCTGGACCATCGACGGCTGAATATATATATATATTTGTCATATATATATATATATATACGATATTTATATATATATATATAATATATATATACAAAATAATATATATAGATATATATATATATATATATATATATATATATATAAATATATATAGATATATATTGTATATATATATATACATATATATAATTTATATCGCCATGAAACCCTTGAAAGGTCTTCACGGAACCCTGGGGTTCCCCGGAACACAGTTTGAGAACCACTGGACTGTAGGTGATCACAGTATTATGAGTTGTTTTGGTCATATGGGGAAATGGAAGGCGATAGGTCGCTGAGAAGTGTATAATTAAGAAGTGGAAAGAGAGAGGAAGAGGAGAGGACCCAGAAAGTACTGTGCAGATGAAGTGAAAGAGTACAGGAAAAGCAAAGGCTTTAAAGCCCAGAAACAGAGAGCCTTCTGTGTAATTGCATGAAGCAGCTAATGTTATGTGGGTTTTAAGCGCAGGAAACTCATGCAAGATTCAGGCGCTCAAGTTTAAATGTGGTAGTTACTATTGTGTTTTTTCCCTCTGAAGCCATCTCCTGTTATGGGGTTTACACATACATACAAACACACACACACCACTGTTGAGAAAGGTACCTGGTTTACACATAGGAAATGAGGTCGTTAAAAATCGGCATTTAATTAGTTCCTTTGCTTGAAATAGAAGCTCTTTTGCATGCCAATACATATTCTAGAATTAAATCACTTTTTGAATTACAGATAAAAACTGAATGGCACAAACGACAAAATAGTCCTTTTGCTCAACGAGTAACATTGAACGAGAGGCACTAGATAACGATGGCCAATACAAAAATGGGTAGACTTCTTTTTTAGGACACGTTAATGAGTTCTATGATCAATCTATGGCACACGATTCCAAATATCATCCACATTTAGTATGAAATCATCAAATTTCATATCGCCTTTTCAGTCAATATCTACCACTCGTTACAAGATTAAACAATTTTTTTTATTTTACTATACTTGTAAGGAAATAACATTCTTTAAACATTCATTAGAATTCAATCAGAAAAAATACGTAATACGTGAATAGATGTAATGGTAATAAAAACTGAAACAAAACAGCGTCCATTATTATTCCATGAAAACGTTCATAATTTTCAAGTTCTTTAGTGTGTCAAAGGTAACCGAAATGGCAGCAAATATCATTTGTATGGTCCATTAAATAATATTCTATAATCCATTATCCGTATGTACTTCTTTTGTTACAGTCTACCTTACTCAATTATTTTTAAATTACTGTATAAATAAATATAAAATCCCCCCCACCTCTCTCTCTCTCTCTCTCAGATGATGATTCTAAAGCATATACCTCTGTTGTAAAGACCCTTTTCCCCCAAAAACTGACTCAAATATGGACTCTTTACAAGTTCATAAAATGTACGCTTTCATTAAATCAATATGTGCGTTAGTACAAACGTACGGACATGCATGTAGACAGTGCAGTTTTAATCATTCAGTTATTCTCCTATACACGCCTACATCAAATAGCAGCATCAGGTGGCCTGTCCATTAAGTTTTAATTACACACAAAATAATGATAAATATGTCCGTCTGATGACATGGGTATGTGAATATATAATGGTCAGCATGAACAAAATATTATTTTTCAAACAGCTTTTAAAGGAGTCATATCAAAAAACAAAATTAATAATAAAAGTTTATGAATCAAAATCATAATAAACGTTGAAAATGAAAGAAGCAACACGCAACATTTCGCTCACATCAAAGGGAGAGCAGAGAGCGAAATAAGAATGAACGAATATTTCTTTCATTAATATTATAAACCAACAGTCGCAAATTCAGCACGTAACTTATGTGACCTAAGCCTCGCCTTCACGCATCCTCAGCTCTCTCTTCTCTTTCTGAAATAAGAGCACGCCCTTACGAGTCATGTTTGTTCAAGAAGACTCGCGTCTGCTTTGCATGTGGAACAAACTCTTCCAGTTATTTTTCTGAAGAGCCATTGAAAGAGAGAGAGAGAGAGAGAGAGAGAGAGACAGACAGAGAATATTAATGAAGTTTTTACAGTAAAAATACCTATTCTTCAAGAAATACTGTGATATATGCATAATAATAATAATAATAATAATAATAATAATAATAATAATAATAATAATAATAATTCAGTTATGCTATATCAAGTCAAAACCACTGAAAATAAAAATCTATAGGAAGGGAATAGTCAACTATCTTGATTTATCACTAAACTGATAACGAGTCATCTCTATATGAAAGTGGCTTGAAAATACGATGTGTAAGTAAAAAGTGATAAAACAACGTCAAAATCACACCAACAACACTTTCAATCAGTATTTACAAATTTTCAACAGTAAAAATACAGAACGCAAGGAATGTATTAAACATTTTTCATCCGTTATTTTGAAACTCTTAAGAACAAAACAAAGCAACAAAATAAAACTCCTATGTCAACAAGTGGGATACCTGACCATGATATTTCTGAGAGAAACCGATAAGGAGAAACGTGTTATTGCCTTTGCGATACATATTTTTCCTTAATGCCCCCTTAGCTTTCAATGCGCACGTCACCGTGGAATTGTTTGAGTAATACAAAAGTTTTCTATGGGTTATTCTGTTTGCAGTCCGGTAAATAAAAACAAAACTCGGAAGCGAAAACCATTGTTTAGGAGATGAGCGCCACGTTATTTGAAACGAAGGATTATTATTATTATTATTATTATTATTATTATTACTATTATTATTATTATTATTATTTCAGGAGATGAAACCTATTCACATGGAACAAGCACACTGGATCCAATGACTGAAAATTCAAGCTTCCAAAGAATGTTAGTTTCAACCTCCCACCGCAGACCCCACACTGCAGCCGCGATTTTTAATCGCCCTGGGGAAGATGGGGACCCGCGACATCTAAGTGACATGCCACGACACTAACCGCTATACCAGTGGACCAGCTAAATATGAAAAAAAAAAAAAAAAAAAAAAAAAAAAAAAATTGTATACCTCAGTTTAACCATACCACTGAGCTGATTAACAGCTCTCCTAGGGCTGGCCCGAAGGATTAGACTTATTTTACTTGGCTAAACCAATTGGTTACCTAGCAACGGGACCTACAGCTTATTGTGGAATCCGAACCACATTAGACCGAGAAATGAATTTCTATCACCAGAAATGAATTCCTCTGATTCTTCATTGGCCCGCGGGGACTCGAACTCGAGCCTAGCAAAGTGCTAGCCGAGAACTCTACCAACTCGTCCAACGAGGAACTGCTAAACATGACAATTCGAGTGACAGAACTGAGGATTAAAATTGACTAGTATACATTCGAAGATTAGTCAACTTTTTATGTCCTTTTAATTTGAAAATTTTTCAAACTACTTTACTCATGAAGAAAAAAAAAAACTCGTCACCATCCTATCTATTTTCATATATATATATATATATATATATATATATATATATATATGTATATATATAATTAAAATATATATATTATATATATATATATTATTATATTAAAATATACTTTATATATATATATATTTATATATATATATATATATATATATATATATATATATATATATATATATATATATATATATATATATATATACAGTACATAGTGTGTGTGTACAAGTGTAAGTGTATATATATATATATATATATATATATATATATATATATATATATATATATATATATATACACGAGTATATGAATATACTTATCCATTAATAATAGTTATCCGATTAATATCTTCTTAGCCTTAAGTCTGTTTTGATGATCTCAGTTCACTTTTGGTTTTCATTGGTAACTGTTGTTCAGAATTCGATTTTCGTCTAGTGACATCAACTATGTTCTCGGTATTTCCTGTTATAATATTTCTTCACAATTTTTCCATCATAAGAGCCTAAATCAACTGAACTAAGAACGTGCTATAAAATATGTAGATCTGAGCATTTAAGTGCCTCCAAATTATTGTGTATCATACATGAAAATTATATGAATTTAGCTTTCTAAACGGACATAAATTTTAAAATTAATAGTGACAGGACTTATATTTTTAGTTCTTTTCCAACGGGTTTAAATAGTGATGAAATATTACTCTGGCTTTACTTCACTAGCAATCTCCGGTTATACAAAAATTTATATCTGAAAAAAAAAGCAAATTATTTTATACAACTGCATAGTAGTTCGAGCCTAAATTTTCCGAGTTTTCCATAAGTTTTCGATTGCAGCAAAATCATGGGAAAGGCAGCTCTTCAAGAATCTCTTTCAGTGGGTCCATTTCTTCTGCTACATCTTATCCGTGAACCCCGGAGATATTGAAAGGACTCCTTGTGATTTCATCATCATCCTTTCGAAATCGGAGATTTTGCTGATAACCAAAGTGCTTATAAAATTGATTTCCCTATGAGAGGGGACACGCATACACTTATACAGACGCACACACACATGTATATATATATATATATATATATATATATATATATATATATATATATATATATATATATATATATATATATATATATGTATATTGGGCTATTCAAAAGTTTTGCCTCACCCAGAAGCGTCAAATGAGAGATATGGTTCATCATTTCTAACATTAGTCGCCAATGCTATATTCATTCATTAAAGAGAAAATTTTTACAGGATAAATTGGACTGAAAGTTCAGTGATTGCCTGATCGAAAGACTTCTCTTCGAGAAATCTTTCGGACTCCGCTGTTATACAGCTTACTTCCAGCTGTAATTTTAACCTTAGCCCTGGCATAGTATCATTTGGACCTCTGTATTAGAAAAATGTTCAAGAACGACCTAAAAGATAAAGTCACTGCCTTAATTACAAATTAGTTACCTTAAATACATGTTCTATGTATTCGTATGTTTAATATAATTTTTTATTTGTAAAAATGCTCATCTTGCAAAAGTTTTTATAGTTTACAAAAAAAAAAAAGAGAATTATTGAGTTGTGCTCTTATAACATTTTATGGTGGTCAGTAACCTTGTATAATCTTTTAATTATCCTGTCCCTGCGTCTGAATGGTTGATCCTAATCCTTTGTAAAACCTCTTAAATATTTACCCTTGTTTTGGCAGTTCTACTAATTCTTCTATTGTGTTGGATTCCAGGTATATATTTTTTCCTTTGTAATCCCCATCTCTTATTTATATGAGCTTTCTTTGTAAACTTATTTTTATATTTCTTCAGTCCGCTAAGTAAAGGACGACAAGTCGAAAGGCCTTGCAGCACTCCACTGCTTCTCTTTCCTTCGTGGATTTTGTCTTTATTTATATATTCATCGCGTTCCATATTTTCGTGATTCACTTATACACACACATATACATATATAATTTGCTGTTTGTGAGAGAGAGAGAATCTTTTCGTCCGATATGAAAATGCTAAAACCGATATCTTTTCACCAAAGTTACTCTTTCCTTTTTCGCCTTGCAACTGACATCGCTTTGCCTGCATCACCGTTTACTTGAAAATATGTCTAGTAAATGTCGCGAGGCAAATAAGCAAGTCGGAATATTTCATAGCATAAAAAAATATTCTGTGAAGGTTAGGTCATTTATCTTGGTTTTATAACTACTCCTGGGAAATACGTTCTGCAGAATACAATTTAGGAAGGAAAGGAAAATTGAGTGATAAAAATAACATGGTAAAGTACGTAAACTTGTTATCAATTGTATCCTATATTCCGCTAAATAAACAGTGACGTTATGCATCCTTTGGTGAAACGCTGAGATTTATGTGAATACGTACTCAGTGTGTTGTCTGCATTGCAATCTTCACCTCTATCACAGAAAATATATTGTCACTTTGGAAACTGCTGCGAAATCCTTCCATACGCCTTCCGAAAACGTTCTCTTCCTCGTGAGACGTACATAAAGTGGGTATGCACGTTGCGCAACCAATGAGCGGCACTCAATGTATCTTTATTAATAATTTTTCTACAGAATTTATGTTTTAATATTAAATGACCTCCTACGATATCTCCTCTGTATACATAAATTACATATCCTTTTCGAGGTTTTTAATTACAAACAAATACGTTCATCCTTTGTAATCTGAAGTATATACTTGTGATTTCGATATTAGTTAGCATCACTCCTCTATGGCAGCCAGCATGTTATTTTGCATTAAATAACATCGTTACTAAGATGCTAAAAATAAAAACGAAAACGGAGAGAGGGAAAAAGTTCATAAATTGGATGATGAAAGCCTCATGTTTATCAGCATCAACAAAGGAAAAATGATTGATCTCTTTACACTTAAATTTATTTTATTTACAAAATAATAAAGGAAAATTAAGAACTTGTGATAAAATTATCGACAGTGAATCCTTCCGCAGTTTTATGCACACTTGAGAACAGTTATAAATTTACACATACAAAGCTGTTGAAAATATGAAACATCAAAAGATGGTTCTCCGGAGACCTTTTGTCTTTGTATAAAGTCAATAAGTTTTTCTGGAAATTCACGAATTTCAAAATGTCGCGCCCTGGAGACTAGCTGTGTTTTTTTTTTTTTTTTATTTATCCTTTCAACGTTTATATTTCTTAACCTAAAGCTATGTAGACTAAAAGGCAGATGTGTAGTCGGCAACGTTTTGTCCGTGTTATTTCTATTCTATTTATTTTTCCCGCTGCCAAAAACATGAAACGAGAGAGAGAGAGAGAGAGAGAGAGAGAGAGAGAGAGAGAGAGAGAGAGAGAGAGAGAGAGAGAGAGAGAGAGATATAAAAATTTGAGAGTACAGGCCAATTAACTAAACTTTAGTAAAGCTGCGCTACAGTTAGATAAATTTGAAAAGAAATGCTGTAGCTTTAAATAATTAGATACAGTAATACCAGTTTGTTGTGATTATACTACTATGAAAACAGATTATAAAAAAATTTGCCCTTGGAAATTTTGGTAATGTCTCGAATACTAAAATATAGATCATACATAAGTGACAAAATGTATCCTAGTTTTAGAAAAAGAAAAAATAAATCGTCGACAAAATGAGGATGGCTTAAATTAATTCTGGGTTTAGGAACATAAGAATTTGAATAGGACAATTCGGAACAGAAATGGAAGTCGACGGGTTTGTCTGGGATAAGCATATATGTTTATTTATATATTAAATAAAGGTTGTCATAAAAACACCAAACAGTGTAATTTTACAGCGTTATATATCGGCAACTAATCTTTCCCTCAACCTGCCCGTGCGGGATATGGTAGTTTTCGAAGTATGACGCTGTAAAACTTAACCTTTTGAGCGTTTTATGGGTAACCTTTCTCAGGTGGAATTCTCTTATAACAGCAAATATTTTATAGTCATACAGTCATACATCCACACAAATACACACATACATATATATACACATATATATGTATATACTGTATGTATGTGTATATATATATAATGTATATATCTATGTACAATTAGACATTTCGTTGCATAATCCTTATGGTCTGAAGTTGTTAAATTTCCTGGGAGAAATTAAGGAAAATACCAGAATCTTGAGGACTTGATTGGAAATCAAAATTTTTTGTCCTAGAAATCCAACTACAAATAAATCTTATGAGGGAAACGACAGCTACCCTCATGGGAAGAACTAAAATGATAAATAATTTGTATTAACATGAGTATACTCAATGCAATGTATAAGAGAAGAAGGTTGTTTCTTTGACTTAAAAGAAAATATCGCTTTCTCTTCAGGCTTGTTCTTTCCTCCTCTCTTTCCTGCCTGCCTATCGTTGTCTTTTAGAATGTCTGCCTCTTGGATCAGTCAGTCTGTTTGTTCCTTCCACACCACTAGATCTCTAGCTTCAATCTGTCAATCTGTTTATCTCATACCTGTCTGTACTCTCTCTCTCTCTCTCTCTCTCTCTCTCTCTCTCTCTCTCTCTCTCTCTCTATGTCTGTCTGTCAGTCTGTCTGTCTGTCAGATCAGTCTGTCTGTCTGTCAGATCAGTCTGTCTGTCAGTCAGTCAGTCTGTCAGTCAGTCTGAAGTCAGTCTGTCTCTCTCCCTCTCTCTCTTTCAGTCTGTCTCTCTCCCTCTCTCTCTTTCTCTCAAATGTTACCCAAGTAAAAGGAGTGTTCAAAAGCTCGCATCGCAGGCAGAAACGACAGACCTTCCTTGAGCAAACATGACCTGTTTTGCAGTTTGCATCCAAAACAAAATGCGTCAGAGTCTGTGTGCAATAAAACGCCAAGTGGTAAACTCTCTGCACTTCGGGTTTCCTCTCCGCCGACTCGAGAATGCGTGAATCAATAAACTTTTATCCTTTATATCCTCTCTGCATTCAGAAACGAGAATGTACCTCAAAATAGAGGCAATGGAGGATTATATGCATACATACATACATACAAACATACATAAACATACATACATGCATACACACACACACACACACACACACACAAACATACATATATACATATATATATATATATATATATATATATATATATATATATATATATATATATATATATATATATATATATATATATGTTTGTATGTATGTATATAATCAGTGAATAAAAGTGTGTCTAGGTAAAATGACAAAGAGATAGATATGTAAATACAACGAATATTGTGAACGATTATTCTTCAAAAATTGCTCAGGATTTTAAGCTACAACCGCACTAATGCTACACTGTAATGCAAATCATAAGTTTAATAAGAAGGCAAGGCTAAGTCCATAAATACCAAGAAAAAAAAACAAGTGACGAATTCGACTCCTGTGATATCAATTTTCAGCGAATATTAGAGATCATATCATATTCAAACCGGAGGAAGGAGGTAGAGGAAATAAAAAAGATCTCGCGAAAAACCCGGGCGTACAAAGCTGGCGGTACCGAGGTCCTGGCACTTACAAGCTAAAAATAAACCTGAACGATCATCGGACAACTTAAAATAGACTCCCCTGGGAAAGAGACTAAAGGTGATGGGTTTGCTGGGGCAAGCAGGCCTTTGAACAAACGACACGGAGATGCCTTTCTGTTGATAAAGGACAAGTGCAGTTTATATTTATGAATCAGAAAAAGGAATAGTTGATGGTTGGGTACAGTTACGGAGGAAAGATTAAGAAATAATGAATCAGATAAAATAACAACGTTGAGAGCTAGAGCTGTTAAAAGTAGCTACGAGGTGAATTCAGTTTTCATACTCTTTCTTCATTACGTTACAATATGTGGTGATCGGATTAATAGTAATAATTTGGGGTTAATACCTTTCATGTTGCAGATCCCGATTACCACCAGCGAATACTTGGGTTAAATATGTCAGCATTTTTGTCCCTCTATCTTTCTGTGTGGCCACGAGGAAAATGAAACAAAGAAGTACAAGATGTTTTGCTTTAACCCTACAGCAGTCTCAGTCTCGTGGAAGCTTTGAAGTTAAGGCGAAAGATCTTCACTTCGATGTATCACCTTCTTGTGCCATGAACTCAGTTTACATTTAATATTCCGTTTTACTTCCATTTATAATATACACACATACTCGCATATACAGTATATATATATATATATATATATATATATATATATATATATATATATATATATATATATGTATATATATATATTTTATATATATATATATATTATATATATATATATATATATATATATTATATTAGATAAATGGATAGATAGATATATGCATACATAGTTACCCGTATACATGTGTGTGTATGTGCGCGTCAGTAATCCGTTCTACCTAGTATGAAACTGCCCCAAAGAAAAAATCTTGGGACAGCCACCACCACTGGAGACAAAATCAAAGTGCTGCAAACTGCTGTGGGAAATACCTTGCAAATACCACTGAAGATCCGCAAACTTCATTTTCCTTTTCATTTAAACTGGACGCCGGTGGGACAGGAATAGAATTAACCCCGTGGGAGTCTTATAATTAGAAAAACCAATTCTTTCCCCCAATAATCCTTTTATGTTTTCGACACAGAAACTGATTCAGGCATTTTCTGTGTGAACCTAAAAACAACACCATTTTTACATACTTTTCCCCCAACTTTAATCCACGAAGAAGTAAAAGAAAATAAAAGAGCGAATTGAAATTCAAGAAAGAGAAAAGTTTGCTCTAGGAAAATATTTTTGCAGTTCACCTACTGTTGAACATTTAAGAGGTGATTCACTGCGCCGGTGTCTTTTATAGAGATCTGCACCTGGACCCCATCAAGAGATTAGAGCCATGGCATGAACGCTAACAGATTATTTTTCAACATAATGCAAACGACACTTGTTCACTAACCTATTCTGTATCAGCGACGCACTAATAAAGGCCGTTCTCTCTCTCTCTCTCTCTCTCTCTCTAATATAAATATATATATATACATAAATATATATAAATATATAAAATATATATACGTATATATATATGTATATACATACGTATATATATATATACATATACTAAGAAATCACATAAGTAAGCGCGTGATTTTGTTTATCAGCTGAAGCCACTGGGAAAGTTCAAATTGAAAAGACAGAGTGCCAAGTACTTTCTGTGTATTTTAACACATCTTCAGGGCACAAAACATATATATATACATAATATATATATATATAAATATATATATGTATATATATATATATATAATATATATATACTGTATATATATATAAATATATATACAATAAATATATAGTTATATGATGAATATGTATAGTAATCTTATATCATATATAATATAGGCTGATATATATTCTGAAGGACATAGATATATGCAGCATTCAATCTATCCGGATATTAAGGTCATATATATATAAAAGCTCTTTATTCTATGTATCACAATCAAACTATTTTACAAGTTGCAAAAAGTGTTCAATTAACGCACTTTTGCAGTAAACTATCGTTCTCATTTCTTCCCAAATGACAACACCATTTGAAAACATTCTGAGTCATTCTTTCACCAGACAATAACCTTTATGCAGCATTCAATCTGTCCGGATATTCTAAGGCCATTCTATTAAAACGAAAAAGATTCAACTTTGTTTCTCCTGTTTATTAAACTTCTGCACTTTGTTTTCGTAAAGAAGAGTTGTTCCTAAGATCCTTTCATATACAGTATATTCCCATATTGGCTTAAAACTTTCAATTAGCGCACTATTTTCAGCAAACTATCGTTCTCCATTCTATCCAAATGACAACACCATTTGAAAACACTGCTAGTCATTCTTTCATCTATTGTACAATAACTTTGGTTTTATACCACTATTATCACCACATTTCTCGCCTCTCCTATTCTCCTAATATATATTGCATACCAAAACGATTCATCACAGCAGATTCAACTTTGTTTCTCCTATTTACCTTAAAGGCAGCACGTATATAAAAACAACAGGTTATTTTGCCGAGGGCGTTTCGCAATATCTCATTGCATCTTCATGGTTGTAATTTGCAATAAAATATAAGTTAAAATCTTATAAAAACACAAAAAAATAATATAACAATTTAAAAGTCACTATAAAGACGGACACGACCTACCTAAACTGAGTTAAAAGAGAAACTAAAGCACCTAACAGAGAAATAGTAAGTAAAAGATGACGTACAGACCAAAACATAAACAAACAACAATTTAGGTATGCCATGTCCGTGTTTATAGTGATTTTTAAATTTATATATTATTTTTTGCGTTTTTTTTATAAGATTTTAAGTAATATTTTACCGTAAAATACAGCTTTGAAGATGCAATGAAATACTGCGGAACGCCGTCGGCAAAATAAACTGTTGTTTTTATTTACGTGTTGCCTTTGCCTGATGCCCCCTCAATATATATATATAATATATATATATATATATATATATATATATATATATATATATATATATATATATATATATATATATATATATATATAAGTATATATGTATGTATATATATCCTCATTAGGGAAAATAGTTGTTCTTCTAGGAGGTAACCTTAAAATGAAAGGTTAATAATCAAATGAACCTCGTGAGAAAGGAAAAGCTGCTCGATATGAGGGCAGGTCCGAGTTGATGGAGTGAGTATTTAGGAATTTTGTTGAATTTAGAAGGCCAAGTAAGCCCATGCTGAGTCATGCAAGCGTGGGAAAGATAGGCAAAGGTTTGAGACTATTTGTGGAAGTAACTGTTGAGGATATCCTTAGGGCAATTAAAATGAAATATGAAAGGATTACAAGTGATATGCTGCAGTAAGCCGGTTGTGTGGTTGAGTGGTTGATCACCGTTTGCGAGGGGTATTCGGGTGAGGGAAACGTTCTAAAGGGATGTGAGAAGAATAATTGATTAAATAAATAATGGTAAGGGTAACAGAGGTGCGTGTACGAATTATTGGGGTAATATTTCTTGGTAACAGAGGGAATGCTCACGTAGGATTTTGACTGAGAAAGACAGATGGCACAAAGAACGATAAGGAAAATATATACAGCGTGGTTTTAGACAAGGAGGAGGGTGAGTGGATCATATGTTTGTCATGAAACTGTTATGTTGTAAGTTTGAAAGTGAGGGGAATATGCTTATGGTACAACTGATAGAGAGATGATGTGGAGGGTGTTTTGATGTATGGTATAGTGAACAAGTTGCTAAGAGTGATCAAAACTTTATCATGGAAACCAAGTGTGTCAAAGTATGTGGTGAGGAGAGTGGCAGGTATGATGTAAACGTTGGTCGGAGACAAAAATGTGTTATGTGTATGTGGCTATTCAATATCTTTCAGGAGGGTGTTTTTGAGTACCCAAAGAAAGGAGAGGAGGTGCAAAGTTTTGGGATAAGACAATAATGATTACGAAATGGTTTGGGATAGTGAAGAGAAAAAACAAGTAAAAAGGTTTGAAAATGCTTGAAAGAGGAGAAAGATGAGAGTGAATTTGAGCAAATTTAAAGTTATGTGGGTAACTGGGAAAAAGGAAGATAACCCATGAACGTTGATATGGATAGTTGGAGAATGAAAGAGGTTGATCTGTAATACTTGGGAGTAAATATAATGGTTACTGGTGGATGTCGAATGCAAATGAAAGAAAAAGGGTTAACGCTGTTAAGATGAACTGAATGCTTGGTACATATCGCATAAGAAAAATAAAAATGGTGAGAAATGTGGAGGTAGGTAGAATAATTAGTAACAAAGTTTCAGCTAGTGATAGGATGATAAGGTGCTTAATATGGTTCGATCATGTGAACAGAATGGAAAATAACATACCTGGGGGAAAATGGTATATAAATTAGAAATATTAACGGGGAGATAGAGCTAGAAAAGGATGGACAGATTACGTAAAATAGGAACTGAAACGGAATGGCCCTAATATCCTGTAAGTGAGCAAGCACATGCTCAGTGTGAGTAAGGGGGTTCAACGTGCTACTAATGAATCTTCTGTTTACACGTTATGAATTGGCAATGTTGTGGGTGTTTTTTACATATGGGTTCATCTGCGAATCTGAAGTTATGCTGTAGTATGACTGTGGCGGTATGGTTGTGGAGCCAATCCGTTTGGGGAGGAGAAGTTGCATATATATTATATATATATATATATATATATATATATATATATATATATATATATATATATATATATATATATATATATATATATATATATATATATATATATATATATATATATATATATATGTGTGTGTGTGTGTGTGTGTGTGTGTGTGTGTGTGTGTGTGTGTGTGTGTGTGTGTGTGTGTGTGGGCGTGTGTGTCTGTTGACGGAATTAACCAGCCGATGGTTACAGAAATATCAAAGAAATTTAATAAGGTAAGGTTTGATGCTCAAAGATTCTACAGGGGCAGTACATTCATCTTAAAAGGTGCAAAATTTACAAGTTTTTTGAATAGGTTTCAGAGTAACCAGGGTAAAATGACGTAAAAAGTCATCCCCTTATCTGTGTTCAATATCATTCTGCAAATTTCTTTTCCGAATCTGGATTTGTTTTTTTTTCTTCTTCAGGACATTCATTTTTCACTATTGCTTTCCCAACTTGCACCAGATTAAATTCGTGATGCGCCTTCGAAATAGTGCTTCCTTGCCGCAATAAACGCATGACAATGGATGTTCAACATACAGAATATACAAATAAGAAAAAGGTAACAAAGGTAAATTTAATGACATGAAGCTAACAAATAAAATTGTAAAATAACATACAAAACAATAAAAACATCACTATAATTCATTCTTCAACGTCTGAAACTGAAACTCAGATTGAGAGTAACCTTAGTTGTAACACCACATTGTAGCATAAATGATTCACTTCTGAATAGAAATTACATTTAAAGAATAATCCAGGAGTATAACCTCCTCAGCTTTGATTACAATGACTGAATGAAAAGAATGCTTAATTTTTTTCTATTGAAATATATATATATATATATATATATATATATATATATATATATATATATATATTATATATAACATATAATATACATATATATATATATATATATATATATATATATATATATATATATATATATATATATATATATATATATATATATATGCGTTAAAAAATGGACTTATTAATTTGCTGCAAAAATCTGGCGAAGGTGTAAAAACGATAAAGGAAATTAGCAATCTAAAAAAGTACATCCTAAAGTAAAACTGTTAATATACATAATACATAATCCTTTACAGCACTAGCAATGATTGTCGACCACCTTAGTTTCTCTGAATTTTTTGTTTGTTTTATTCAAGAAATAGGATCATGCCATTTGCTGGAATTTACCAATGGCAAAACTGGAATTTACCAATGGCAAAACATGCCCTTGGAGCCCAATGTGGTATTTCCACACAGCACTAAACATGAGCAAGAAATTCAGTGGTATATGCAGCGGTTTCGTGCAAGTCCTTAACCTGAATAAGATAAAACTGCTCTCACTGATTTACTTAACAGCCTAAGTACTTGCTATAGGAGCAAAGTTACGGGTAAAACACTAACGGCCTGACATTTAAAAAAAATCAACTGCTACATAAGTTTATATTTTTAATGATAAAAATGAAAGTAATCAATACAATATAAAAGCTTACATTTCACTATAAGCATGAAGAAAATTGACAGAGTTAATAATGCTCCACCGTCTGACAAACATGAAGTAAATTTTACCGTAGATCAGAGGGTATACCATTTCCCATCGGGGGACTTGTCCCTGATGGGAGAAAATCAACCTGATTGGTTGTTTTGTATTAAAACAAAATTCCTGAGTTACTCACCATCCGAGCTAGTACACACAAAACCCATTTCCTCTTGATATCTCTCACATCACATCATAATTTCGAAAAAAAGTGCTATTTAAAAGCCAAACTCACTTCGAAATTACAAACACTGGAACAAACGAACTTCAAAGAGACCTCGCCTGCGTAGATGACAACTAAATTGTCGAAACGCCTTTCTAAACTTCAAACAAGTCGGGGAATAGGCGATACTTAATGCAACTGCCTACTACAGCGATGCCGACTGTATTGCCTCCTTTCAGTTTGAATGTTCAAACGAAAACATTTTTCAATCCACGGACACGTAACGTAAGACGTCTTTTTTCTTCTTCCATATATACCGTATAAATATATAAATATATATTTATATATATATATATATTTATATATATACATATGTATTAAACTTGATCATAATTCAGTTGTACTGTAGCCTACATTCATACAAAGAATAACAGGACCTCATTTAAACAGGATGGTTAATCCTTGAAAGCTTGTAACCTTTGTGAATGAAATCTACTATCCTGTTTAAATGAGGTCCTGTTATTCTATATATATTATATATAAATATATATATATATATATATATACTGTGTATAATACAAAGCACTGGCTTCCTATGAAGTCAGTTTTCTGACCTCTGACAAATCGGGTTAAAAAAAAAAAAACCAAGAGGATAATGGGGGATCGATAGAAAACAGACCACGGCTAATACATAAATTTAACCATTCTGTGCAGGTAATTAACATTGCTTCCGGACATTTCTTTGGGTAAAGTCATTAACATAGATTATTGTGTCGGCGTTTGACTAATTAATACGGCGACCATAATTAATCCAGTAGGTGGCCAGAGTATTACATTTCGAGGCTGCGTTTTTTTGTTGTTTTGCTCTTATGCAAATGCCTTTAGAGTTCGCTGCAAATAAAATAAATTATATTCTTAACATAGGACGCTTATTAATTCCTCAAGAACAGGAGGACATCTGTTTAACTTTCATGGAAAGGTAGACAAACATGTTGTTTATTAACTCATTTTTTTGTGGCCACTGTTAAAATATTTTCTTTGTTTTTTCATGCAATTTTGTTATACCCATCTAGAACGTATACGGGCTACATATTCTTAGAGCCCATACTATGATAAATAGAGGAAAATATAGATGATTTTATACTGTATGTTTAGTATGGGCTGATACAAAATGAACATAATGATAAGTTGTTGACAGGTTATCTGGATATAGAACTCAACCGTGAATATTTTCATTTTTTGTAACGAAATAATAAAAAAAACGTGATAAAGTTTCTTGTTTGAAATACATTTCTTACAGCAATGATATCGAGAAATTGATAATACGTATGGTAGTACATAGTTAATGAAGCATAATTCTTTATAACAAGTCTAAAAGAAAAGGAGGGACATCAGATAACTTTGCATCGAATATCACTTTCACCACAACCCAGAATCTCTGGAGAGCGCCTCCAAAAAATTTTTCGGAATCAGCTCTTCCCGCAGAGAGGATCTGCCCGAATGCCGTACTCGTTCTATCATTCATTTCTTCCGTGCAGTATTTACAGTTTGATAACCCCCAACCTCTCTCTTTTTCCCTCTCCCTCTTAACTACCTTTAGTATAAACACAACTTCCTTCCGTACAGTTATTCCCACTCGGTCATTTCAACTTCCCCGTTCCACCTTTTATTCTCATAAAATAGGAATCACAGTTTCTGTGTTCATATCTCCAAATAAAAGAAAGGGGGAGGGTTCCTTCTGGTTTAGCTGTAGCTGTCCGTTCTTTGGCAGCTATCTTCCGGTATATCTGAAAAATCCACCTGTGTTTTCCGATTCCATGGGTCTCATCAGAGAGAGAGAGAGAGAGAGAGAGAGAGAGAGAGAGAGAGAGAGAGAGAGAGAGAGAGAGAGAGCAAATTTTTGCCATGATACACGAGTGAGGTAATAGCACGCTAAGTAGAAAAATTCCTTTAGTTCAAATAAATCGATAGAAAAATAAGAGTTAATAATCATAGAGAGACTGAAATATTAGATATATATATAGAGAGATATAGATATATATATATAATTATATAATCATAGAGTGACTATATAATATATATATATATAATATATATATGTACATATACTGTATGTATGTATGTATAATACATATACATGTACATATTCGGAAATCAACACTGAGAACGTGTTTCATAGAAATAAATTTCTGACACTCGAAATAAATTTATTTTTGTGAAACACGTTCTCATGGGTCCATTTCCATCATATTCCACGGTGAAGAGGTAAGTCGAATGAACTGTTAGTAATTCGTTAGCTACTGCGTCGGGGAGTTGGGTAAAATTCGCTGATATGTTAGGCGTGTGACCGGGAAAAAACTCAAGAACGCAGTACTTAGTTCCAACTTCTTTTATGACTCGTGTGGAGGAATTGCTAATGCCCTGGAGTCCTGGACTGTCACTTGAAGGACCGGGTTCGCTGCCGATGTGATCAGAAATGTGTGTGTGTGTGAAAATATATATATATATATATATATATATATATATATATATATATATATATATATATATATATATATATATATATATATATATATATATATATATATAGCATATTTAGACAAGAAACAGTAGTTGACACTTAAAATACAAAATAACCGGAACATTTTGAAACCTACTAACCTTGGACTTAGAAAAAAAGAAATAAACTTTCATTACTATTTATAACTGGTTTTCAATGTTCTCAGCAGGATATTAGCATTGGCATTTCGTTTTGGATTCAGTAAGCATGACCACCAAGCAACCAGTTCCTGCTGACAGCTGTAAGTTTTTCGCAGATCTGGTTTTACTCTTTCATACTTCCTGTTGCAAAAAGACTTCCTTATTTTTTGAGATCATACTTTTACATGACTGAGAATGAGTTTTCACGGACATACTAGTCTAGTCTACAAAGTGAATGATGATTAGTATTCTACTACACAGAGCATATTCTTGTCGTCGAGAAAGGAACTTTTTGTTAAATATTAACCACACGATATTTTTGTACTCTAAAATTGAGCATAGTGAAAAAACAGTAGAACCTTCAATAAAAAAAACTTATTTATAAAAAATCACTGTGCCTAAATGAACGCCCTTGTCCGTTTATGAGACATAAAAAAATCTATCTAAAAGTTTATACTCAAATAGATTTTACAATCGTTTTTTCATCAGGTTCAAAAGGCTATGAAGCCAAAAAGAACGAATGCCTGATTACATCTGCTACGTCATTTGTTATTTGTTGACATGATGTACTACAGCGCCATTTACGTGGGCAGCTCTTTGAGGCGCCTACGAACTAGATCAGGACAATACGTAAACATAAACAAAATGGCAATCATTTGTAAGAATTCTATAGCGTATGTTTTTGCAAGAAATACGAGACTGCTTTTTTATGAAGTTTGGTTCTTACACAGATGACTTTAAAGGGTTGGCTAGGTGAAATACACTACAGTCTCAACAGCCTGAAATAGTATATTATTGCTATTTCTATGACTAAGGTGTTTTCTTGCCGTCACTGTTTTCTCGTTCATTTCCAATAAATTGACGCTAGAAAAAAGATGACAGTGGCCCTTTCCTAAGTGCTTAGATCGCTAGAAAACAAAACAAGTGTCAATTTCATTTGGGCCATCCATCTAAAGGCGTATATATACACATATCTAACATATAAATGTAATATAATATATATGTGTATATATATATATATATATATATATATATATATATATATATATATATATATATATATATATATATATATATATAAATATAATATATTTATATAGAACGCACAAAGCTCATAAAAATGCAACTTTTAAAGGTCTTACAAATAATTGCGTTCCACTGGCCATAGAATTAACTTGTCAATGTCCAGCACGATAATTCATAGAGATATTACCTTGCAGATATGTTAATTGTCCTTACAAAAAGCGGAAATTAAGCATAAGCTCTGGTCTGTTTTGTAAACTTGGGATTTCAACAGAAAGACGAAAATACTATTTCCAAACAAGTTTTATTTCTACCCACCCCGCGCCCCTGGCCTTGGCTTAATAAACAAACACATTACACAAGCGCACGCACACAGATATATATATATATATATATATATATATATATATATATATATATATATATATATATATATATATATATATATATATATATCCGCAGTGTGTGTACACAACTTTGTAAATGAAAAAACATAATCCTTAAAGCCCTGTCCACACTAGCGGGCACTGCCCGACGGGCAAACACTGTTCCCATAACCCGTTCCACTAAACTTATAGACCGATATGGAGACAGAACGATGCTATTGTCTGGTAACACTGCTTCAGAAACGAGAGAAAATATAAACAGCTAAGTGCCCGTCGGGCATGCCCGCTAGTGTGGACAGGCCACAAGTCTCTCTCTCTCTCTCTCTCTCTCTCTCTCTCTCTCTCTCTCTCTCTCTCTCTCTCTCTCTCTCCTTTATACCTTTAAATCTAGCGTAACATACCTTGAGGGCACACTCCATTTTTCCATTAAGTACCCCATATTTGATACAATCTGTTGAGGTTAAATTTACACCGAGTATTTTTCTGCCTCGCAGTCGTCTGACCTTCTTTGATCTTCAAAATCCTGTCTTCCGGTTCTTCCTCTCTACTTCACCACTTCTTTTTTGCTTTTCTGAAAAGACAGCTATTGTGCCGGCTTTGTCCGTCCGCACTTGTTTTCTGTCCGCCATCAGATCTTAAAAACTACTGGGGCTAGGAGGCTGCAAATTGGTATGTCCATCATCCACCCTCCAATCATCAAACATACCAAATTGCAGCCCTCTAGCCTGTGTAGTTCTTATTTTATTAAAGGTTAAAGCTAGCCATAATCGTGCTTCTGGCAACGATATATGATAGGCCACCACCGGGTCGTGGTTCAAGTTTCTAGGGCCGCGGCTCCTACAGCATTATACCGAGACCACCGAAAAATAGATCTATTTTCGGTGGCCTTGATTACACGATGTTCAGAAAACTCGACTGCGCCGAAGAAACTTCAGCGCGTTTTTTACTTTTTTTTTCATCGTCACGACTTATCTCGTTAAAAATTCCATAATTCAGTTTAAATACCTTTAAAACTTTTCTATTGAATTTTTATCACTATTTTTATTGGATTATTACTAGCGGGGGAAAAAATTATTTTTCCCAATCCCCAAAACTTGTTTCCAATTTTTTTATTACACACAATTTTCAAATCCTCGTGGGTGATATATTAATCCAGAATATCATAAAGCCGATTCACTTCGATGCGACGTTTCATTAAATAATTTTTTCTTTTGTAGTTTCCACAGTTGTTTACTTTTTGGAATCATTATCATGAATGTTAGTCTCGTTAATGGGACGTTGTAACATCATGGAAAATTGTTTTCATGAGAAAACGCGTGACTGAGGTCATTAACCGTAAAGCTTTCGTTGAGAATTACACCTACTGTTTTGCTTACATTATATTAATGTCTATACGGAATATTTTTACCCATTATTGGAGATGACAAACATTGCAGGCCTTTGATAGTCAAAGCAACAAAGGACCATTAAATGGCATATTGCCAATGGTGAGCTGATGAGTAACTAAAGAAACCAATCATAAAAGGCATTTACTGCAAAAGTGTTAACTACTTTAATTGTCTTTGGTTGAAATGTATGCAAATGTGCAAAGTATACAACTGCAAAATCACAATCTATATTCAATTACGTCCCACTTGACAACCATTCTATTTCGGTGGGCATTGGCAGTACAACCCGCAAACAAGGTTTAGGCGAGTCAGTAAAATGTATTTTACAGAGGTTTCTCGGCGTTTTCCTCTATGATATAAAGCAACTACATCAACCCTACGAGCTTTTATTCATACTTCAGCCTCCGGGAGAAGCGAAAAGAAGTGCTAACCGCTTGCGAATTCTTATATTGCATTACGAGAGCAGGAATGGGGCCACGGTGCTCTCGTACACAGTCGGCAGGAATATAAATGCATGAGCTGGAATGGATTTCTACCCATCTTGGTGGCTCAGTGTATGAGCTTAGGACTTTAGTTTTCCTGGACGCCGTTTTGTGACGGGTGAGGATAGAATTTTTCCCGTTAATTTTCATTCGACCCTACGTTCAATAATTTTGGTGCGTTTAGGATGATTAAGTTTAAACACAAAATCATATATATATATATATATATATATATATATATATATATATATATATATATATATATATATATATATATATATATATATATATATATATAGTGGTTAACACTTTTGCAGTAAATGCCTTTTATGATTGGTTTCTTTAGTTACTCATCAGCTCACCATTGGCAATATGCCATTTAATGGTCCTTTGTTGCTTTGCCTATATATATATATATATATATATATATATATATATATATATATATATATATATATATATATATATATATATATATATATATATATGTGTGTGTGTGTGTGTGTGTGTGTGTGTACAGAGAGAGAGAGAGAGAGAGAGAGAGAGAGAGAGAGATGAGAGATGTCAGCTCCGCCTCGCTGGCCTCTTCTGAGGTGTGAAGTATGAATAATATTGTCAATTTTACTTTCTATGTGGTGATTTGTGCATTTGAACTTAACGTTTTTGCGAAATTTTTTAGCTGACTTTGGTTCTCATACTTTTAACGTTTTATATTTCATGACCTGCATTCATTTTCCCTTTGCCTTCGTTAAATAAAACCATGGTTATGCAATAACAACAAATGATGCGCTTGATGCAATGCTAATTTATATCTGACCATGTTGGTCCTGTTAAAAACTCTGATGGAATGACCCATCAATTTATAAACACAAATTTGAAGGATAGGAACATTTAATTCAAAGGCCCTTTCTATTTCCATAAAATATTAAAGAGCAACTGTCATTCCTGGTACACTCACAGCATCAGCATGTTGAAAAAACTGTCAGATTAGATACTGTGAGTTGTGTTACCTCGTTTCTTGCCAAAACGATCTGTCACTATTTGGAGAAATGGCTAGCTTTGTCTGATGATTTATGTAGGCAGGCATGCTGACAAACATAAGATTTACGTCATATAATGACACGAGAGCTTCCAACTAAATTCCCAATATTTGCTGAATCTGTCCTTAAAGCGGTGGAATTTACACATCACATATTCAGCTTATCACAAAATTTACATTTTGTGATAAGCTATATATGTGATCCCACGCAATAGCTCATTCTCATGTTTAGTAGAAAAAGTCAGATATTTTCATATACCACCTGTAGACAGTCAAGAAGTCTTACGGATAAAGCTGACTTACATTTAAATATTAAAAATGGATCTGGGAGTTTTATTCTTCTGTGTGCCACTGCTATTTGTACATATTTGTTTTTTAATGTTTCTTGCCTATAAAAATTCACTTACGATTCATCATATTTCGCCTCATGCATATAATACTGAGAACTTTGATTTTATCATTATTATTATCTCCTTCATTTAGTACAAGGTTTATTAACGTTCTCCGTTTGGAGTGGTTTACCAATCAGGAGAATGAACTGAAAGAAATTATTTAGCTTTTAAGTGTTTTCATGCTTTAAATGACGCCCTCATTGGGAGAGAAAAGAGACTGTAAGGGTCGTCCTTCTTGGAAGGCGAAAGAGAAACGATGCTTGGTGAAATATTAAGTCCAATCTTTTTTCATGAAGGGAACAGACAGAAAAGTGTTCATTTTACGCCAGAATTGTTCGACTTTTTTTTTTTACTAATTCCTGTTCAATCAGTCTTTCCATGTATTTTCAACATTTCTGTGATGAAAAATAGAAATATAATCAGACAAAATATCCACGTGCTCTTGCTTTCCAATTACTTTTGTAACATTTGAGGCGTATGAAAGAGACAGCAAGATGGTTGATGAGGATTCGTGTTTGGAATATGTTGTCTAGATCTTCCACCCACTCACTCCTTTTTTCTCGTTTTTACCTCTCTCTCTCTCTCTCTCTCTCTCTCTCTCTCTCTCTCTCTCTCTCTCTCTCTCTCACAAAACTGGCAGAATTGATAAACTCGACAGGAGCTCATTCTTGGCTAATTAATCATACGCATCGTATGGAAATTAGTTGTAACTAGTAAAATTCATATTTCATTCCAGATCGTGGAGATACCACAGCGATGCGAAGCCGACAGCGGGGTTCCACTACAGTACCATGAGAGTCTCCGCTCCACGATATCTTACGAAGACACTATCGACGAAGAACTAAAACGGCACCATCTCGGCCATCACACGAGGCACGAAAAGGGCGTTTTGCGTAGAGGACCCTCCTTCCCTCCAGAGAAACAGAGACAGTACTTTCCCCAAGGGGTCCCGAAGGAAAGAATTAGCGCCTACCAATCGAGAGAGACGTTTCAGACACCGGTAACTCTGAAGGGAGAGTCGAGACCGCATTCTTCCCGTAAGAATAGGGAGGAAAGGGATGGGGAACCCAGGGCAGTAGGGGTAACTTCAGAGAGCTCTGTTCTGGAAGAGAACTCGATTCACCGAATTGTCGACGATGATGCCCCTCCAGACCAAACAGAAAGGGGAGGCGAGCCTCCTACCGAGGGGCAAGGCATCAAGGAAGCTGATGCTGACATCGCGACGAAAAATGAGAATAACAGGATATCGTCTATTTCCGTCGTCAGCATCGAAAGTGCTAGCGACCTTAAAGCCATTGGTCATCCATTCTGCAGGTCAAAGGTAGCCTTCTTATAACATTTAAGAAATTAGATTTACACACATACAAATGCCCGCCCGGACACACAGAGATAAATACACACACACAAACACATATATACATACATACATATATACATATATATATGTATATATATATAAGTATGTGTATGTGTATGTGTGTATATATATAATATATATATGTATATATATAATGTATATGTTTTTTATTTATATATATACATATATATATTTCTAATGAAATCAATGGCATTACTTGCAAAGACTATCTTGTTATTTAGATTTTGAATCTATCTATATTTATTTTTCTCTTCTGGTAAGCTTCTCAGGAATAAAGAAAGATTATTCTTATTTGCTTCCATTTATTTCCCATAGTCGATGGACAGTTTCCTAGTCTAGCAGCTACGAATCAGGACTAAATTACATACTGATATAAACAGCTTTCATTACAACATGTGGACTGAAGAGCTGATCCTAAAATGTAAGCATGACATCACTGTAGTGATGAATTTCTATTGGTCGTCGGGTCTCATTCTCTCGCTACTGGTCTATGTGGCAGCAAGAGCATTTCTGGTGCTCAGTAGGACACACCCTGCGCCGCGGCATGCAACCTAGGCCGTGAGCGAGGGCATAGTTTCCGTCTCTGGCCGAAAGTTTTTATTTCCTCCACTCTTGGTATTTTCACGCCCTTGGTTTCACGCCCTGGCATAAGATGTGTCCTTCCGAGCACTAGCAATGCCCTTGCTGCCCCACAGACTAAGAGCGAGAGAATAAGGCCCGCCGACCAATAGAAATTCGCCACTCCAGTGACGTCATACTTTACGTTTAAGGATTAGTTCTTCACTCCGCATGTTGTAATAAAAACTGTTCATTTCAATTTGTAATTTAGGCCTGAAGACATCACCGACAGGCGAAGAAACGGTCCGTCAACCCTAAGAAGTATATGTTAGCAAACGTGAATAATCTTACTTTATTCCTGAGAAGCTGGCCTGTAGAGAAAATGAAATATAGACAGATTCAAAGTCTAAATAAAAAAAACAGTCTCTGCAAATAAAGCCACTGACTTTAATAGAAATTGCATAGGAGAGAAAATATGCCTAAATAGCATATATATATATATATATATATATATATATATATATATATATATATATATATATATATATATATATATATATATATATATATATACTGTATATATATATATGAAAACATGGTCAGAGGACTGGCATGATTTACAAAGAAACCGACAAATGTCTTCTTCAAAGATACACGAAGTAACTTTGTTTCATCCGAAAAACATCAAACTCAGAGATTTTACCGGTAAATGCAACTCATATACACAGCACATCTTCCACTCCCTCTATCAGGTCTAGAGTTTTCCAGCGTCAGTGTAATTAAGATACTGATTATAAATTCAATATGTTCTTCTTTAAATATTAAAAGTATCGACTTCATTAGTTCGGTATAATAAAACTAGTAACTACAAATATAATAAATACTTATTGTAAATATTTCTTTGTTATTTCTACACAGGAGAAGTTCTTACCACCCGAACTGTACGCACTGGACTCGTGCACTCTTTGCTATTCCTACATCCTAAACAGAGACTTGTTTAGGAATCGATGGAATATATCAGAAGAGAGAGATCGCATTTACGTCTACGGAAATCAGACCTTCTACTACAATATATTTGTCTTGAAGTCACAAAATGACGACAATTTCACTACAGTGAGTATGAAGTTATTATTGTTTTGGTCATTCTTACGATCATCATCATAAACTCAATTTTGATACTGATCATCAGATTTGATGATATGCTCTTGCGAGGTAATATATACCATTCAAACATCGGAACTCTAATGTAAATAAAAAATCAAACGGATTTTTGAAAAAAAAATATGAAGTGTTTATGTCCTATTCGTTATTAGGTAAAAGTAGACAGGCATTGCGTAATTTAAAGTCTAGTCCCAAGGAATTTCTGAAAATTTTCTCTATCTTCTTCATGTGGCTCTTGATGAAAATGGAAATACTCGATATTCCTGAAAATAAAGTCTAATATTGAAGCAAGCGCTGGAAGTTCCGAAACCATCTGATAAAAGTGACTTGGCCTCACGTACTAAAGTTTTTATGATTTCATTCTTGGACACTATATTCCGGTATCAGAAAATTACCAAAATGCTCCCTTATATTTACTGCAATTTATTAGTAAAATGATCAGCTACCAACCATACATTTTTCTTAGTTTATACACATATAGTATTCAAAATTATTATACATTTGGTAGGTGAAGTCTACAAGAATAGACCTTTATGAATGAAAAATCTCAGAAAATAGGTCCGTTTGCCATGATTTGACCTGTCAACTAAAGAAAAAATACGGAACGTTGGGAAAGGTTTGTAATCTTATCCTTCGTTGGCCTTGTGACGATATCTAAATGCAAGAGCGTTAAGAAACATTCTCGCTATTTTAAATATGTGACACTGGCTTACCAAAAAAAAAAAAAAAAAAACATTTCTTTTGACGAGTTTACTGTATAACGGCGATAATGCGAAATATACTAATCTGATGTATTTTAAAAGGAAACAGATGGAACTGAAATGTAGTGTACTGCATTCTAAGCAGGCAAATCCTTTGTGTTTTCAGCTTGATGCCAAGATCACCTCGGAAACACTGTTGGAGAGTTTCGCGGGCGAGGAGGGACGTCAGAAGTGGATAAGCTGCTGTAATGCAGCAGTGGAATGCTGTTCGGAGATGCTGACTCAGACGTGGCCTGATGGTATTGTACCCCAACTCATATTTCATTTGCTCACTTCGTTGCTGTACCTAAACCTGCATTGTGGTGTTATAACAGGATTTCTAAACTTATTTCCTGGTACAGACAATGAGGAGTCAATTTAGATTTAGACATAATTTAGGGCGAGCAGGAGGTGTGTGTGTATATATATATATATATATATATATATATATATATATATATATATATATATATATATATATATATATATATACATATATATATGTATATATATAATTATATATATTATATATAAAATATATATATATATATATATATATATATATATATATATATATATATATATATATATATATATATATGTGTGTATATATATACATATACTGTGTGTGTGTGTCAAAAGGAACTTCTAGTAGCGTTAGTACTGATGTTTGTAAAGTTCAAGTTATTCACTTCGGAGAGCCACAGATCAGTAACCATAGTCGATTGAAGTACCCCAATTTAACTTGCCCAAAACATAAGCCTTTCCTTCCCTTCTCGTGTAAAACTCTGTAACAGATTCACAGTAGTACTATAGGAGCTAACGTCAGTTTAACGGAGGTTAAGTTTAAAGCTTGATGCTAAATTACCTTTTTCTTTTTCCTTACCTGATGCGTTAATGTAAATGTGCAATACCTTATCTATATGTTTACTTTTATCTTCACCGATTGTCCCTCTCTAGGCACCATTTTCTTTGTGATATATCAATATTCTGTCTTGTAGAAGCTTATCTGTTAGTCCATCTAAATGCATCTTTATACATACTAATTAAAATAATCATGCCTCTAGTGTTATTGACAAATAAACGAAATGAAAAGTTAAATACATTAAAGTTTTAAATTATTATTGTTTCGAAAGCTTTTTCCTGCTCACACACAGGACAACTTTATGTTTTTTGACCAGTCCAGTTTTGGTCCCTAATGCCAGTTTTGCATTCACTGTGGGTTCCGTAACAATTTCAGAAAGGACGGAAATGGGGGACTATAAAAAGAAAGGCATAGATTATTATGAAAAAAATCGTATGGTAAAATTTTCCGATTTTACATTTTGCTGGATTCAAGAGAAAAAAATATCTTCATATGTTTATGCATATTCAAAGAAAGCATTTTATTTTCATTTTTGTTGAATGGATATATAAACATCTGTTGTAGGCAGCTTGCTAGTGAGCCCCAGGTACATCTTATTAGCTCGTAAAATTGGAAGAGAAAATATTTTTATTAAAGAAAGTGTACGGGTCATGACTGGAGGAGTCTACATGGTTCATTCACTTATTCCTTTTTCTACCTTAATTCAAATAGCACTTTATTTCTGAAGATCAGATTTTAAAATGGCTTATTAAAAACACTATTTTTAAGTCTACCTCCTTTCCAATCTTTATTGAAGATAACAGGGCGAATTTTTATTGCCTAGTGATTCGTTTAAAACATCTGTAAGGGACAGCATCTACAAAAAATGTAAGGCTAAACCTGTGAGGGTTAATAGAAGCCACATAAAATGAAATGGCAAATATGAATGTGTTTGGTAGGAAATGGAAGCGGCAGACTCATATAGGAATTTAGAAGCAAAAGGTACATATGATGGTGGGAAAGAAGAGCGCAATCAATGAACAGGTAGGGAGGTGGTAATTGTAGCGTGGCAAAAATAGTGGTGTTAAAGAGGACTACCTAGGGTCGCAAAACGTGGAATTGGATTTAACTTTCTTTAGTAAAGTGTTTGTTTTTATTAAGAATTGAAAAAACGTGGAAAATACCGAGATGGTTTTCTTATGTAGGGTATGTTTTTAGGTGGAGAGAGAGAGAGAGAGAGAGAGAGAGAGAGAGAGAGAGAGAGAGAGAGAGAGAGAGAGAGAGAGAGAGAGAATATCTGAATATATTTTGCGGAATTTTTGGAGAGAAGGAGGTTGATGAAAATGGGTAAAACTTATAATCCCTGGGAGGAACTAGGAGAGCAAAATTCCAAAACACCCGGGGCTGACGGAGAGGCACAAATTTAATGTAAGATCAAAAATGCTGACTTCGGATGCAAGACTGGGTTCGGGAAATGAGACTTTAGCATAGGAGTATGAAGCGCTACGACACTTTTGACATCCTTTATAATGTGCTTTGGTGAGAGGGAGGGCGTTATCCTTGATTCAGCGAGCAGATTAATGTAACAGACTTTTATTTTTTTTTATGTCCGATATCACCCTCCTTACACGAAAATATGTTACTGAAAAAAAATAATGAATGTGGTCCACGATGAGAGCCGTTCTTTTTTTTGATGTCGAAAGATTTTCATTCAATACATATAATTTACGATGTACTTTTAGCAAGACTATATATATATATATATATATATATATATATATATATATATATATATATATATATATATATATATATATATATATACATACATACAAACATACATACATACATACATATATATACATATAAATACATATATAATTCATAAGCATCAAGTCACAAATATCGCTAAACTCCAATTCACTATACCTTGGGAATAACTTACACTCATGGGGAATTATAACTGATAACTGTTTCGTCATTAGACGTATTCCACCGCTGCCTGGTTTAAAAACAACGATGTACAACGACATTTGATCACTTAGCCATCAAGAAAAGTAAAAGTTAGAATGGAATCTCCTTTACATATGCCTGTCGTATTCAATTTTTAATTGGTAAGTTTGTTACATGGGTAATCATGAATTTTTGTCACATACTGTACGCTCTAACGTTTCTTATGTTCATAAATATTAAGCTACAAATATCGTTTAATATCCAATTCGCTATACATCGGGAGTAACTTATACCCAGTGGAATTATAATCGATAAGTCATTCGTCACCGGTGGGACTCGAACCACTGTCTGGTTTAGAAACAACGATCTCTGAGCCAGCAAGAAAGTTATAAGTTGAGGTCAAATGTCTCTATATATTGTTGTTTCTAAACCAGGTAGCGGTTGGAATCCCTCAATTATAATTCCCCTTGAGTTTAAGTTATTCATGAGGTAGTGGATATTAAAAGATATTTGTAGCTTAATACATGTGAATCATAGAGAATCTGAGATTATTCCACATTAAAATGATGTCCGTTTACTTTTAATCTAGTCTGCACAGCAAATGCTAATTGGCCATACTTGAAAAAAAAATGTTTTCAAATAAATGGTTTACAACATTACTTTAGTACCCCGATTCAAGAAATAATATCAATAGTACTACTGTCCTGTTCATCAGGAGACTGACCACTCTGTAATGCTTTCCCTGCACTGAAGCCACATAACTTTCATCTGCCATTAAATCACTTTCATCTGCCGTTATATCACTTTCATCTGCGGTTATATCACTGTTACTATACTCCCAGCGGGAGGAAGCTCGGATACAGACACTGTGCAGCCCAATTTCCCAAAATCCAAAATTCCCAACATAAAGAACTAGAAATCAAGTAAGTAACCTGAGCCTTTACTCTGAGGGAAGGAATGTGTGGATGATAAAGTATTTTTACTATATTAAACTAGTAACTTTGCTGGTTAAAATACTTCAAGTTAAAGACATTTATAAAGTTAAGTAACTGTTTGTTATTGTTGCCTTCAAGTCTACTTTTTGCAATTTTACAATACATTCTTGTCATATATTTGTCTCCTGATTCAACATGTTTAAGAAGTTCAGTTTGGTACAAAAACTATACACTTTGCATCCTGCAGTCTTTGCAACTAACTGTGTGGCTCATCCATGGTAACTTTAAGTACTTAACAAAGTGTTGTTATTTTGAAGTTGCACGCACACTATTAATATTTCAGTGAATAACATATTATTGTTGGTGTGTATGAAGAACACTGTGAGTGCTCTATCATGCGTGATGAACCAGCAAGTGAAAAAATAAACTGCCGGATTTTTCACCAGGTTAACAGGTTCATGAGTGTGAAAAGCGTGATATTAATGTGTGCATCAAAGAAATATTCGGATGAGAACTGATTAGTGGTCTTGATTTAGAATTATCATCTAAAGACTAACAATAAATACATTGGTTGCACAAGGCACCTCAAGGATATCTCATTTGCAAGTAAAATAAGCAATGCCTGCGTCATTGCTGTTCATTTTCATTCTAATTTTGCTTACTGATTTGTCATTTGTTTTGAGGGGATTTAACTGCACGCATGCAAAAATTCTTCGTTTTTTCATAAAATTTTCATATACATGCTCCTTTCCAATTGCTATTTTTATTTGTTTTTTAACTTCAGCTCTAATTGGAACTCCTTGCCAAATTTTTAAAGTGCCTCTTTATAACAAACATTCTTCTATTTATTACTCTTAGTGGCGAAAAATTCAAAGAAAATACAAAGCTTTTCCACACATGAAAAAAACATCAGAGTAAAAAATAAAAATCAGAAATAGAAAAAAAGGTAAAGCATCGAGACGGCAGAAAAAAAAAAAATCTTCCCAAAAGGTTCTCACTCCAGAAGAAAGTGATCTCCCCTGAGAGACGGCAGGTGTAACCTCAGAAAGTAATCTGAGAAAGCGAAAGGAGGTGATACTGAAACACCTTGCTCAGGGTGAAAGGAGGATCGCTCTGGTTCTTGGAAAACTGTACCAGAGCTGTACAATACGAGATGATGATCTTGTTTCCCTGTACACGTTTGTTTCTTGCGTGTTATTACTGCACAGGATGTATATGGTGGGTCGTGCATCTGCCTGGGTCTGGTATTAACTAAAGTAAGACAGCTATCCCTAGATAACTACAGTTTTCCCCCTTATATCCTTCTTCCTGCTTCATATTGAACTACCCTTACTGATACAGCCACAGAACAAATTATCCAGTCTTAGTATTCCTTGTATAGGAGGCTGCAAGTTCTTCGACTATATATATATATATATATATATATATATATATATATATATATATATATATATATATATATATATATATATATATATATATATATATATATATACATACATATACGTATATATAATCAGCCATATATGAAAAAAATCAATGGAGTGGCATGTGCCAAAATGTAAACCTGTTTATGAGACCAGAAAACAAATTACCTTGATTGGCCTAATAATGCATTTTGCCCGCTATTGAGGATTTACAAGAGATTCATGAAGTTTGTTCAGCCAAAAGGTCAAATTCAAAAGTAAAGCAACTTTAATTTTTTCATTTCCTTTGGGTAGCTAAATCTGTTAAATGAGTTAACCTAATATGGTCTGCAAAGCAATAATCTTAATTATGAGACAGAATTCTGCTGCATCTAGATGCATCCTTTTTAGTTTTCTGTAAAAGAAAACTATTGTGCCGGCTTCGTCAGTCCGTCCGCACTTTTTCTGGCCGCCCTCAGATCTTAAAAACTATTTGAGGCTAAAGGGCTGCAAACTGGTATGTTGATCATCCACCCTCCAATCATCAAACATAACAAATTTCAGCCATCTACCTCAGTAGCTTTTATTTTATTTAAGGTTAAAGTTAGCCATAATCGTGCTTCTGGCAACGATATAGGTTAGGCCACCACCGGGCCGTGGTTGGTTTCATGGGCCGCGGCTCAAACTGCATTATACCCGAAGCCTTCATTATACGCTGTAGCGGCTGTATAGAAAACTCGATTGCGACGAAGAAACTTCGGTGCATTTCTTACTTGTTTATATTTTTATTTGACTTTCATTTATTTTTATATACAAAAATATTTGTAACGTACCACCTTTCCCGTTAAATCCCACTAGAATATTTCCACTGTAAAATCTTTCTCCTTTATGAATAAAAGGATATCTCTACTTTGAAATCCTTTCCTTTGTCAATAAGACAAAAGTAGATTCCTTAAACAATTTTGTTTCTATTTTTTATATATGTATATATATATATATATACTTATATATATATTATATATATTTATATTTATATGTACACAATTTTTTTCATTATTTCATATCCAGATATTCATGCTTTTCCCACATATTTTTCCAGGTTACTGTCCGCCAACATGGGATGGCTGGCAGTGCTGGCCATCATCTCTACCATCAACCGTTGTGCAAAGAGCCTGTCCCTCTTACAGCTATTTTGGGAAACCAGCCTCTTGCTCTAGTAAGCTCCCCCCCCTTCTCTGACGTCATTGTTGACGAATGAATGTAAGCTTGGACTGGTAATGATCCCTCCAACTGAGTCAGAACAGCTGCTCCTGGCAACCAGTGAGGAGGATTCAGTGAAGACAAATTAGATTTCCTGTTTTCACCTGGACCTCTTCATAGCCATCCATGCACAGCAGTTTAGTTCTTGGATTAAGGAACTTTTCTTTATCAAATAGTGGTAGTAGGAAATTGATATGCTTTGCCTGTGAAGATTGTATAGGATCAACGTAGGCAGACTGACATGTGACCCTCTGTTTTTATTTCTAATATCTTAGTTCATTTCAGCACATTAAATAGCTTTCTCATCCTTGCTATTTCATTAATTTTAAGCCAAAAGGATAACTAACTTTTATGGCTGGCGCATAAAAACAAAAGGTCGTGTGCATCATGCTTCCATCAAACTTCATTTGATAGTAAATCCACGCTCTATTTTAAATCCACTCTCGCGATTGCCCTACGTATTTGGAAGGATATTTCTACTTTAACAGAAACTTTTATTTTTGTTTTTAATAGCTGTGTATCAGCTAAAGGAACTAGATTGCTTGTTATACGGCCTCTGCATTTGGATGAAAGATAAGAAATTGACCATTGTCATAAAGTTAAAAGTATGATTCTGTGTTACATAGCTTACGTCGAAAATGTTTTAAAACGAACGTTGAATCCTGTAATTAAAGCGAAGATGTATGAAAAATTGGAGTGGAATGTCTGGAGGAAAGTTCATTGAAAGGACTAAGCGGATTACTTCGCTCTTTTCAAAGCCTTTAAACACGACAACTATTGCTTTTTCATCGTTTTTCTTTTTCCTTTTCATAACGGAATTATGACAGCAAAAATTTTATAGATCCAAAATTTCATGTACATAACTTTTCTATTTTTCTCTTAATCACATTAGCAACCAATTGGACAAGAGGAACGCATTTAACGAACTTGCTGATACTTTTATTATTGCGCTTAATATTTGACCGTCATATTTTCCCTGAGTATAAATACATTAATAATCCTTTCTGTTTTGTACCCAGGAACAAAACAGTTCAAATGAATGCTAAGGATTTTATTTTTTTATTATATTTTTAAAACTTTTCCTCGCTTTCCTATTCTGGACAAAACCCTCAAATACCTGCACCGGGAGCTCTAACATAATTTTTAATTCACACGTATTCAAAATTTACAAATCGCTCATTTATTCATAACGGAGTAGCTTTCCGCTACGGTTCGTATTTTCCTCATTAAACGTCCCATTGAAGTTATTAATGAGGTAACAGTTTTTTTTATACATTCTGTCTCTGGAGGATTGTTATACTTTAAGTGAAAGATCTTATACTGAGGCGTCCGAGTCGGGCATGGCCGCTAAAATACTGTACGTAGAGCTCGGGCTATTGTAAGAAAAGTATTTTATGGGTTTGTTCTTGAGTGATGAAAAACGGCCTCTTATGAAGATACTAGATAAGACTATCGTGAATTCTGGATCCTTGAGGGACTAGTATGAAAATCTAATTACGCTATAAGTCAGAGTTTGTGGTTTCCGTATATTTCATATGCGAGTTTAACCCTTGGTGTTTCCGTTTTTATCCAGAAATGGCCACAAAGAAGTGTGAGGCCGACGGGCACTGGTACCGTCGGGGGGTATACGAATGGAGCAACTACTCCTCCTGCAGTGTTGCTCAGAATATCATCCGTCGACTCTACGTTCATACGGCTGCTTATAGCATCTCCGTAGCGGCTCTTCTGCCGGCCCTTTGCATCTTTTTTGCATACAAGTTAGTTCTTTACAAACTAATGTTACAATTATTGCTGTGTGGAGTCTATGCTAAACGAAATGAATGGGTTACTTGTTACAAAGCATGACAAGAATGTTTTCCATTGCCTGAAAATACACCACTCTTTTTCTTTGTATTCTAGTATATATATATGTATATGTATATATATATATATATATATATATATATATATATATATATATATATATACTATATACATATACACACACATATATATATATATATACATGTATATATATATATATATATATAAATATAAATATATATATATATATATATATATATATATATATATATATATATATATATATATATATATATATATATATATATATAATGTGTGTGTGCAGAGAGAGAGAGAGAGAGAGAGAGAGAGAGAGAGAGAGAGAGAGAGAGAGAGAGAGAGAGAGAGGTAACTTACAAAGGTTTTTCACCTATGATTAATCTAATTTTACCCTTCGTGCTTTCCATAACCCAGGCAACTTCGAGTTCATCGAATCACTCTGCACAAACACCTGTTCATCAGCCTCCTGATTGAAGCCATCGGGAATATCATTCTAAAGTTGATTCAGCTCCATGTAAATGATCTCATTCAAGAGGTAAGGTTTTTTTTGCTCCGTATTCACGATTGTCGTTGTGCGTTTTCTGCATCCTAAAGTGAAGGTATGGAGATGTTCTCCATGATACTGTGATTATGAATAAGCCTTCAAAAGTGTCTTAAGAAAATCATTTCAGTGTTATTATGGATATCTTTCATTTTTCTTTCGTTCTTTCTTGTTTTCTCTATGATGGAACTGCTACTTCTTAAAATACTTTGCGGTACGAATTATACGCAGAGGGTCCCTATATCTTCGAAGTGGGCCTAAACAAGGAGGTTAATTTATATAAGTGAACTCCTCATACTGACATTTTAATCTGATATTTTTCGAAATTATTGTAGCAAAAAAAAAAAAAAAAAAAAAAAAAAAAAAAAAAAAAAAGGATTTAAAAGGTCAAGTCTTTTTGCATAATTTTATGCGGTCGTCGATTTTTGACATTCAGTTCTACGGGAAGAGTAACCAAATGTACACATATAGATTACAGGATTATTAATAATAAAAAAGGAATGTACCAGAAAAGTACAAATAACTGCTTAGAGGGGGTGGGGGAGACTCCTATGGATATTAAATTCGGTAGTGCAAAGAAGTGGAAAATTAGTGGAAACATCCAAACATTAAATATTTCTTAGATTACAAAATGTGACAGGGGGTCCCTGGCCCAACGCAAAAACTGTAACAGTGCAGCGGTAGAGTTTGCAATTTAATTAATGATTTCTCAGTGGAAAATTTCACAGAATTGGATTGGCAACAATACTGAAAACGAGATACTGAATTTTAATATGAGTATAGTAATTGACGACACATTGCGAAGACAAAAAAGGTAGAATACTATTTCGAATTAAGGTACTCAACTTGGTCAAACTGCATGCTTTCCGTTCAGATTAGTTTAGAGTGTGCTGAAAGCAGTGTATTTTGAGAAGGAAAATATATGAGAGATAATGAATGATGATCGAATGTTAAAGAATGGATGGGGAGCGATTGGAAAAAGTGCTTCAGAAATGAAGTAAAATGAAGTAACTGATGAAAGGGGATAGAGACAATGTATAAAGCAAAACGAACAATGTTTGAAATGATTAATCGTTATAACATTTACGATAAGATGCGTTTAAAAAGAAGTAAAACTGCATTTAGGGAGTTTAATTAAGGAAACCTTATTCCAAACACTACATCTGAAAAAGATCAGTAAAACTTAATAAGACAGTATTTCAGACTTTACCTTCAAACGAGCATTTGTCGATCTGATTGGAGAACGTATCTGTGGAATGAGAGGAAAAAATCTTCTTTTACAAAACGTGCTGATAGCCAACTATAAAAAGAGCTTGAAACCTAAATTTTAGTACTGCAAACAAAGAAAACAAAAAAGGTGAGAAACTAAGAAACCAAGAATATCTTACATCTGCATATGGCACTGTGGAGCATTTATGTTGCACAACTCCTAAGCAGTTTTATCACTTTTTAAATGCTAGTGGCTGGTGTCTTGCACGTTTTTGCGAAGAATGTTGTCCATTTGAGTTTCCTCAAGGACACAGCGATGTATGTGGGTGAAAGCAAAGGTTTTCCTTTCCTGTAATTATTTTTTTTGAAGAATTCAAATCTAATGCAGTAAACCTGGGGATGCCTCCTCTCTACTTTTCACTTAGCCTATTTTTTTGTTTTTTAGGGTGGGGGACAGGTGCATGAAGTTGCAGTCGATTTTTTGTCTTTAGGTAATATTTCAGTCTCTTCGCCATACTAATATTTCCCATTGCTAATCTGAAAAAGAAAATCCCCTAATAATCCAGTTCGATGAATGCTTCTTTACTTTACTAGCAAGCTTAGTATTTTCTATTTGTTTTGCGTCTTTCAGGGGCTATTGCATTTTTTAAAAGTCTAACATATATATATATATATATATATATATATATATATATATATATATATATATATATATATGTATGTATATATATTTTATACACATGTATGTATATAAGTATATATTGTGTATATATCAAATACAAGAGAGCCCATAGCAACGTCAAAATGTGGAAAATAAAGGCTATATTTCAGAGACCAAATAGTGAATGAGAAAAAGTTACAGGAAAGCAGTATTTATATCAAAAGATCCATAGGTCAGCAGTCAAGTCACTCCAGTTGACAACTTCTCTTTAATCTTCTTAATCGATGGTTGGAGGAAGATTTTAACTATAATATCTGAATCTTTTTCCTCAGAATCCTTCATGGTGTATTGCCCTCAACTTACTAAGGAGGTATGCCAACCTGACTAATTACATGTGGTATTTTTGTGAAGGATATTATCTCCACAAGCTCCTTGCAAGTGCCTTCGCAGAACAAAACAACCTCATTACCTTTTATATCATCGGCTGGGGTAAGTAAAGATGGTATTCCTTGAGTCTCCATATCTTGAAACTATACTATATATATATATATATATATATATATATATATATATATATATATATATATATATATTATATATATATATATATATATATATATATATATATATATATATATATATATATATATATATATATATATATATATATATATATATATACATATATACACAATCACTTTTTTGAGCATCAATGAATTTTTGTGAAATCGCAATTTCGACAGATAATATTATTAATCAGTCACGCGTCCACTGCTCTCAATTTGCGGTTTCTTATTGGCAGTGCTTCCCCTGATCCCACTCTCCATCTACGCCATATTCCGAGCAATAGGGTCTCACAACTCCCACTGCTGGCTCGTCCCGCTGGAACTGGACTGGATCATCAACTTCCCTCCCCTTCTGGCTCTTGTAGTAAGGATTATTATTATTATTATTATTATTATTATTATTATTATTATTATTATTATTATTGGTGAAGAAATCCAGATTGGCGTATATGTAAATATAATTAATAATTAGAAATATATATATATATATATATATATATATATATATATATATATATATATATATATATATATATATATATAATATATACATATATACATATATATATATATATATAATTTATATACTGTATATGTATTTACACCATTTTCGTGACTCGTGCTAATATGAGATTATTATTATTATTATTATTATTATTATTATTATTATTATTATTATTATTATTAGTCAAGGTGACCAAGTATTCATTTCGAACAACTGTAAGCCATTAATACTAAAAATAAACTTCAGCAGTTAGAATATATCATTGATGGAAAAATAGGTAAAACAAAAATTAAATTGAATAAGAATAAAGATTAATAAATACCATTAAAAAATTATAATATACATATAAACCATCAGAAGCTTGAAAACGAAGTTAAGACGTCATTATAAACTAATTCTTAAATACTGCTTGATTCGGTTAAAAGTGAGACACCAATGAACATACATTTGCCACTTTCACTAGATATGATGCTTTTTTCCATGACAGCAGGTCTTTAAAATAGGCTATATTTATGTTTTAAACTTTATATTTAAAATATTTATTTATTAATCTGGATAAAATTAAAACCGTGTTCACAGCGTTGACCTTTGTTAATCTTATTGCTCTATTCTTTTGACTTAATCCGATATGCTTTTAACATTACAGGAAAATATAAAAAGTTTTATGGAAAGCGCCAATCAAATCATCTCCTTAATTTACCTTCCAGCGAATAATATTAAAATACCGCTCACACGTGCTTTTCATGATGATGTAGGCATAAGGTTGTGTAACTTAAACGAAATGCATCTAAAGGAATTTTTCACGTACATTTTTTTATATTTCTTGACTATCAGGATTATGTTGCGCTCCTTGATTATTTCCTTCCACAGGTAAACGTCGTTTTCCTCGTCAACATCATACGCATTCTGGTGAATAAAGTCCGGGCTTCTAACAGCAATGAACCGAGTCAATACAGGTAAAGAGTTATGATGTACTTTCTGCCCATTTGACAACTGCCATTAGGTACATACCCTAAACCCCTCAATTATATTCAACACAGATGAAATTAAATGAAGATTAATGAGAAAAGTCTACCTGGAATGAGACATGTTACCGACTATTAAGTCAGACTTAAAGTTTTAATATTTTTACTTGATCAAATTATTTGAAGCTGTACTTAGTTTAAATATTAATTAATGAACCGTGGTGAGCAGGAAATTTACATGTGATCAGCATGGCGGTCGTAAAACTGGCGTAAAAGGACGGAATTAATTAGCGGAGTCAGAATGAGTAACTGGCGCATCACAAATCTATTGCAATCTTTCCCTATTGTTTTCGATATTCCACTGCCAATGTACGTTGTAACTAAATATATTGACTAATCACTATGGTGACTGGGAAAACAGTTTATAATCAAATTAATCACACAATTAATCAGTCCATAATAACCAATCACTGTATATAATGAGTAATGATGTTTATTTCGAATAGAGCAAATACAAATACATTTCTGCTGAAATACAAAGACACGGCTATCTGTTACAGGTGCTTTTTACCCGATGTTACAGGGAACACTTAATAAGTACAAAATAGACAGAAAACTGACTTTAGAAGCAGATCATGTTAAGGGGTGGGCCGTCCCTACTAATAAAGTAATCTTGACTGATATTTATTCGTCGAAATTGATCTTGTACAGGCTCGAGACCTAAGAAGCCTGGTAAGAGCAGCAATGGGTAACAATGAGACCCAGGACCCGAAATTGGAGAGTATTTCTGAGATGAAGGGAAAGAAGGTGATAAACTGTTAGCTGACTGGGAAAAAAATAGCCGTGGGTTTGCTGCGTGTTACTGAGAAGGTCCCTGTGTGTCGTTTATAAAGAAAAAACCTCTCTACGACAGACAATACCAATGAAAATGCAAACGGCACACTTACGTTAACTGAGTTTAACTACAACACAAGTTCAAACTTGGATGTGTGTCTGCGGAACATTTTTTTTTATCCTGATAACCGCCTGTATTTTAAAAATGAAGATTCACTACTAAAGTTTGTCGGGTACTATGACTTTGAATTACAAATGGGAGGCTTGGGAATACTTCAATCAGTAAAATAACGCTACGGAACTTTGTTGAGTGACTTGATGTAGTTCTTTGCTCGTCTAACTTGGCAATTAGTTGCTGTGATTCCCTTTGATCCCTTTGAAGACTTCGTTCTCTTTTCTTTGAGTGGATTTAAATAATTTTTTTTAGCAAATCTAATAAAAATAACCAAAATATTTTTCAACTGTTATTTCTAAGACCAAACTTTATCGTTTTGAATGTTGTTTATTGCTTAAATAATAAATCTTACGTCGTTGATATTACTCTTTTGTAGTTGGTAATATTTCGTTGCGGAATGACAATTTGAGATTTTCCGAATCATGAGAGCATTAGAAGCCTGAAGATTTGTGTCTACTTATTAGGTTAGAACAGTTAGATGAAGAATAAAAACAAGGGTATATATTTTCCACCGCTATTACAAAAAAAGAGTAAAAAGTTATTTCTCGAGAGCTCCTCTTCAAATCAACGCCCATATATGAGGATGTAAAGGACGTCTACATAACTTCTGTTTGGTAAAAGTTAACGCAGGGAGATTAAGGAAGGCGCAGGACGAAACGATATTAAAGTTGGGAGGAAAACGATCAATGTTGGTATGCAGAAAAAAGATGGCGTACGGCATTTAGTAGAAATAAATGTTCAATGGTTAATAGTGAAAAAAAAAACAGATAACCATGCTCTCTGACTTCAAACCTAATATCTTCTGAATTGTGTAAAAACTCATTTATCCTCTGTAACAAAATTTCTAAAAGAAAGAACCTATTTATCCGTTATTGTAGAATAGATGACGCCTACAAACACGCATGACATAACTGCAGAACACACAAGCTTCTCAAAAGGCTCGTGGACACTTAACCCGACATTATAATCGTTCACTGCTTAATCTACTGTTTCATATAATGGCTTTAAAAAAACTCACCAAACCATTACTCCAATATTTTGCATGGCCTGTTCCCCCTACCGCCCCCGTTAAATCTACCATCTTTCATTCTCGCTGCCTGACTAAAACTTTCAACAGAAAACTCTATCAAACATTACTGAATTCACCGTTTTCACGTCTCTGCAACCCATGCTTTTCAAGAATTTCCATCCTAATTATATAATAAACAATATAAGCAGGCTGCATATTTCCTCGACAGCTTCTACTGTACCCTTTCTTCCTAGAAATTTGTAAACTAATTAGCCTTGATTAAGTACGCCTGATAGCCTGCTAACTAACCCAATTCAAATCTCTCACGCTACAGCACTTTTTGGTTGTGATTTGACAGGAAAGCCGTTCGGG
>NC_089784.1:7053003-7105503 GCF_040412425.1 Macrobrachium rosenbergii | reverse complement strand
ATAATGTAGAAGAGCAACTAAAATTAAATAAACAGGACTACAGATTGTCTCATTAAATCAATACACAATGATCTTGGATTAAATAATATAGTGACTAACTCCTGAAATCATTAGTCTTTCTAAACAGAAAACTTTCCTAATTCCAATATTTCTTTGTATTAGAGAGTAAGTTTATCTTTGTCGCTTTATTCCAAATAAATATCTTTTAATTCTCTTACTATTTATCTAATTAATGTTGGCAGAATACAAAATATGCCTCAATCTCTGGCGAGGTAAGCTTTTGTTAAACCATCGGTAATTAATTTTTCTTCCATTTTTGTGAGTACTAAGTAAAACATATTCTCAATGCTACATTATTTCGACATACTTATTCGAATCACTTTCCTGGGTACTGAATGATATGCTAAGTGAAAATGTACCCCACAAACATGACACAGACATACACAGTTACGAGGAAAATGAATTGAAGTTGCAACACGACCATTCAGAGGCCACGAATCCTCCTTGAGGTCCCCTGATCTTAGAGCAATATATATCAGATAGGGCGAAAGTAAGGGAGGGTTTTGCAGAGGGGATGACCACTCCAAAAATTCTTCCTGACATTTCCTTCTTCCTGAATGTCTCCGGCAGGTTTTGGCGCTCTTATGGAGGTCCATCCAGCGCTATAAACTGCAGAGGACGTTGGGAAGGCGCAACACGAGAGGAGGAATTAGTGGAGGAGGTGGAAGTAGAAGAGGAGGTGGAGTAGGTGAATCAGAAGGAGGAGTAGGATTAAGAGGAGAAGGAGAAGGAAGAAGAGGGTCGAGGGTGGGAAACGAGATCAATTCGGAATTCTCTCTTGTTCCGGAACACATGCTTCACTTGCAACAACACCACCAACAGCAACAACTACAACAACAGCAGCATCAACTTCCACAAGCATAGAACCTACCAAGTCTTCCAAATGCTCCCTTAGTTTTACAGCCTCCAGAACTCCCTACACGTAGGTCTTCTGCATATTTTGTACATTCACAACTGTAAAAGCTTATATCATGAATGTCTGTTATTGAAAAAGCATTTCGTGACTTGCTTTAATAATACGCTATGTAAGATATATCACACGAAGCTATACAAGGTACCTTCATGTGAATTCGAGACTGTGTTGTAAGTATACACACACCCTTATAAATATGAGCACAGCTGCAAGCACAAATACGCACATGCACAAACCGTATATATATGTATATGTATGAATACATATATATATATATATGTATATATTATGTATGTGTGTGTATGTATATGTATATATATATATATATATATATATATATATATATATATATATAATAAAAGTGAATGTTTGTACTGTATGCTTGTATGTTAGTTTTTATGTAAGTTTGTAACTTTGTGCGCTACAAAAATCCGAACCGCTTGGCCAATCTAGATAAAATACGGCACGTGGCCATCATTTGACCCAACTTAGATAATAGGGTAGGTTTCAAACCCGAGCCCCCGCCCCCTTCCTTTGTAACTTATGCGGTGAATAAACTTTACGGATTTATCATATCTCATTTCATGCACTCGAGACCATAGAAATATATTATTGAAAATGCTTTTCAGTAACCAGAGTACTACCTGCATAAAAGAGACAAACAGCACAGTAATATCTGAATAAAAGGGACAGTCACCACAGTAATACCTGGATAAAAGGGACAGACAGCACAGCAGTATCTTGATAAAAGGAACAGTCATCACAGTAATACCTGGGTAAAAGGGACAGTCACCACAGTAACGCCTGGATAAAAGGGACAGTCACCACAGTAATACCTGGATAAAGGGGACAGACAGCACAGTAATAACTGGATAAAAGGGACAGTCACTGCAGTAATACCTGGATAAAAGGGATAGATAGCACAGTAATAACTGGATAAAAGGACAGCTTCGCAGTAATGCCTGGATAAAGGGGACAGACAGCTCAGTAATAACTGGATAAAAGGGACAGTCACTGCAGTAATACCTGGATAAAGGGGACAAACAGCACAGTAATAACTGGATAAAAGGAACACATACCACAGTAATACCTGGATAAAAGGGATAGACAGCACAGTAATTTCTGGATAAAAGGGACAGTCACCGCAGTAATACCTGGATAAAGAGGACAAACAGCACAGTAATAACTGGATAAAAGGGACAGATACCACTGTAATACCTGGATGAAAGGGATAGACAGCACAGAAATTTCTGGATAAAAGGGACAGTCACCGCAGTAATACCTGGATAAAGGGGACAGACAGCTCAGTAATAACTGGATAAAAGGGACAGATACCACTGTAATACCTGGATGAAAGGGACAGCCAGCACAGAAATTTCTGGATAAAAGGGACAGTCATCACAGTAATACCTGGATAAATGGGAAAGACAGAAAAGTAATACCTGGATAAAAGGGACAGACAGCACAGTAATTCCTGTCAGTTCACCCACCACTGTTCGGGGGGGTGAATGTGCGTACGAAAAAAGTAGAACTGTCAGTCGGACGGTTGACACAAACCCCTCCCCCCCTCCCTTTTCCCTCCCCCTACACGTAGATTGTCATTCAGTTTTCCCTGGCAGCACCGGGTTGGTCAGCTAGTATGAATATATATATATATACAGTATGTATATATATATATATATATATATATATATATATATATATATATATATATATATATATATATATATATATATATCTGATCATCTCTATGCCAGCAAACAATGAATTCTCCGGCTTCTGCTTCCGCTTTCTAAAGGGTTTTGGTTAGGTACGAGTATATAATAAATGAAGGAAGAGCCATGACATTTAGGCTAAAAGGCTTCAGTATTTGAGACAGTGAAAAGAGAGAGTTGGTTTGGTTGGATAGCATGATAAAAGATGCAGAAAAACAGTGAGATGAATTCCACGGATCTAAAGTTGAAACAGGGATAAAATCCCATATCTGCACTAAAAAAATAATAGAGAGGATAGGCAGCAAGATGGAGGAAAAGAGGTAAGGTAAAAGTTAGTTCAGCTAGCAACAGGCATGCAACAAACACCCTTTGATAATTATGCCTACTGCGCACCGCTTGAGTAACACTGACTGTAGTGGTATATAGCCTTTCAGCAGGGCTCATTAAATTTCTACTAAATCCTTTTTTTGTCTTTTAATGTTATTAACAGACCTCCGCAGTGTCCTCTACAATCCCTGATGGTTTTCCCCCTTTCTTGGACCAAGGTTCTGTCATCTAATTAAATTCGCACTTATTCTCACGAATTCAATAAGTGCCCACGTTACCGTTTTACAAGCTTTGGAATGCTTTTTTTTTTATTATTTTTCCGAACTTATAACCTATAACCCTTCAAGTCCAGAGCTTGTAATTTCAATGGAAGTTTTCCCTTCATGCCAGGTCTAGTTAAGAGAACTGAGATGCCTCTTGATTTATAAATATATACAGTATGTGTATATATATATATATATATATATATATATATATATATATATATATATATATATATATATATATATATATATATATATATATATATATATATATATATTACATTCACGAGGTCTGAAATAGAACTGTAATATCTAAATTAAGGTCAATACCAACACGAATTCATGTAAGGCTACTTCTCCAAATGATTAACCAGTGTACAGGAGATAACTTCGTGAATCCGCAATTGACAAACATTGCGATTATCAGAATGCTGAAGAGTCTGGAATAGAATACAATTTCATTCCAAACAATCTGATTTGGAACGGTAAAAATGGTTCTGAAGTGAATAAAAGGAATAACTAATGCAAATGAACATGGATCTGTAGAGTGACTCACTGAGAAAATGAAGACAATAATTATCATATAAAAGTGGAAACTAATTGTATCACAAAGTCTACGGAGTTTAAGCCCCAATAGAAGAAAAAAGTTCCACGATATCTCTCCTCCACAGAACAATTATAAATATAGTTCTTTTTGTATTAAGGGGAAAATAATAAGACTAGTGGAACTCGTCAGACAAAAGGTTTTCATATCATCTTAAAAATGTACCTGTGAATGATTTAATGTCGACTTTTGAAAGAAAAACAAAGTAATCGTATAAGAGAGATTGCAATCACAGTTGAAAATATGCAATATTTCATATGGAACACCCATATGAGGCCATAAGCTGTACAGGGCGATACCGAAACATAAACGCTAATAAATGGAGAAAGAAAACACATGAGAAAAAACTACCGGGTTTCTTCAGAAATTGAAGTTAGTTCGTTTTGCCATACACGAAAATTAGTAAAAGAAACTTGGTAGATACAACAAAAATTAAGGGACGCTCGTTCCGAGATGGACTAAGGAAATAAGACACAGCAATCCACTCTGAGGAGAAATGAAATTAATCATCTTACTTTGGACAACCGACATAAAAGTTTTGCGCGAAATTTCAAATTCGAATGAAGAGTATATTAATTGATCTACAAAAGTAAGTATTTTGCAATTGCCATGCAAGGAATGTAAATGGAATGTAATTATTTTAATATAATTATACGTTTATATTTGATGGTTACGAAATGAACTCTTGGTAACAATAAGGGTACGAGTTTTATTACTCAAAAGTTAACAAATGAATTTGAACTGGATTGTCTTCGTCATTACAGGATTGTTAACAGATTCATATACTGACTGAAAGCTGGGCATGGTAAGCCTAATTTCACCTATAGCGACAAGACTGCACTTTCAATAATTATGAGGAATGCTAGAGGGTGACGAATACATAAATTATCTTTAACAGAATTTTCCAACGCCATATTTTTCATGTTTCTGTAAATAATACACTTTTACAGCAGTATCGACAAAATCCACATAAACTTCACACACACTTTGTACAGGTACCCAACCAAATTTTGCAATGGGAAATTTCAATATTCTATGTCAGAGGCTAATCATCTAAACTGTAATTAACACCTTTCTCTTCGCATACCGCAACAGGTGAAAACTCTACTCCGGAGGTCTTGGGTGAGACTCCAGGAGCGCCGTGCCCCGAGGGGCAGCTACCGCGGGTCGCTAGCTGTGCGAAGCCGCAGCTGCTCAACCGTCCAGACGACGCTTCTGGACCCGAGCCCAGCCCGGCGAAACTCGTCCATTGTGTCTATATGTGCTAACTCCCAGATTGTCCGGAGAAGTAACAGCGGTGCTAATTCTCAGATGCTCACTCTGAGGGGTTCCAGAACCAGTATCTCTCAGCTGCCCCTTCCAACCTCCAACGCCGATTACGGAGGGATGCCTCTCACCTCTGCAGTTCGCAGGTCGCCAAAGGTTACCGGCGAGAGGATGAATGCCGCAGGAAGTGAGAGAGCTTTATCCAGTAGGAATTCAACGCTCAATCTGGATTCTAACTCTGTGTCGCGATCTCCCAGTCTTCTGGAGGAAATAGAAGACAATATCCCTAACTGCAGAAATGAGGCGGAGAGAGATAAAGGAGAATCCCAGCTAGCAGTGGTGTTTCGAAAAGACGATAACGGATCTTCTGTTAGTATAAACATGAAAGGGCAACCCAACAGTGACTGGATTAGTAAAGAATAAAATCTCGATTAAAAACAGTTTGTGATATGTGTTTTGAGAAAAATCCAGTGGAGAGAAATACTGCTTGGAAACTTTTTCTCATACTAATATCACTCGTGTGTTCCTAAATCGATTTGGGTTTTCATATTCTGAATGTTTCACTTCAGAAAAAAGACCAGTCATCCGATTCTCATAAAGATATATTAAGAATGTCAATAACCATACCCGGAAAAAATAGCAAGAACACAAACAAGATGAAAACAATAAACACCGTGTGCATTTATAATAAATTTTCTGTTTTATTACAATGAATGCTATATTTCTTTCGTGCGCCCACTGGGCTGACCGTTTCTCCTTTCTATCATTTGCTTGGAATTTTTGCCCTATTTTACTATTTTTTTTTTCTACGAATATTGCTCTCTCTAGTAAATATTTAATTTCATGCCAATTTTCATTACACAAAGGACGTCATACTTAAATATTCCCAATATTTACTCAGCAAGTAAATAGCTTCATTGTTTTGCTAATCTTATTCTTGTTTCTGTAACCTAGTCTGAATAGCGTTAAGTCAAAACAATCTAAAATATATTTAAGTACACGAGGGTGAACATATCCGCATTTCTTTATAAACACGACACGCATAAGATTAACTGAAATGAGTTTGCAATATTCAAATCATTAGATCTCACGCCTAAAATAATAATGTTCCCGAATCAAGTATAATGAGTTTCAGAAAGATTTAGGGATAAAATCAGCAAAAATGAAACAAATGATTTAGTAATTACGCAACCTTATTCATAAAGGATATGACTAATGGTACATCGTCTGCTACACTCATTAATTCAGTACCACAGCGTCGCTTTCCCACCGGCCCCCATAAATTATCATTTTAAACATCAAATCTTTCATTTCTCATGTGAATATTTTCACCTTAATGACAGAGAGAGAGAGAGAGAGAGAGAGAGAGAGAGAGAGAGAGAGAGAGAGAGAGAGAGAGAGAGAGAGAGAGAGGAACAGGATAGCCAGCAGACATTATTATTTTTTAAATCATTACAGAGGCACAGTCGAGCTATCGGGAATATGTAACTTTTCCCATCATCAGGGTCACTTATCTATATAATGACATCAAAAATAAAAAGTTTTGATTTGCAGTTAACTTTCGTTTTTAGACTTTTTTTTTTTACTTTATATTATTATGTATATTTTAAAGTGTTGTCAATTATAGCTGTTTTAATACTTTTAGATCTATTAAATCAGTATAGTTTCCTTACTGTTTCTTTTTATTTTTTATGTCATTATATAGATAAGTGACCCTGATGATGGGGAAAGTTATGTATTCCAGAAAGCTCGGCTTTGCATCTGCTAAGATTGAAGAAATAATAATGTCTGCAATGTTACCACGTCTCCTGGCTATCCTGTTCCTCCTTAGATTGAGGTTTTCTAGAAACGACAACATAACCAGATTATATATATATATATATATATATATATATATATATATATATATATATATATATATATATATATATATATATATATATATATATATATATAATATACGTGCGTGTGTTGAGTGTGCATAACGACCAATACATGTATTCAGACTTGTTTAAAATTAAAGATAAACTTCAACGGGTAAACCATATGTTCTTACGCATGCACTCACGCACATTCACACACATATATATATGTATGTATGTATGTATATATATAGATTATATGATTTATATATAATGTATCTATATACACACATATACAGTATGTATATATACATATATTATATATATACATATATATATTATATATATATACAGAACATGTATGTATGTACAGTATTTATGTAAATTACTAATGATTTCTAACAATCTGCTGTTTCAAACCCTATTTCTTAATGTATGATCGTGTCCTTATCATTCCCTTGCAAGCATCTCACTCGTTTTAATATTTGTGCCACTAAATACACTTCTGAAGAGTAAAATTCTACTGTAGGTCTGTAGTGTTTAAATCGCGATGTTTTCTGTCGTAATTCTCATATTGATTTTAGGAGAGAGATTTCCGTTTTGTACGATAAAGTAGGTAACAATTTTGTGATTCTTTGGTGTGGAGTCACTCTCTGTGCTTGTATTTCATGTATTTCCATTGGTATTATTGTTACTGTTTAAACTTCAATCGATTTAAATCTCTAAACCATCGTTTTAGTTAAGTAAAATTATATTTTGAAGTACTCAAAAGACAAAAAACCTATTTCCTTTGATAAGTGCCGAGATATAAAAATCTGAAAAAAAATATATATAATAATTATATATTTTTGATCTAGCTGTGACTCCGAATAAAATTTATTCTCGAGTCACTGGGCTTAACTGCTCTACAAGTCGAAAGATTTCCTTTGTTCTCCTTTCTAGAATCTTACATTCGAAATCCACTTGTTTACAGGGAGCGTTCATTGTAAGGGGGCTCTTGGGGTGAGGCCTTTTTCCTATCAGCGCTCCTTTTAATTCTCAATATTTTCCGAATGAAACTTTGAATTATTATACTAAGAAATGGCTGTCCTCCTTCATGTTGTCTTGCTAGCTATTGGCGTTATGTTCAAATTTTCAAAGTTATAACCTTTAAATATACCATCTGGTTTGTTGCTCGTTTACGTAAAGATATCATCTAGTGTTCAAGGATAATGAAGGATCAGGAGCTAAATCATTTCTGTGTTATTCGTGTAATCTGATATCTTGTATATAGAATAGGAATTAAAACATTTCATTAAAGTTATTCACTTCTTTAGGAGACAATTAAAAAAAATATATATATTTTTTGTAAGACAATGGCTTACTGGTTACAAATTCCTGTATTAATGTGCGACTCACGCTATCAAGATGTTCATATATAATAGAATAAGCATTCTTAGTTGACGGGAATGCCAGTGTTAGCTGTTCTGCTGTGTTTAGTATTTTCTAAGCTAAAAATGTTGTAATTATCAACAACGTCAGCAAACGTATTCATGTTGTAATGAAGACAAATAAAGATGTGCTTGTAAATGTACCGTTTTCCTATCCCATGAGGACAAAGACTTGAATAATTGTGTAAAACTTTTCCTCAAAAGTTCTGGTCAATAAAGCTCAGTGGGATTCTAATACCCTGATCTGTATGTGACACTCCCTGGCGTGACTCAGTCGCTAATGATGTAAATGAGACGACTTACAATTATTTTTCTCGTCCAACTGCTTTTCCTTAGAGATACAGCGACAAAAATATTGCACCAAGTTAAGACTTTGCAGTTCTAATTAAAATACTTTTTCACTTGGTGATCATTCCTTAAATTTTCTCTTTCTCCGACTTCGACAGAAGAAATCTTTCCTATGCCTTCGTTTGCTTTTCTCTCTCCCATAGTGACATATTTTGAGGGTAGACGGACAAAGCGCAGTATACGCGGTATGAAGCATATCTTTACATCATATATACTTCATGCATTTAATTTTAAAAAAATAAACGTTTTTATGTAAAAAACATCCAGAGCAAAAAGAGGTTATGATCTAAATTCAAGCAAAAATGCAGAACAAATAGTTCTCTGCTTATTAACCTTCCATTTTACCAAAAGACGTTCTTTCAAAAAAAGATATATATAAATCAATTTTCCTATTGTAGAGAAAATCACGCTAAAGAGTTTAATTGTGATAGCTGATGTGCTAACAATATAGACATATACAATTGATTTAAAAAAGAACTGACATGAAATGAATGCAGTGATTATGAACTGATCGTAGAGATTTATAAAAGAAAAAAAAAATGGCGCATTTAGATGAATGGTAACTGAAGCTTATGGTTGATTAATATAGAGAGACCCACCGGAGGAAGTCAGCCAATGATGTCAGACTGTACCGCAAGTTCGAAAGGCCTACTGCTGAGTCTGGATATGTTGTTTTACTGTCACTACTTGTTTTATTATTTCTCTTTATTTAGTTTTTCCTGTTCTGTCCCATGTTTTTTTCATCTCTAATCACTTCCCCATTTCCCTTGCATGGGCTTCTATCATTAGCAGTACGACTTCTCTGCTGACTTGAGTTTCTTGTGAATGCTGATTAGCACCGTTAGCCAAACCAATCGTCATTATAATAGGAAAACTCCATAGATTATCTTTATGTTAATATTATTACTCGTTTTCTTGTTCTACAGCATCTCTACTCTACCGGCATTCTTCACTTGCGTACAGCAAGGAGCTAGGGTAAGGTATATCACTTTTATTATTGGCAAAAAATCACATGAATGACGGGAACCTGTTTTCGGGCAGTGATTCTATGTGTATCACACTGGCAATTCATCGCGAGCTATTGCAGCAATTCATCGTCAGCTATTGCAGCGTCAAAGTCCCTTTCACTAACAAGGACGTAGCATTTACGTGGGACACTAGAATCCGTTCTGGGATCAACTCCGCAATGGTATGTGTTTCCTCAATGGATATGGCTGCTGACGACGAGAGAGAGAGAGAGAGAGAGAGAGAGAGAGAGAGAGAGAGAGAGAGAGAGAGAGAGAGAGAGAGAGAGAGATGCTACAAATGGTCTATATAACTACGAGTGAGTACATATTATACAGCAAAAGTAAAGTTAGTGCTACTGGAAACACTCTCTACCTCTAAGAAAAGAGGCTAATTCTAGAAAGCATAAATATACAATATCAAAGCGATTTCTAAACCTGAAGATTTACTTATAAGTGAATACAAGTTTGAGACAGATATACCTTCTTCTTCCTTCAAGACTAAAATTACTACGAAGACGTAGTAAAGATGTTATGTTGAGAGGTTATAAAATGTAGAAAGCAAACAAAAATGGGCATGGGGAGTTGGGGTATGAATGCAGTACAGCAAAACTTGAAAAAAAGCCACGAGAACCTGGAAGATTCCGGGGGCAACAAATAAGAGATCTTTAAATCTTATTGATAAACACAAACGAATTTGACTGATTTACATCAACATTATTTATCAAATTGTCATTTCTTATACAGTATAATCCATGCCATTTGGAAAATTAAAAATTAATAACAAAAAATTAACTGAATTTATAAAAATTATATGAATTTATATATATATATATATATATATATATATATATATATATATATATATATATATATATATATATATATATATATATATAAAATATTATTTCTGGATAATCGAAAGAATGACAGCATCTTCCATTGATGAATAAGTAAGACACACCTCGAAAAAGCATTTGGCCTGTGTGTTCTCTAGATTTTGTCCCCTTTACAAGCTGTGATCCATCCATTTTAATTCGCAGGGCTTCGTGAAATTAATTTCAAGTTATACGTTTTGAGAACACTGTTTTCATATTTTGTCTGAATCCTCAACGTGTCTATTTATATCTTCTTCAGCTCGCTGTATTTCCCAAGACGGTGATTATCATGGACTTCCATTTATGCATATTAATGGAAGATGCTGCCATTTCATCAATGGAACATGTTGCCATTCTTGGATTATCCAAAAACCCTATCGAAAATTGGTTGACATAAAAGTGAAATACAGTATTTCAAGATATTAAAAATTTGTCATTTATCGCCACAAAATAAAAAAAATAAAAAAAATCTGTTATCCATATAATTCATTTTATTTTCATGTCTACTTACGAAGCCATCGATGGTTTGTAGTAGTTCATCCCGAAAACCAGAACATTTATTTATTTATTATAAAAACGATCGGTTTTTCGTCTCCTTTAGTTTTTCTTACTCTAGAAAAGCCGTCAATGCATAGAAACCAGTTGAATGAATCCTAGGTAACTGATATGCCAACGAGTGAACAGCCGCTTTGCTATGGAAGTGCTCCTATGTGGAAGATTCCTCCTGTGATGGTGAAGTTTTTAAATAACTAAGGCATGGGAAATAAAATTTCTAAATTAGAAGCCTAGACGAGTACATGCCCCTTGTCATTCTATCCTATTTTTCAGGCGCCACGCCTCTTATGGGAGGCAGATTAATCTTGAAAGGTTTGCCGTCATTAAAACTTTATATAAACTTTCTCACTGATGATGGAAACGGCAGTCACCGAACCTTAACGCAACGAGTAGGGAAATGTGAAATTTATCAGGTGGACAGTTTCTTGGTGAATAATTTATGGGTGTGTGTGCGCGTGACAGAGAGAGAGAGAGAGAGAGAGAGAGAGAGAGAGAGAGAGAGAGAGAGAGAGAGACTTCTTTCGATGTGATATAATTCCATTTCCAACATCTACCTTCTAGGACAGGGATTTCACTGGTCATTCTCCTGTTTAATAATTGATTTATTGAAAAGCTTAGAATGTAATATCACATAGGCACAGAACATCATGATTACATGCGTTTGAGCGGAATTTTTTTTATATGTACTCCAAATTTCACATTATATTATACTGGTATTTAGTGCAATGTTCTTTTCTATCCCCAGCCCTGCAACAGAAACATAATCGCAATCGTTGAAAAACTGAAATAAAGTCTACGTGCTATTTACTATGAATGTTGTTAATCTGTTAAAGGGTTTAATTGCTCGTGTTGAGATTGTTGATATTTCATTTTACGAAAGAATTTATTCCAGTTTAATTTGTAAACTATGAACAGGTAGACGGAAAATGATCAGTTCCAAAAATAAAAACCTAAGCAAGAACTCCAATTCCGAGTTTCTGTAAAAATGTTTTCCCATAATAACATGACACTGACTGACTGGCTAAAAACGTTGTGAATGCTATAATTAAACATTTTTGCAATACTGTCCAAAAAGCTAAAGAGAAATATATTATTGTGCATTTTCTTAACCACCTACGAATACATACAAGTACAACACTAAGATATTGTGACTTTTATCTGGAAAACATGAATGCCGCGGTCTGATATTCCTGTTACCAAAGATGTGCTGTGGAAAGGCACGAGTGATTTGTGAAATCACCTCTTTGTTAAGGCAGTAGTACTGCCTTGTTGCTTCTAGAAATTTCAGGTAAACACAACAGAAATAAAAATTAGTAGCTTTAACAAGAGGTTGATTAGTGAGTACAAGGGCACGTGGAAATTTCTTTATAATATTCCTCACATAGCCTGGAATAGTTAGAAGTGATAACTGTCAATTTCCCAAATTTCTAATGTTTTTATTCACAGTTTAAGAGACATCATTGCGTATACCCTACCTGTGTTGAATGTCAACCGTGCTTTAAAGCAAAACAGAAAGAAATCAAAACAAACAACAAGAAATTAAATTCCTTACATTCACGCTAAAAATAGTATTTGATACCAGAGGGTATTTTTTCATTCTGATCATTGATTAGGAAACGCCATTCCTAAATAAATGAAAATTGAATCCACGCATTGGAGTCGATATATATTGTGTTTTCCGGGTTACGATTTTATTTAAAAATATTAAAACTGCAGTGCCTTAAACATGATACATAACCTGCATTTAGATGTTATGACAGGGGATAAAAAAGTATAAAAGGTTAATAGTTTTATTCATAATTAACATCTATGGATTTTTCTTGATTACTTTCCATGTTAAGCGACTATATTTACTCAAGCGTCCGATATGTGTTCCCATTTTTGGGACAGTCTGCCTCATATTCAGAGGTTAGTCGAAATAAAGAAGAAAGTTCTGGTCATTTGACATACAATACTACTTTACAGCACCAAGTGCTGTGCAACCGCCTTCAAATGAAGGAAATTCTCCAATGATTGTCGCAGAGGAAAAGGGCCCGAGTGGCTCCTTTTTGTTAATGTCATCTACTAGGACGTCCATTTGGCAGCCACTCCTCGTTCTGGCATACGATTTTTAATTGTCTTGGTTTCTGGCATCGTTCCATTGTAACCTTGCACCCTCTGCCCGTTGTTGTTGCTGAGTGGAAAATGTTGCACTTGTTAGCTTTAATTGTTATGTTTAATGTCGATATGTGGAAGGAAATACGTAATCGAAAGGTGTCTGTACCTAAGTAAGTTTTCTGGGCAAGTGGAAGGTGGGGGAGGAAGGGGGGTTAAGGGGGGGTTCACAAGTCATCGGATGGTTGGAAATAAGGAAAAAACTTGATTAAGATTTTTCTAGACTAATACGGAAATTATAAGTATATGCTGACTTTAACAGCATTACTAAACTTGTATACAATTATTTCTATAATCATACAATGTCATTATATATGTCTGGAAAGCGACCTAATTTCCTTCTTTTGAAAGGCTCAATATGCAAAAGTTTCAATCACCTGAAAAAATGTAATCTTTCATCTATATATATAGAATTTTCTGTTTACAAAGGAGGTTATTCAAGTGAACGGACAGAAGCAGTCAAAGTGGAATAAAATCGCAAGCAGATAAACAGTACACGAACTGAGGTATCTGAACTTATTTCTTCATTCCTGGCTCTAAATTTCGTAAATGAATCGAAATTTATCTCTCAGCTATCAATGCTTGTTTCGATAATATAATCATGTTAATTATTATTACCAGGCAAAAAAATAAAGAATATAACTATTCTTCAGAGCCTTATTTTACCAATAAAACCAAGCGCTCAACTTATTTCTTCCTGGTGGGAGAGGTTAAAGAAAACTAGGCGCAAATCAATACAAGATTAAAAAATTTCCCAACACAATTCGATGACAAGGTTCAAGAAATCTAAACAAGCGCTTCTCTTGATGGAAAGGCTTCGTTCGTCACACAATGAGAGGCAAAACGACCTCCCTAGATGATTATGTTGCAAGGAAATACGTCATTTCCTGAGAAATATTTTCTGACTTTGAGAACGGTGTATGTAAACTACGATGCGACATTAATTAAAACGATAGCTGATGAGTGCCAAAGAGAGCGCTAACACCTCTTCTTTTCTAAACAGGACAAAACGTTTTCCTTTCTAAATAGAATGACACATTTTCCTTTCCAAATAAAATATATATGTAAACAAATGATCAGAAATACGTTCGTTGGTTTTCTGATAAAGTGCAAGTAAAACAAATTAGCAACTGATACAGAGGTTGAAAATGGTGAAAATAACTAGTGCCTGTTTTTAAATAATTATTCGATATATTTATATATCTTCCTACAGGAACTATATGTTTAAACTGCTGCTTTTGAAACTTTTATGGTTGCATAATAGTAAAAATACGTTAGTTGAAAAAACGTCTCAACATAATAATGGATAACCAATAGTCTCCTTTTCCCGGATGGAATTTAAACGGAATTGGGTCGAAATAAGCAATTTCAGTAATGGGTCGTTATGAACATTTGTTCCAGCTGTCAGTTCACGACGATTTCAGCCATTTCCTTCCTCCATTATAATCTGCTTCTATATCTGGAATGGAGTTGGAGTTGGAGGAACGGGAATCAGCTGATTGTTTATGACTCTTTTACATCATCCGTCATCACGAATACGCCTACCATATCTTAAAATCCAAGCCGTAGGCTAGGTTTTCATATGTTTCAGTAATTCCAATATCTTATTTCTATATTTCTACATTACCGACTTACGCATCGTGAAGAGTATAAGAGATAAGAGAATCATTCTACATATATAACCTTTCGTTATAGGATTAATAACAATAATTAGTATAATTTTTAGGAGGGCGTTACCCACTAGGGATAACTGCAATACCGAATGTAACAGTGAACTAGTTTACCGTTTTTTCGTTCGAGATCTGAAAATGGAAGCATGTATACATTTTCCTAAAATCTCCGTGATTTGAGATCCTATGATGAATATACATATACTGTATGTATATATATATATATATATATATATATATATATATATATTATATATATATATATATATATATATAATTATTTAACATATAATATATATACTTATTTATATGGTCCGTTCCATGAGCTGCAATACATAGCTTATTTGTAAAACTAAAAGTTCAAAATTAATTCATGATACACACACACACAGATATATATATATATATATATATATATATATATATATATATATATATATATATATATATATATATATATATATATATATATATATATATATATACATAATGTGAAATGCAAACCTTAGATGCAGATGCATCAGGCACATAAGAAATTAAATATCGTGAATTATACTTTGGGAGGAAATTGTATGTAGGCTTTTACTTTAAAGAAGTTTATATCCTAACAAAGTTACCAACAAGTATTATGTTTATTGAAAGGCGCTCAAGTGTAAATATACCTTCCTACGAAATGTCAAGCTGGAATCGCCAGAACACTAGTTTGACCATTTATATGGAGTATTAAAGGTGAAAAAGAGAAAGAGATCGCAATATGCAATATCGTGATAATTTGATTCTCGAACTGACAGAGAGAGAGAGAGAGAGAGAGAGAGAGAGAGAGAGAGAGAGAGAGAACTTAGGGGCCATATGGTTTAGGGGATCAGACTAATAAAGTAATCAGGCTGAAAGGTGGTAGATTATCAGAGAATTCAGTAAAAGAAAATTGTTCTTAACTCAGCTCTGACTCACGTCAGGTCTCTCAGGTGGTACTGGGCCATACAAGTCAAAAGAAGTTGGAAGAGCAATTATTACCTGGGCAAGCTAACTGCTTGCATACCAGCGAGTTTTCCCCAACTTCCTGACTCAGCAATGACCCAATAGACAACAAAAGAAAATTTGTTCTTAACAATCACGTGTGGAACAGAAATAAATTTTATTCGGGATCGAACCCAGGTCTCTCAGGTTCCAACTTTTGACTTGTATGGCCCAGTGGTTCTTGCTTTCCACCTGAGAGACCTGGGTTTCTGACGTGAGTCAGAAATTTATTTCTGTTCCACACGTGATTGTGTGTTGACATATATATATAACAATATATATATATATTTATATATATATATATATATATATATATATATATATATATATATATATATATATATATATATATACATTACCACAGGTGAAAAATAAGAGACGGGGTGTAGGTCCTGACCGGTTTCGACTTTATTTCCAAGCCATTGGCGAAGGACTGATGCATAGTATTGCAAGTCACAAATATATATACTACAGGAACAGTACTGACGAACATACACAACCGTTAGAGACGACATATCCACCCACAGGCCGGTGTCAAGGTAGGAGTGGCCTTCAAAACTCAATTGGCTAAAAAAATCACAATATACTCTCAGGGGACAATACTGATAAACATACCGACCATAGGCGACCTCAGATCCACACCTGACAGGTGTCAGGGAGGCGGAGTTTGGAAACTCATTAGCATTACTGCTCCCGTACTGTGTTTAAATATGATAATCCTATTTTCATACATCTCTACTGCCTAGCTTAAAATTTAAACAATTTACAAATTTCTTTTGATATTAAAGGATCAATTTTTTACATCCCTTGACTGATATTCATATTATGGTTGTAATTTTCTTTTATAAAGCTAGATTCAATGACATTCCTTTCCAGTGCATTATTAGAATATACAATCCTTTTTGCCCCTTCCCAGTTGATAGCATGACTGTTCTCACTAACATGTACAAAAATACCACTGTTCCCCTGTGCATATCTCACACATTTCTTATGCTGTTCAATTCTTTTTTCCAGTGCTTTCCCCGTTGGCCCAATATAAAAGTTGCCACAAGACTTACATGGAACTTTATATACACACCCTTTAGTAGTGTCAGGGGAGTTCTTGATAAGTACATTTCTCATTGTTTTATTATTCTTAAATGCGACATTAACACCAAAATTCTTAAGAAGATGGGGGATATCTTTCATATTATTATTATAAGGCAGTACAAGCAAATTTTTTGCGTTGTAAGGTTCTTTTTGGTTTTGATACATAGTGTTTTTTGCCGCTTCAAATGCACTGTTTTACACTCAGGATATTTCAGTTTCTTGCCTGCATTCCTAATCTTATCTATTTCCTCATCAATATATCAGGGCTACATACCCGTGATGCTATTAAAAACAGATGAAAACACTGATTTTTTAACCCTATTGCTTTGTCCGGAATAGAAATGCACATATAAGAAGAAATATTAGTGGGTTTTCTATACACACTATATTTAAACCCACTACTATTTCTTCGTATGAGGACATCAAAAGGTAAGCACCCATCATTTTCCATTTCCATAGTGAACTTAATTGATGGTACTAATTGATTTAACTTGGCAAAAAGTTATTTACATCTTGGTTCCATGATCATACACAAATTATATTCGTCAACATAAACCATGTTACAATGTGGAATTATGTTGTTTTAGGTTTGTTAAAGGACATAATTTGTGCAATGTAACATGGAACCAAGACATAATTTGATAACTTTTTTGCCAAATTAAATCAATTAGTACCATCAATTAAATTCACTATGGAAATGGAAAATGATGGGTGCTTACCCTTTTTGGATGTCTTCATACAAAGAGTTAGACTTATTTTACGTGGCTAAGAACCAATTGGTTACCTAGCAACGGGTCCTATAGCTTATTGTGGAATCCGAACCACATTATACCGAGAAATGAATTTCTATCACCAGAAATAAATTACTCTAATTCTTCATTGGCCGGCCGAAGACTCGAACTCGGGCCTAGCAGAGTGCTAGCCGAGAACTCTACCAACTCACCCAACGAGGAACTAGGATCATCAACTACCCGATATCTCTGGACCCGAGAGATATCTGATTGGGCCTACATGAAGAAGATGAAAGGGACTTTTAAAGTTTAAAATCACGGCATATATCTTAGTAATATGGTTAACAAAACAAAGGGAAACTCTCCATTAACAGACAATGGTTAAATATTTCCCTTTTATGTTCATAACAGTTGCTATGAATATCTTACAAGTTGTGAACCATTTTTTCTTTGTTCTGAAAGGCTTCATTTACATACAATTAGCTGAACTTATGAGGGTCTCCCACTTTAGAGTACCATTTCTGCTAAACGGCTTTTTAGCAAACTGTCTTTCGTCGTTTTGCAAGTTTATTTCTTGAGTAACTGATCTAGTTAAAACTATACACACACACACACACACACACATATATATATATATATATATATATATATATATATATATATAATTATATATACATATATATAGTTCTAACTAGATCAATTACTCAATAAATAAACTGACAAACAATGAAACAGTTAACTAAAAAACAGTTTATCAGAAATAGGCCTCTGAAGTGGCAGACCCTCGCATATGCAAGTGTATGTGTATATATATATATATATATATATATATATATATATATATATATATATATATATATATATATATATATATGTGTGTGTGTGTGTGTGTGTGTGAATGTATATATATGTATGTGTATAACTATATATATATAGTTTTAACTAGATCAATTACTCAAGCAACAAACTAACAAAACAATGAAAGTTTACTAAAAAGTCGTTTAGTAGAAATGGTACTCTAAAGTGGAAGACCCTCATAAGTTCAGCTAATTGTATGTAAATGAAGCCTTTCAGATCAAAGAAAAAATGATTCACAACTTATAAGATATTCATAGAAACTGTTATGAGCATAAAAGAGAACAATTTAACCATTGTCTGTTAATGGAGAGATTCCTTTTGTTTTGTCAACCATATTAGAGAGATATATGCCGTGACTTTAAACTATAAATGCCCCCTTTCAACTTCTTAATATAGGCTCAAAAATAATGCCAAGCACTTTGGCGGCAGATAGGGAAAAGTTTCCATTACACGTATGCTGAAAAATCTATACATTCACAAAAATTACTTATGTGTGTACACATACATATGTACAACCATATATATATATATATATATATATATATATATATATATATATATATATATATATATATATATATATATTAATATATATATATATATATATATATATATATATATATATATATTAATATATATATATATATATATATATATATATATATATATATATATATATATATATATATATATATATATATATATATATATATATATATATATATATATATATATAATGTGTGTATATATCATATACACACACATATTTTATTCTATCTTCAGTTCATCTTTTCAAAATGATTTCCCTTACTTCCTTAATTTTTCATTCAGCTATCCTTTGTCTGTGTGGTATATACTTACTTTACTTGACTTGAATTAAACTGACCTCTTATATATTGTTCATTGGTTTTCCAAGATGCAAATTAATACTGAAAATACTTTTTCTTCGTGAACTGTTTTTCGGCAAAAGTTTTCTCTACTGCTGTTTAATTTTTCCAGGGTTTGAAATTGTAGAAATGTCGTAAAGAAAGAGAGAGTCATGTGTAAATTCTCATACAAATCCTATGCAACTTTGTTACCCTCAGCTTAGAACAATTCCTTGAATAGAACAAGGGGTATGTATGAGGAGTACGGTTGATTCATTAAACGGTAATTCGATTAGGTAATAGAAAATGAACAGTACTATTAGAGATCCAATGAATATTTGAATGTACCCTAGCACTGGTGTATGCCCACGTCCCTGTCTTGTAGGTTGATTTTTTAATGGAAAACTAGAAGCATATGACGATCAGTCACTTATTCTTTTGTATTGCTCTGTGACTCTTTGCTTCAGGGAAAGTGAGAATATCTGCTGCATTTTCAAAATATACCTAAAACTATTTTACCATTCACATATCTCAGTTTAATTTACGGTAATGTCCATGACAGAAATAATGCAGCTTGAATAATAATGACAATATAGAAAAATTCTTTTTTTCGTATAGAAGCAGCATTCATACAATTAATGACAAATCCTTCTTTTAATACAATGTTATAATTATTATTTTATTTTCTAATTTTTTCACTCTCATTATTAGTATGAATGTATTATTTGCTCCACTGAAGTCTCCTTTCCTGGCATGTACTTCCAGCTTAAAATTGCCAAACAACGAAGCTATGGATTTGGAACTGTAATGATGTTTACATCTGTCAAACAAACCTATTCGCGCAAATCTTTACTTTTGCATTGCAATTAAGAACGTCCGCTAAAGGATTTGCCTGGAAATGTGCGAGTTGTTTACCCTCGGTGTCTCCCCATTAGTCCGTTTCTCATTGTCAGCATCATTCTGTAAGTCTCGTATCCTATTCAGATACCCAACTTACGTCTCGCCTATTAAGGCTTTCAGGAAAATTCTAAATCCAATTGATTCAAGTGAACATATCTTCTTCTTGAAGGTGGAGTGATCAAATATTAACTCGAACGCTGTTGTGTTTTTGACGTTCTGACTGCATCATCAGTTGGGGTGCAAATATTCCCTTGGAGTGATTCCAAAAAGCATGTGCTGTCTCATTTATCTCCTCTGAGATGCAATAATGCTTTTAATTTTTTACTTTCTTTTGCTCTGGCCGATTTTACTGTCAATTTTCCTCGACCCTAAGATGACGTCTTAGGCTCTCGACCATAACACGTCACAACGTCTATGTACACATTAAAAATGTCACAATTAGAATCTTCCAAATTAAAGGTGGAATACTTATAATATACATTAGAAGGTTTCCTAGCCATGTCCAAACACAGGTTGTCAGAGGAAGGTGCAGAGGTCGTTATCTGTGCCACAAGGGTATCATCAAAGGGTCCAGGGGTACTCGATTCTTTATTGATACTCATAAAGATCGAATCGTAAAAAAAAAAAAAAAAAAAAATGAAAATTTTATAAAGATATCATCAGCCTTTCATGGAATTGATTCTTCTACCAATGGCACCAATAAGAGTCAACTCCCAAATGTCCCTACCCTGCAGGGGATGGCACAGCACAATGAGGGTGGCTCAAGTGTAAGTCAAGCCCGCTTGTTAGGACTGAGAGCATTATAAGAATACAATCATCCCCACCCTCATCATGTTATGGGCAAACCGGACAGAATGCTGAAAGTCCTATCCAATCCACGGCCCAGTTCTGCTGAACAGTTCTGCCCTCGAGTTATCAATATGACATCCCTCAGGTTATCAATGTGCCACGGCCCAGTTCTGCTGAACAGTTCTGCCCTCGAGTTATCAATATGACATCCCTCAGGTTTTCAATGTGATATCCCTCAGGTCCAAACATTATCGGGTAGTTGATGTTTCTACCACAGTTCCTACTATTAGCTTCAGATATAAACCCAGTTCCAGCTATGATGCCTTTTCCTATTTATCAGGTCAAATAAATTTCACCAAGAGTAGAAAATTCCACAAGATCAATGTGGTCCCAAGTCGAGGGGGTTATTCTACAAAAAGTCTGGCAGCGCTTATGTGATAGCAAAAGAGAAAAAAAAAAAAAAAAAAAAAAAACTTGAGGAAAAACGATTTTTCTATATTATAAAAAAAATTTATGAATAGGGAATATGTTTCTTTCACTAGCACCTGCTCAGTCTTTGATCATATTCCAAAAGGAATACATGAATATTTACTGTTTTATAAAAACGCTTAAAACGATTTAAGTCATTTATCATAATTTATCAACTGCTAAGGATAATTCCATATAACATTTTTATTTATCCTTAATGTTTATTTTATCCATGAAAATTTAACGAAACACATCCTTCAAAATTCAGTCTGTCATTTAAATTTTTCATGAATATTAAAACGCGATCCGACCGTTTCCTAAAAAATTCATCTTAGAAGTTACTATTATTCAGCCATTCTTTTTCTCTACTGAATATTATAAAAATTGGGAAAAAATTATAACCACTACCTCAGAAATTATTGATATCTTCCATCTTCCGGCCTAAGCAGCTGATAAAACCTCACTAAATAGCTATTAATGAAGGACTGAACGAAACCAAAGGACGAAATTGAGCTACTTCTTGCGGCAAAATACTTTCAGGTAGGCGTGTCACTTCCTGATGCCGTCATCCTCAGCCACTTATCACTAAGTTTCTTTTCCACTCCATGGATGTTATAAAAAAATCTTCTGATAACCTAGACCGCGAAGGGATGCAACCAGACAATAAAAACCGCATATAAAAATCGTTTAGAAATGACGTAATGTAGTCAGAAATCTAACAGCATATAGAATTAAATAGATTTTCATTCCAGATAAATTAAATGAAAAGGGAATAACTGTGTTACATAATCTGACACTCCATAATTATAAAAGCACTGATTTATTTATTTATGGAGAGGCTTTCAAAGTATAAATTTATAATTACAATTAGCGACAAGCGAATATCAACCTGAAACAATCTTTTAGGTTGCTAGCTTGCAAAGTAAGCTTCCACATAATAGAATTTCCACATGTAACATAAATCAGACAGAAAAAGATAAAAGCAAATATAGAAAAAGCCAGAGACACAAACAGATACATTCATGAAGAGCAACAAATGGTTCCGAAGAGCATACATAGTGTGCGTGCAGCTTGCTCATGTCTGTAGGACTGAATGGTTGTCATTGGCCACAATCCATACCAACAACAAACATGCTGACAAATTTGACATGCACCCCTAGGCAATATCTATGGAGACGGTAGTTGCCGTTGCCTATTGAAAAATAGTACATACTAACAGCACATTAATGGTTGGTGAAATAGATTCTATATTTGATGCATGTTTTGTACATGATTATACACTAAACCACATGCACATGCACACACATATATATATATATATATATATATATATATATATATATATATATATATATATATATATATACATATACATATATACACACACACAAAGACACACTCTGACTGGGTAGCAAGAAATCAACTCACGTTGACTAAGGCCATGGATCACTTCATGTCAAATGGCTACTAGTCCACCCAACTGTCACTATGCCAGTACCAACTTTTGAGGTTCAAAAAAACAAGTGCGTGGAGCTAGCAACCTCAGCCCTCAAGACCTACTGAGAAGTGGAAAGGCTGTAATTTTTTTTTTTTCCACCCGCTGACTACAGTACTTCGGAAGGGAAAGGGAAGCGTAGAGTGAAAAGTCTCTGCAGCTCTAAAGAAAAAGTTAATATATTAATTTTTTTAACAGCTGAATCCAGGATGAGACTTTTAAACCAGAAATCTCAAGAAAACCAGCCAGTTCCTAAACCTGCGCAGGAAGCTCATCAAATTGTAAGCTGACACCCTACATACAAGAGTCCATTTACTTCTGTCTTGAATCCCATTTCAATGAGTCCCCAAGAGTTATAACTTTATGGGCTTGTTATTTCCCCAATACTCTTATTATAATCATTATTATTAGAAAAATATTGTATTAAGAATACATAATTCATTAATATCTAAGCAGAACATTATAGAGACACAGAACATTCAACTGAGGTCGGACATCTTCCCAACATAGACACTTGCCTTTTAAATTTAACGGCCGTTGAATGGCGGGGGTGGAGGAAATCGTGGGTTGATGTGCTTGAGTCAGTGAGTTACAACACGGACAGAGTTCGATCATTACATTCTAGACATGCAAACAAATACAGTTGGATAAGAAACCCCTTTGACATTGAAGCTGAATACTTGCTTCAAGAAATTGCAAACATCAGCAAGCTAAAGGAGCAGCTCATCGAGATTCAAAATGATGATACACTTCATTACAATTTCAAAAGGCAAACACAGAGGCCATTTTGGGTAAAAGTATACAAAGAAAAGTTGATTCTTGGAGGTGAAGTCCTGAAAGTACTCCTTCCCTTTGCTACAACTTTCTTGTGTGAGGTAGAATTTTCAGCCCTCACAGTCACAAAGACAAAGTACAGAAACCGCCTGCAACCAGAGGATGGCCTAAGATGTAGTCTATCATAAAAATTACCCAAATTTGAGGAGCTGGTCAAACCAACCCAGTGTCAAGGTTCTCATTGATTGTGATGCTAGCCTACTACATGTTAAGTAGGCTTGTATGAATAATTTTGCTTTTCTTCCTCCACAGTGGCAAATCATAGCGTAATTATACATTTAATTTTATATCATGATACAAAAACATTTTGGTTTTCTTTATGCTAGTTAATGTATTGTTTCTTTCTCATGGATCACTGTTATGCAGATGTGCTGCTTGCATTGATAAAAATCTCTGCACGTAATTTTTGTTTCTGTAACACGTTTTCATAAGCATAATTATATAAAAAGAAAATGTTTATGAGGGTATGGGTCGCCATGGTTAATATGGACAAGATTTTGGGTCACTGCCAAAAAAGGTTTAGAACCACTGGTATAGAGGGCAAACTGCTGACATAGATTAATGAGAGAAATGGAGCTGAGGCAATGGTATGTTATGTTTCCATTTTTAAATATGGAGTGATGTGAGAAGTATATATAAAAAAAGACCCATATGTAAGAGCAAAGGCATGGAATAAGATGGATTGTAAAGAATGAGGAGTGGATGATCTTTATTGATCATAGAGTATTCATTAGGAATACTGAAGAGAAACTGTAGACACTACAGAAGGGGTTCGTAAGTGTTTATAAGAGGATATTTTTAAGAGTGCATGTTAACATGAATAAAGTTGAGTATATGGGAACTAGGAAAATGTAGCAATAATAATATGGACAATGGGAAAATAGAAGCGCAACATTTGTTTAAGTATTTGGGAGCAAATATGGTAGGATGAGAGATGAGATGAGTCCAGATTAGGTGAAACAAGGAAGGTAGCAGGATCTGTGTAAACCACAAGGAGGGAACTTGAAGTCCTTTGAAGAGCAATGTGCGACTGAATAAAGAAATTGTTGAGGAGAATTGTTAATGTGTGGCAGAACAGCTAAAGGAAGAAACCTAGAGGTATGTAAGAGTTGTAAAAGGGCTAACTTAGGTGAAGGGAAGGACAAGTCAGTAAAGAGTAGACAATTTGGGTGAAGGGAAGGACAAGTCAGTAAAGAGTAGACAATTTAAAAGCAGCAGAAAAAAAGGAGAGAAGATTTTTATGGACTGATTAATGGCGTGAGCGAGATACTGGTAAGGGCCCTTACACACGAGGACACTAGTGTCCGCCACCGGTCTCGGACACTAGTGTCCTTGCTCAAGACACCGCCTGGCAACTAGTGAGCCACTCACACACCTCAGTCGGAAGAATGGCGGGAAACGAAGAGCTTCTACTTGTTGCTTTGCTGGTGGTGACATGGTGTGGTGGTGTGGGTAGGTGGTGGTGACATGGTGTGGTGGTGTGGGTAGGTGGTGGTGACATGGTGTGGTGGTGTGTGTGTGGTTGGTGACAGGAATGGGGTAACTTTTTGTGCGTAATAATGAATAAACTTGTATACGTAAGCACAGTAGATTCTTTACTTGCCTTGTGAACATGTAATGAAACAAAAATAAAAATAAACATAAAGGACTTAGGTATTTCTTTCTTTTCTGAGAGGGTTTCTCTTCAAAATCAGGAATGAGTTTCACCATTATTGCATTCCAGCAGTTCTGCTTTTCTATCTTATTTGCATATCCCTCACAAGATGGGTCCCATAGTGCTGGTAGTTTTTCTGTTTCACAAATGAGGTCCTCCGTGTTCAGCTTCTCCTCCACCTCCTTCGAAATTGTCCTTGATAGGCCGTCTCCTTCCATCATGGGATGATGGTGGGTGTCAAACTGAGCATGAGAAGCTGGCCAGTGGGCAGCGGTGGCGGACACTGGTGGCTACGTGTGAAAGCTTCCATTTAAAACAATGCTTTGCAGTGAGTGGCGGCAAACGTCAGTGTCCGCCACGTGTTGCGGGAGCGAGACACCGAAATATCTGTTGCCCGGAAGTTGTCTGTTTGGGACACTGCTGTTGCCTCGTGTGAAAGGCTCCATTTGATAATATGGGAGGCAACTAGTGTCCGACACCGGTGGTGGACACTAGTGTCCTCGTGTGTAAGGGCTCTAAGAGGGAGGCTTCAACAGCTAGAACAAGAGAGTCCATGCGCCCACACACACACACACACACACACACACACACACACACACACACACACATATATATATATATATATATATATATATATATATATATATATATATATATATATATATATATATATATAAAACTAGTATTTGTTTTCACTCTTTAAAAGTTTTACACAGGCTTTCTACTGAGGCTTTATCACTTAAGAGCCATTTCCCATTATGTATCACGGTGAGACTCCATCAAAAATTGAGAAGCATGGGATCCCTTGCTATATCTACGATTTTGCAATCAACTTAACAGCGACCGGTTCACGGAACTCTGGGAGCAACTCTGGAATCGTCTCGTTGTCCCGATGGACACGGTTAACTATGACGAGAGGGAAACTGGCAACTGATCCATTATCGAGGCCCACAACAACTGTCAGGGAGGGTAAACTTTAGTTCGTTGTTATCGATCTGTTCAATCACTCTTCCACTTCGCTAGTTCTGTACATAGGGTGAAGAGAAGGGAACTACATCAGAAGTATATGTGACTATTGCTTCTCCGATATTAAGATTACTTATGATGATTTTCGTATTTGCAGTATCGTGCTTTAATACAGTGGTACAGACGCACTGCACCTCAGTTTTTACATTATTTATAGACTAATAAAACAGGTAAAAAAATGTGCCGAAGTTTCTTCGGGGTAATCTATTTTCTGTACATCATATAATCAAGACCACCGAAAATAGATCTATCTTTCGGTGGTCTCGGTATAATGCTCTATGAGCCGATGCCCATGAAACTTTAACCTCGGCCCGGTGGTGGCCTGGCCTATATCGTTGCCAGAAGCATGATGATGGCTAACTTTAACCTTAAATAAAATAAAAAGTACCGAAGCTAGAAGGCTGCAATTTGGTATGTTTGATGATTGGAGGGTGGATGATCAACATACCAATTTGCAGCCCTCTAGCCTCAGTAGTTTTTAAGATCTGAGGGCGGACAGAAGTGTGGACAGGAAAAAGTGCAGACGGACAGGCAAAGCCGGCACAATAGTTTTATTTTCAGAAAACTAAAAGGAGGGAATATATGAGGCGTTCGTGAAAGTACAACAAACTTTTAAAACAGCTTAAAAGCAAGGGAAACTAACATAATCACATACAACAGGAACGTATTTATTCTACAATGACGGAAAACATTTGAATTTATAAGATATCTAGGTTGCGGCGCTACATGAATAATAAAGACCCATGTTTCCTGTATTGCAGACAAGATCATGGTTTTTACGAAGTCTTTTTTTTTTCCCCCAAGAAGTCTTTTTTTCTATGTCTTTAAAAGGCGCATTTCCTGCAGTAAAAAAGGCAAACAATACTTACTGAGATATAAAACTGACTCATTTATTTCAAGACTGGATAGCCAACACCACAGTTAACCAACATGTCAATTAAACTTTGAACTTATTGGCTAACTTGATAAAAGTTAAATAGTTAAATGTACACATTAAAAATGATACATTTGACTGCGCAGAAACAAATGAATAAATCTAGAAAGCGTTTTTGTTCAGAAATCTCATGAGGATCGGGAACTTTTTTGTGAGGAAAGAAATGTTACCAGACATTCTCTGGCTAAATCTACCCTGACATTACACAGATATTGTTCCAGCTAGTATCTTGTTTGTACTCATAATAATAACCATAAAGACGATGGAATGTTGCTTGCACGGTAATTGCTTGAGAGAGAGAGAGAGAGAGAGAGAGAGAGAGAGAGAGAGAGAGAGAGAGAGAGAGAGAGAGAGAGAGAGATATTTTCCTGGAGCATTTTTTATGTATCACTGATAAAGCGTAAAGGAAATGGGGAAGCGTAATTAATTTCGAATCCATTTCCGGTCAAGAGACGAAAACATGGAAGCTGACTGCACAAACGTCAGAAATTTGGAGAATTTTCTTAGCCCCATTAAAAAAGCTATAGAGGCACAAGTAACCACAAATAATCCTAGCGTGAAGATATAAGCTTAATCATGGCAGGAAAGATCTAATGGGAATATAATGTTTACTGTCACTGAGGAAATAACGGCGTTCTGAAATTCTGGAGGAGTAATAATAATAATAATAATAATAATAATAATAATAATAATAATAATAATAATAATAATAAGTAAAAGACCCTCTTTTACGCACGTAGTGTTGAAAGTACTATCTGCCTCATCTTCATTTAATTAATATAGAGTTTTTTTCTAACCTTCTAAAAATTGCTTTTTCAGGGTTATTGTATTCCGCCGGTAACTCACAAATGTTCGTCATTCTTTGGAGAGGTAAACAGTGTACTATAAATTCGGATAGCTTTACTGAGAAGGAATACTCAATAAAGCTATCCCAGTTTACAACTATTTGCCTCTCCGACGAATGCGAACATCGGTAGAATGAAGTTACCCTGAAAAAACAATTAAAAATATAGAAAAGACTCTTTATAAACTGAATGCAGGTGATGCAACCATCACTTTTCAATAATAATAATAATAATAATAATAATAATAATAATAATAATAATAATAATAATAATAATAATAATAATAATTCAATAGAAATTAAGGTAAGGTAGTTGGAATGGAGTAAACATTGAAAGTGATAAAATGAAGTTCAATAAGTGAACAATTCGTATTAAAAAAAAAAGCGATAAACAAAGAAAGTTCGAAGGAAATACAATACAATTATTATCTGGTGTTAACAAAGATGTGACAGGTATACAACTGAAAACGTACACAGCTGTCAGTACCGCAAAAGAAAATATGTTAGAGGAATGGTTCGAATGTTAAAAAGAAAATGAGCTACACAAATCAACATACAAACCTTCTGTAGTCAAGACTAACTATTTGATTCAACCAACGTCATTGCACAGGGATTAGTCTGAGGCGGGGGTGATTTTTCATACTGTATTACTCTATAAAATAAATTTCATATATCTTTCGTACGCAGGCTGCGATTTAATGTTCATAAATTGCAACTAAGATTGTTCTGGCTTTTAAGGTAAATCATTCTCAGATTGTTCCGTTCATTACAAAACCGGGAGTCATAGAACGATACTGACTAGAGGCCTTTACTTTTTCATCGCTGTCTTTTCTTAGGTACAGAATGACAGTAGATTGCCCTCCGAGGAGGTAAGTCTATTTTTTTAAGCAGAATCCATTAGGATGATTAACAGAATGACCTTATCCAGCCCAGGATGAAGTAAACGAGAGAGAGAGAGAGAGAGAGAGAGAGAGAGAGAGAGAGAGAGAGAGAGAGAGAGAGAGAGAGAGAATAAAAGCGAGTAATTTCATCTCAAAGGAAGTGATTGCCCAGACTTGTAACGTTTCAGTAGAATTAACTTCACTGATAGAAAATCAACTGAAAACGTGTCTCCAGTGACAGCAATGGTACTTGAATAACCAAGTTTTAATGGAAGACGGTGTGAAACAGATCAGTCGTAACATAATATATTTTAATAACAGAACCGTTTATGGTCCAAGGTCACCTATGGATCCGATCAGAGATTATCAAGAATGGCAGATATGAGTTGACGGTTCATTTTCTGGTCTGGTAAATCCTAAATCCGCTCTGATGGTTGCGTTTCTGGTTTGAAAGTTTGCTAAACCTCAATAAGATTCATCTCGGCTAAAGTAGAGTCCTCAGTTTAGGCTATATACGAGATGAATTTAATACTAAATATATATTACAAAATATATATTTGGACACACACAAAAACACACGCACACACACATCTCCTACCAGTTGAAAGTGTGGTTTAAAAAAAAATATATATATATATATATATATATATATATATATATATATATATATATATATATATATATATATATATATATAACCTATAACCTTCAGGAGGGAGTGGCGTCAGGAGGGTACAGCTACTCTTTTTTGAACAAATTTGTAAAAGAGGTAGTGGTGAAATCGCAAGCCCTACGCCGTTTTCTTGACCCCAGCGGATGCTGGTATTCATTTAAAGCTGGATAGTCTGGTTGATGGCAGGTTGGAAGCAGTCTACGGACTTAGCACACAATGTTCGAGCATGCACCACACGCCCACAAATTCTTTGACGATGAGTTGTTAAAAATTACTTAAGGCTAGAAATAGTAACATTCTAGGTATCAGAAACTAATATTTCATAAATATGTTAGTTATATTATTCGTTTGTCTGTGCATCTTCGGGAAGGTTTCCTTCTTTTCTTTGTTGGTCCTATTCCGCTTTTGTCTCCCATCCTCCCTTTTTGTATTTCTCGTCTCCCTCCGAGCTCGTTATTATCCAACGTGAGAGCACTCTTTTAGATACAGTGGTTCGTGGTGGTAGGTTTCTGTTTCCTAACAGCAGCATTTATGACCTGGACCATCGACGGATGGTCTCTTGTATGCCACTTTTTCATACGTTGTATTTTGACAGAGATCTTTCACATTCTCAGTTGATCCCTGATCCCCTTTACCTTCCGAGAGCAACCAGATTCGCTGAACAGCAGCACCATTTTCAGTAAATGTTTAGCCTCGCTGTCGAACTTCTCAGTTCCAGAGGTCCTTTACTCCTCACACTGTTGGGCTGTTGAACGACCTCCCAGAGGATGTCGTGCAATTGGAACTTCAAAAGTTCAAGCGAAAGTGCAATGGATTACTACTCGTATACTATTCTCCTTGCATTTTAATACATTTTCATCTGTTTGTTAATTTATTAATTCATTTGCTTTTAATAAGTGAGATTTCTTTCTTTTTCCTAATTCGCACCATATTCTTTGGAAGCTTGAATTTCAAGTCAATGGCCCCTGTAGGCTTGTTCCATATGAGTAGGTTTCATCTTATGAATAATAATAATAATAATAATAATAATAATAATAATAATAATAATAATAATAATAATAATAATGCCCACAATGCCACTTACGCATCGAGTTCTCAGATTTAATTCTCGTAGGTCACGGTAGCATGCGTTCAGCCACCTACGGGTTATTTTCTCCTTGATAAGATTACACTGGCCATTCTAAGATGCCTCTGGAATTCATGAGGGAAAGGAGGGGGTGGGGGGTGGGAGTGAACCTCTTTCTTAACCTAGCATAGATCCAGTGCTAACGAAAGATGTAATTAATATAATGATTAATTTTTGATACCAAGAACTTCACTGCTCTTTTGTCTTTACTCTTTACTAAGAAATTATCAGGAACATGGCGATAACATTCATTCCACACAATTTTTACAGAAATATTAACATACGAAGATTAAAGCTATATAACCAATTGCGCATGCTTTTAATTTTCACTTTTAGCACTATGTTCTATTATTACAAATTAATCATGCACTCAATGTGACTTTTAGTGGAGCTCGTATTACTTCATTCTTTAACGTCATCACCGATAAACAAAATGAACTTCCATATCCTTTCAATAAATATTATCTTTAATAGCGTTTAAAATTAGAATGCAGCGTTTAACACCGATGTTATCGTTTTGAATAAGTCCAATACCCAACTGTGAGCAATTATCTTTCTATCAATACAAAAGTTTTGAACACAGTCATCTCGACTCCAGTTCGGAGGAAAATAAATAAGGCTTTTTTTTTCTAGCGTTAGCTTTTGGCTACCATGGTTGCAATATATGCATAAAATAACAGTCTACATTACACAAGAATCAGTGGTTTACTCTTTCTGTATTATTGCCTGTTTCGAATATGGTGCATAATTCCGATTCGATGGAAGGTCATTACCGACCACTTTTCTACTGTAAGCTCCTGGTTACCATGGCTACGTGGGATTAAAGTCTCTTTGACTTTCTGTGGCTGATGATAAAAGGTAATATCGGCAGAGTGGGTAACACAAAGAAAAAGGGACCACAAAAAATGATGCGGTCAGGCTTAAATGCAGACTGTATATGATCACTTCAATTTGGTATTTGATTCGAACCATGCTTTCAGGACTTTCTTCACCTTCCTTGAGAGAGAGAGAGAGAGAGAGAGAGAGAGAGAGAGAGAGAGAGAGAGAGAGAGAGAGAGAGAGAGAGAGATGCAAACGATACAGCGATATATGATAATTGAGCATACTGAGACTAGTACTATACTAAGTTTGATTTAACTGTAGATAACGATATCGGCTTCAGAATAAACAACTGCTTGATAACGATAAATGATCGAAGGTAGACGATAGAGATAAAAACTGATGGAAAACAAGGGCAATATTGTGTAATTCGTATCACAATACTGGCGTCGCAATTACAACGGGCATCGACTCCGCAAATCCAAACCTTTTTATACGAAACCTTTTTATACGATTTATAAGAAAAATAACTAAAAATCTCCTTAATGACGGCACTTACACAATTAATGTTTACACATTTTAAAAACTTCATATTTGCAAAACATGAGAGTCACCTGACTAAGATCCTTCAGGCTAATCGGATTGCTTCTCGAACTTCCTTAATCTTAACTTCAGAGGAAGTTAATTCTCAAGATTAATTAGGTATTCTTCCCCGGCGGTCGAGCAGATAAACTTGTGCTTTTCTCTGCTGTGAAACGTCACAACAATAACAACCGCTTTTCTTCTTAATTCATGAAACTTTGCTAGTGGCAAATGATACTGATTTTTTTAATAGGTCAGAGGTATTTTAATACCCCGTATAATATAGAAGCCGGAAAATCTTTACCATTTGTGCATTTATGGATTAAAACTAAGTCATTTCCAAGAGTGGTGCAGGATATACTTCATAATATAATACCAATATATATATATATATATATATATATATATATATATATATATATATATATATATATATATATATATATATATATATATATATATATATATATATATATATATATATATATATATATATATGTGTGTGTGTGTGTGTGTGTGTTTTATTGATAACTTCTAATAGTTAGCAGTAATAAAAACCCAAGAGCAGATAATTAGCATTAGATAATAATTAAAACAGTTTTAATAAATACATTAGGACTCATGAACAGAAATAAGATTATAAATCCAGGCACGTGTTGAAATAAGCACCATACAAAACAATATTGACGTCAATCATAAACGCTAACGATAAGGAATCTCGAACAAGAATAATGAAAAATAATAATCTCTGTAAAATTCAGTGCCAGTTAATCTTCACACAGGATTCTCATCTCGAACTCTCCTTTCATGCCGCTATCAATCAAAAAGAGCCACGCGCACTCAGCGATTTCACTGGCTTATCTCAGTCCCGCACATCTGGGGAAACTTGAAGATATCATCCTTTGAACAAGGTACACACACACACACACACACACACACACACTGTATATAACAATAGGGGCATTTGCTACATTGGCAGCAGTAAAATAATACAATATATATTAAAGTTTTTTATGACCTTTTACGCTTCTTCCTTTTTCGTTTGTGGCTTCGTTTCTATATATGTAAGTACATGAAGTATAAAATATACAATTCTTATTCTTTTTTGCCAGTAAAAGTACTATGAAAACTTACTGATAATAATTTTTTAAGAAATTTTAATGAATCGAAGGAGTTTGGTCATATGGCATGCTTTTATTCAATAACAATGGTTTATAATAAAATGAGGAGATAAGTAAGGCAGTTTAAATTCAAACATACGTTCCTTGTCTACATACATCAAAATCTATACTCATTTTTCGAGAGCCCTCCTCATCAATCTGAAAAAAAGAAAGTGGGCAAGGCCACTTTATCGAATGGGGTGAGATCACATGCACGAGATATTTTTTAGTCGTGCAGTGTATTAGAAATTACACTTACACCAACAATAAAAAGTCACTACAGTTCAAGTCAACCAATTACATGCAATGCAAAACAATTTTTCATTGACTTACTAAATTTATAACCACCAAGACCAGATGAGGCTAAACAAGGCAGAATTGCTCCACGATTCAAAAAACGTTTATTTCATGATTTTACGGGAGAAATTCAACAAAATATATATTCATTTCATTGGTCTGGGGTATTATCATCATTTTGTTCCAAGAACCAGTGCCGCTAATTCTGTTGACTTTCCTGGGAATTTCGACCAACAGGGAATTTTCTTAATTCTTACTAACTGCGGTACATTCAGGGAACATGTCCAAATCGTTGTTCTTTGCTCATCGGGGACAGCAGGCTACCTGACACCTCCTGCCATAGCGACCAGCATGCTAACTTTATCCCCAGAGAGAGAGAGAGAGAGAGAGAGAGAGAGAGAGAGAGAGAGAGAGAGAGAGAGAGAGAGAGAGAGAGAGGCGCTGATCTGGCTTTGTGTGAATTTTTCAGGGAGTTTAGAACTTGGCATATTTGCAGGTTACTGCAATTGCAACATTTTGTTACCTTATTACCAAACAGAAATAAAAAGCTGAAAAAATGACCACTGAAAAATTTCATGTCAAAAGTAATTCTTTTCCCTGCACAAAATCATTTTCCTCGTAGATACCAATCAAAATACCGATACAATCTGACTGCATGGTATATGGTATATTATAAATCAATCTATTTTACATTTTATAGCGAAAAGCGAATAAAACATGCATGCATTTTTGTTACATATAACAGTGATGATCTAGGATTCTTATCTGATACCCTAGGTATCACACAACTGGATATACAATTCCCTAAGAACATCCTAATAATTAGAGATGATTAAAGTACGTGTCAATGATTGTGAATCTGAATTCAACGGGCAAAATACTCTCAAAATTTTTGTAAGGCCAATAACATACAACAAAAAGGTTAAATGAAAATTTCCTAAGCAAATGAAAACCGAGTGTTTTACCCATCTCTCTGTATATACACATCACGTCCGTACCCTCTCTCTCTCTCTCTCTCTCTCTCTCATTAACAAATAAATAAATAAATAGCTACATAACAAAATAAATAAAATGACATAAAATAAACTGATACAGAAATCGATAAATAAATATTTAACGCAAGTAAAAGAAATAATCTAAAAGTAAAATAAATCAATTATTAACATATAAGAGGACAACCTGCCAAAGAATAACTGGCTGTTCCTGCTCAGGCGTGACCTAAGTTGTCACATCCCTGAACTTGTCGACATGAAGGGGTGTGGGAAAGACGTGCTGCTTCTGTGTTTATCATCGTCCACGTACTATGGATGCTGCTTGGGCTGGGGATCTTTCTCCCAATTTGTTTCTCGAACACTGCATTCATAACGATAATCATCATGCCACACAACAAGTTTCAGTCTTCTAACCTACGCTGTCATCAATCTCATATGAAAACACAGCCTGCCATTTTGGACTGCCATGGATTATTACATAAACTAGCCGATTGCCAAACGTTGGCCGTAGTTTTTTAGAAGTTGCATGCGGCTTATCAAAACATTGTTGCTTTTGTCGGGAGTAGGAATCTTATGAACAGCATAGTCAATAACTGCGTAAATGACGTAGTAAAAGATTACATGATAAAATCTCGCACAGGAATGAGTGAAATGAGTTTATTTTGAGACCAATTACAAGCAGACTATCTCATCTTTTAATTAATGTGATCTCATCTAAAGAAATTGTTTTGGAAACGTCAAGAGATACGGGTTTAAATTGATTTTCAATCTTATATATTAGCGGCTAACAAATAACAGTTCTCTTTCTCTGCTCACTTATGTAAAAAGAAAAATATTACTTTCTCTAAGATACGTTCGGAACAGCCACCAGATGTCAGAATGGGAAGGTAAACACAGATGGTGGAATTCAACTCTGCTGAAAATACAGTATTTTACAGGACGATTTTCCAGAGAGAGAGAGAGAGAGAGAGAGAGAGAGAGAGAGAGAGAGAGAGAGAGAGAGAGAGAGAGACAACCTGCCTGAAATTTAACAGTATTTTATTTTACATATCAAAATATATTAAAAAAAATTATCTTAAATCTAACATGTCAATTGCTTACCTGTACTATCACGAGAATCAATTTGCTGGCCAGTTAACATTAGACTGAACGATGATGATGAAGAATGTCCCTATAAGGCATCGAAAAGGAATTCTTTACCGGACACCCATAAGTCATCAACTGCTGGATGAATAATATTGTAACTTTTTCTTTCCCTTATAATTCTAACACCTATCATATTTGACGCAAAATGTCAAATTTGAAATCTTAATTCTAATTTAATAGCCTCCTTCCTAATACGGTTACTACGGGAGCAAGCTTTCAATGGTAATCGTAACCATTAAAGAAAGAGAGAGAAAGGATGCATGATTTGGAACTATACTCCAAGCAAGTAGAAATAATTTCTCATTTCCTGCGCATTGTTTTCGTATTACCTTGGAATTCTTATCTACGTGGGATCGGAATAATTGTCATACCATTTGGTTACTAGTATTGTCTATTCAGTTTTCCATAAATCACTAATAGCTGGCAAGTAAACTACGGAACATATTTATATTTAAATATTAATGTTTATACATGACGGCAATCTCAGAAAATATTAAATTTCACTGGGTGATAATTCCCATAATTGTAATTCCCTTTATCACATTTTAATTTACTGTTTACGAACCTACCCTGATGAATGAAGTCAAGATTTTTTCTAGAGTTATACTGTCTTCGTCAAAAACGACGTTATTGACCTATTCATCCTTTTGGAAGGAATTATCCACTTTCCATCCATCGATATTTCATTAATAATCCAGTCGGCTACCCAAACACCAATACCACTCTATAAATACATGGCTTTTTCAACATCATCAGCCTGTTTGTCCAAATATTCTCTCTTATCTCCTCTTGATTGTCTCGCTTTGCTATCCATACTGAATACTTAGCACGATCTACTTTGCGTTCTTCATTTCATCCCTAAATTTAGTGCACATGCACCTTTTGCTACTGTTCATTTTTTACTGCATCCCGGATCACATCCGAGAACATCCCACTGCTTCTTTTCCAACAGACATATATATATATATATATATATATATATATATATATATATATATATATATATATATATATATATATATATATATATATATAATTTTGATGTTAAGCCAGTCATCTTTAAGACACACACCATATATATATATATATATATATATATATATATATATATATATATATATATATTGTCTTCTTCTTCTTCTTCTTCTTCCCAGCTTGTTCCCATTTTTATATGGGGTCGCCGTTTCGGATGAGCCGTTTCCATCTATTTCTATCCTGTGCTTCTGCCTCATCAATTCCCTTCTCACGCAGGTCTCCCCTCACACAGTCCTTCCATCTCTTTCTTGGTCTCCCATATATATATACATTGTATATGTATGTATATGCATATATACACATATAATGTAATTCATATACGTACAGTTTTTGGGTCGAGCTTCAACGCAAACAATTATAGTTTAATTATAGTGAAAGAGTATTAATAATAATAATAATATTCTTTCCTCTTCATGCACTATGCTTTTTATTAAATTAATAATAAACAAGAGAAAAATACTAAGAAAACTATTACCTTGCGCACATGCTACCTGAGGTCTGCATAATGCAAACCTACAGGGAACCCTAAACATCAGAAAGAAAAAATGACAGGGGACAGAAACATCCTCCAGTGAACTATATTCTGACCTCCAGTATTTTCTCCTTTTCTTATAAGAAGGAGAATAGTTTTTGCCACAAAGACTTGTTCAGGAATTCCCTTTTTTGTTGCCTTCATTATCTTTTTCGATTCTTCTGTGAAAAACTTAGATATAAGTAAAGATGTTGGAATCTATAGATACCATAATGCACAAGTACATCATTTTGATTACCTCAACATCTCTCATGACAATGGTCTCTTGAAGCGAGTTACTTCTACCCAATATTAATGCAGTTCTGACTGTCATTTTATGCAGAAGTTGGTCGGACAGGCCACCTGATACATTACCTGCCCTTTTTCGGAGGGAAACATGAAAAATTCAGATCAAGTCATAGACAAGCATCTTGAAGGATAGAAGAACAGAACTCCAGGAAAATATAAGAAGAAAGAAAGATCACTAGATGGGAACGGAGAATTAACCGAGAAAATGTGTAATCTTTGCAGAGTAATGGAAGAAGCCGAGATCCGAGAGTTAGGAAACAACCGGGGAATCGGGATTCAATCAGCCTTAATAAAAGCCACGAAAATACGGCAGTGAGATCATCCCGAGTTGAGGAGATACATTATCTCATGAAAAAGGTCCTGACGGGATCACTTTAAAGGCAATTTACCAAGATCCGATCTTGTCCGGATGGAAAACAACGGACGTGGCACTTCAGATGTAGAGGTCATATTGCAAAAAGGCCCGAGGCGGCATATATTAAATAACGGGGATACTGTAAGAACAAATGGCCTTTAAGTAAACCACCTGCTTTATTATTTTGAAACATATTCAATAATCTGAACTATATGAACTCACGCCAAGGCAAATCTACCATCTTTGATACCTAAAGCATAACGTTTTAGGAGTGCCGATAACTGGCGATGTCTCTCTCTCTCTCTCTTTAATTCCTTCTCGGTAATTGTAATCCTTAACTTTTCTTACAATACCCGGCAGTTTTTTGTCATTCAACTGTATATTTGATTAACTTTTCTTTTACTTTGTATTCGTTTCACGCTTTCATCTGTCCCTTCTCTCTCTCTCTCTCTCTCTCTCTCTCTCTCTCTCTCTCTCTCTCTCTTTTAATTCCTTCTCGGTAATTGTATTTTTAACTTTTCTTACAATACCCGGCAGTTTTCTGTCATTCAACTGTATATTCGATTAACTTTTCTTTTACTTTGTATTCGTTTCATGCTTTCATCTGATCCTTCTCTCTCTCTCTCTCTCTCTCTCTCTCTCTCTCTCTCTCTCTCTCTCTCTCTCTCTCTCTCTCTCTCTCTTTTAATTCCTTCTCGGTAATTGTATTTCTTAACTTTTCTTACAATACCCGGCAGTTTTCTGTCATTCAACTGTATATTCGATTAACTTTTCTTTTACTTTGTATTCGTTTCATGCTTTCATCTGATCCTTCTCCTCTCTCTCTCTCTCTCTCTCTCTCTCTCTCTCTCTCTCTCTCTCTCTCTCTCTCTCTCTTTCAAGCGCAAACAAAAATGCATATCGGGTCAGTTCGGGAAGTGCTTATCTGTATTCATCAGATTCCTTATTGACATTATTGTCAATAATACTAAAGCTGTCAGCGTTGGAACGTGTAATCAGATATTAACACCTATGTGACCGTTTAGCTTGTCATTGGAAAATCACTTCATACCTACAGAAACAATATAGCAGTTTTAATGTTGTTTTGACCGTTCAAGGACGGTCATAGCGTCGCAGTTCTGTCAAAGACACAGAACGAATTATATAACAGGATAAATAGAGAACAGTTTATATAAAAAAGCCACATTCCTTAAATGCATGTTGCTAATCTGTAACGTTAAGGCCTAAACAAATTGCAATAAGAAAAAAATATATATTTCGGCAAGTAAATCGTTCAAATGATTAGCAATTCAACATTACATTATCAAAGCTGATAAAAACCGATACTGACAAGAGTAATAATGTTTAGGCAATGTAAGGAAAAATTGGACACAAGGAAGAAATTAGTAATGTATTGTAATGACAGTCTTATAAGAACTAAATGAAACAAACTTATGTGTATATACTTAAAAAAACAACCTTTTTATTTCTGCTTCAAATATTTCCTGTTGATAATTTTTTATAATTTCAAGCGAAATTTTTATTGCATTCGGTTATTCTTTGACGCTACAAAGGTGCAGCAAAACAGAAATCTCAACATACTGGAGCCTGAGCTCTTCCTTCAAAGCGGCAACCAGGAAGATGTTCGTATTAATTTACAAAATATGCCGATATTTTCTTCTTTTATTTACTGGATATTCCGTTAAATTAATGACAATACTTCTATATATGGATAAATGTATATAGAAAAGCAAAAAAATAATGTACATTTTTAAAACTAATGTTTACCGTTGTGTTATGCATCTTGGCCCAAAAGTTCAAATTCTGTATTTTTTGGTTATAAACACTTTGCTCCTGATAATGCAATAATAAACGGAATATTTATCTTAGAAACGTTCTTCCCTTTATTTCTTGCTTGTTACGCTCTTCCCTCACTTCCCACCGAAATATTTCCTTTCTTACACCCAGTTCCGCACTTATTTGTCTTAAACATACACAGAAACAAATATATCTTATGTATACTGTCAGAAATGAGCTTCACAAAACCTGCATTATGACTTCCATAGTACAATACCTTTTTTTTTATGTTATGTATAGATGGAATGTTTAATACACCGGTATGAAATACTATTACTTCTTTCATAAACCAGAACTAGAATAAAAAAAGGTAGGGTTCATGAAGATTAATCTATTATATCTCAACGTAAATGTATCATCAGCTGTTAAAATACAAGAGTTAAGATACTGACTATTAACTAGTTTTTCATCTTTACTTTTCACTTGCCATCCTTCTTTAAAACTTGTAAAATGTCGCACACCTTGTAACACATACACTTTTCGATTTTGTTACAAGAAAATCTCAAAATATGCCCCAATAAGGAATATTAGTACAAGAATAATCTGGTCAGTGGCACAAAACTGAATCACCAAGCGGCTTCTTCAAAGTTATTGTTATTCCAGATTATCAGTGCTTTAAGGATATTTGTTATACATCCAGATTCTCACTATCTACAAAGAACGAGAAGGACAAAATTGAATTTCTTTTTTAAATCGAAGGATTTTGCCTTTTCTGCTGCGTTCGCCAAATACTCGTGGTTCAGTTGATGTAATATTACTTGAAAGCTAGATTCAAACGTGAACACCACTTACATTCCCTCTGGGAAATATATAGAATTAGTTATTCACTATGACCTCCCAACTCCTAAATGAAGGTTATATTCTCGGTTCGGTTTGTTTATTTATCATCAGGATTACGCAAAACGTTATGCTTGGCTTTAACGAATTCCAGCAAAGGTAGGACTTTCGTGACTTGCAACAATTGGTTATATTTTGTGGATTCATGGATTTTAGGCCGCAAAATCAAGCACTGGGGCAAACTCAGCCATTCAGTACTAAAAGAAGGTGAAAAGAGGGAGTTGGAGTGGTTGGACAGCATGATATAGAGACCTTCAAAATAAATGAGATGAAAAGGGTCTAAAGGTGAAACTGGGAGAAAACCTCACAGTTGCACGAGAAAGTAGTAGTTAGAAGGGCTGGACAGCAAGATTGGAGAAAGGAAATGGGAAAGCGCGCGCGAGGTCTACTGGTGGCACTAGCTTTGTAGGGAAGTTATACATTCTGTGAGACAAAATGTAATTTTTGGGGTGAAACGAACTTTTGGGGAACCCAACACAACTACCTAAGACTTTGGTGACCAAACTCTATTCCGATAACTAACCATTTTTAGTCGGCAAAAATTGCGTCCAAAGTTTTGTTTTTTACAGCACCGGCTTCATTCCTTATACAGTAAACTATAGGTATCTCATATGGCTGAGTTGTATTTGTAAGCATGACAGATATTTCTTTCATTAAAACTCGTACATAATCATCATTAATTCAACTGCGCAAGCATCAGACACACCTGATTCCAGGACTGACGTTCCCAACAAGCAATAATGCAACAGCCCTCATGTAAATTACTGCAGAGGCCGCACCTTCAGCGCTGAGCGTTGCAGATGGCCTTCCTGAGAAATGCAGCTTAAGCTAGCCAAGGTTAATCATTCTGAAATGACCACAAAGTTCGCCCCGGGCATTCAGACATTATGTATTTTCGCAAGAATTATCGCCTTGAAGCAAAAGAAGTTTATATTTTATTCATTTATATGGTAGGTCATAATAAAAGACAATTCATGCACGCTTCTCTTGTCAAACTTAATAAACATAAATTTCAATGATAAGGGACAAAATAAAACTTAGTTTGAGAGGATATTCTAACCTAAACCTTTCTGCGTGCGTAAAAGTATGTAGGAAGTCATCGAATGGTAAACAAAAAAAAAAATTAAATTTACCTGCCTTTCAAGCACTCCTAATCTAGCTTACGTATAGCCTTGGTTGATACGTGTGCATTACCTTAAAATAATTTTAAGAAGCAGGCAAAACAATAGGAAGCGAAGGACATTCAGAAACAATAAAATACATTTCCTTCCCTTTTCCCTCCAATAACTCATCACCCACCTCACGCTATCAATGAATGGTCGAACGATTCGCCGAAAGGAAAGGCTCGTCGTTAAAACGTCCTATTGATGAAGAGATTAACTTCAGCGTGTTTACCAAAAGCGGGTCTTGGAAAACACCCACTGAAAGGCCATCGTTTCCTGAGGGTGGGGAAGTTGAAAGCAATCCTTTCCTTTACTGCAAAAGGAATGGATATTCTTCAAGTTGTTTTCGAAGGAGAATTAATTTCCTTCGAATGCTACGCGATATACTGGTTTACGGAAATAGTGAGAACAATAAAAAAATTATATATATATATATATATATATATATATATATATATATATATATATATATATATATATATATATATATATATATATATATATACATACATACATCCACATACATATATGATGCATATATATATATATGTATATATACATGTGTGTGCGTCTGTGGTGTGTGTTAATATATTAATATAAAGTAACATATACGTTCGGAGAGAGAGAGAGTGAGAGAGAGAGAGAGAGAGAATTTTGAACAGGTATGGTATACATTTTGACGGAGAGCTAATCAGTCATGTTTGCTATTTTTTTTTCTCTCTCTCTCTCAGCGACCCTCATTAGACAAAGGAAATTCAGGTAAATTATTCATTACTTAGGCTAACACAGCTATACTAGATTTTTAAATGAACGTGCCTTCGCCATTTCATATCTACTCGGTATGTTTATATAGTCTATATTTTGTTTTACGATACTCCCTTTCCCCGTAGGATGGGGTTTCTCAGACAAGGGGGTGGCTTCACAAGGGTAAAACTTCTAGTTCCTCAGAGAAGGGGGTGGCTTCACAAGGGTAAAGCCTTCCAGTTTCTAATAGAAGGGAATGGCTTCAGAAGGGTAAAACTTTCCAGTTTGTTACAGAAGGGGGTGTATGCAGAAGGGCAAAACCTAGTTTCTCATACAAGGGGTGGCTACAGAAGGGTAAAACCTTTCAGTTTCTCATACAAGGGGGTGGCTTTACAAGGGTAAAACCTTCAGTTTCTTGGGTAAAACCTTTCAGTTTCTCATACAAGGGGGTGGCTTCACAAGGGTAAAACTTTCCAGTTTGTCATAGAAGCGGGTGGAAGCAGAAGGGCAAAAACTTCTAGTTTCTCATGGAACGGGGTGGCTGCAGAAGGATAAAACCTTTTAGTTTCTCCTAGAAGGAAGTGGCTTCAGAAGGGTAATACCTCTCAGTTTCTCATAGAAGGGCAAAACCTTCCAGTTTTTCATAGAAGGGAGTGGCTTCACAAGAGTAAAACCTTCCAGTTTCTCATAGAAGGGAGCGGCTTCACAAGGGTAAAATCTTTCAGTTTCTCATAGAAGGGAGTGGCTTCACAAGAGTAAAACCTTCCAGTTTCTCATAGAGGGGATTGGCTTCAGAAGAGTAAAACCTTCCGGTTTCTCATATGAGGGGGGTAGCTGCAGAAAGGTAAAACTTCTAGTTTCTCATAGAAGGGGGTGGCTTCACGAGGGGCAAATCTTCCAGTTTTTCATAGAAGGGGGTGGCTACAGAAGGTTAAAACCTTTTAGTTTCTCAGAGAAGGGGGCAGCTTCACAAGGGTAAAACCTTCCAGTTTCTCATAGAGGGGGTGGCATTTCTGTTTGAATAACAGTTTGATTTGCTAACTCTTATGTAAACTTATTCCTGTTTTGCCGTCTTTAAGGAATGTTTTTTACCGAGTATACAGACTTAATGGTGCTTTCATATTAATAACTATGATTAATTTAATCATTTATAATGGGTATCTTTTGTTTAGATTACCTTTGATTAGGCTGCTGTCTAATTTTTTTATATTGTTAAAAAAGACTATCTTGAAGTTAAGGTCTCTGCTTTGTGTTATTAACTCCATCCTCCTTTGTCTGCCTCAACTGCCGCCAGATTGTCTAAGCCCCGATCCTATTTTGATTTTATTTGTTATTAAAGAGCCTGATGAACCCAACAAGGTTTCATTATATATATATAACACCTTTTTAACATCTTTATTTAGTTTCCAGCATATGAAGCAATTTATCAAGAGACAATTGCTGCGTTCTGCAACACCCAAGAGGCATCAGGAGAATCTATTTTCGTCTCCTTTTTTTGTCGTCCAATATTAGCACTGGGAGTCACCTCAAGGTTTAATTACGAAACTCGGCAAATAGGACGAATGTATTAATGAAATAACAAACAAATCGATGAACTATTCCAAGGCCAACGATAAAATGGCAAAAAAAAAAAAAACAATAATCTCAGCTATTTCTTGCTAGTACCTAAAAGTAACTGAAAGGAATAATGGTACTAACTCAATAAAATGCTACCAAAAGCGAATTAAAACATGAAAAACAATTTCGTAAAACTGAGACCCTGGGGCTGGAAAGTTTCATACTTCATCAATTTAATTTCAGCATGAAAGCGGTGAGAAAATATCAAAAAGTAAAAAAAAAACACAACATTCACTAAATTTAATAAAAAGACACCAAGGTACTGCAGTGCCAAAATGATGTTAGGTATATTTGAAACACATCAGTAACATTTACAACATAACTGAATCAACAACATAAGGCGGTACGCAATTCAGTTGTAAGGTTCCGAAAAAAAAACTGGCTGAATTGCTGGGAATCTTCACAGAATGTTACAAATTATATGACCAAATCTATTGCACACAGTCTTCTTAACCAGCAAATATATTTCATTTGAAATGATACACCACATATGCACTCCCCAGATTTTTATGACAATATTTAAGAACTATGTACTTAGGAGCTTAGTAATTCACATAAGCACATTGATTCACAGTATTGACCTTTCAGTGACTCTGACGTTTGAAATGCAAGTGTCTCAATAATCAAATAATATAGCTCCAGGTTATAACTTCCTTTAGCAGCATCAACTGTAAATAACATTTAATCACTAATTCAAATCTAAGGACTAGCATGCGGATGATATCAAAATTAGAACTGGTTTGCTTATCTCATCTCTGACTGTTGCTGGTCAATCTTGTTACTGAATGCGTGCCATCCTGTTATTGATGTCTTTCATAAACAATAATACATATTAACTTGAGAGCTAAGAACTAGAGTCATTTTTGTTTAAACAAACGGCCAACGAAAGAAAAACACCTCTGACAATTACTCATCCAAAAGAGATGGGGCGAGAGAGGACTATGAATGCAAAAACACAATACACATTCATGATATAGGCTATGCAAACTGTCTAATATCTAAGGGTTTCGTAACATTTTATGAAGACCAAAGAGCAATGCTCTTATTAATCAGTCATGCCAATTTATAAGTATAAAATGTTGTACATATATAGGTCTTAAGACTAACAAGATGCAGAATTATTTTTCATTTCACATAATGGATCATCAAAATCCTAACTACACAGACACACACACAAAAATACACACACACACACACACACGCACGTAACTTACTTCTACAATCTCATGGCAACTCATGTCTTTTCATGTTCCTAAATATTATTTTTTCCTGCATTTATTTGTTTACTTACTGATTTAATTCTATCTACATCCATCAGAAGCAAAGCTAATCTTATGCAATTTACGGTGATTCAGATAGCAAGATTGTGGATAATTTAAAGTCTTTGCTCATTTTTTTTACTCTACGGTATAATTTTAAAGTAAATGTAAAACTTTATCACTTCTTCATTTTTACAATCGCTGTGGAACATAATCAAATGCAAAACACAAAACGTGACGGACACCAGTCTTAAAACGAATGCAGAAATACGTTCGAATAATTCGTGACTTGTTAAAGTAAACATGTCCTTCCGCACGCCTAGTAATTTGGGGGAACACTTGCGAATGCAAATGTCCACTCAAGGGTATTTACGTTGAGTCACCCTTGTGAATTTAGTCCCAAGTTTAATGGGCCGAAACAAGACCTGTTTTGAAAATGGATGTACAGGCCGCAGGCTTTCTCTTTCTAACCGAGAATTAGACTCTTCTAAAATGGTTTAATCCTTTAAAAACAAACTTCCATTACAGGTTTTTACGTAAAATTTCGCCTTGTCCTTTAACACTTAACATGCACAGAAATTGCTTTCGTAATTTACTGCGTCACGTAGGTTGCAATGCACACTGGATTCAGTGGGAAAGAATTTCATTTGCTAAGTATTTAGAGAAAACCAACTGCAAAACTCAATCAAATTTGTAAAAATGTAGCAAGACTCTACTTCAAGCTGTAAGAATCTGATTAAGAAAGAATATCATAATATATAAATTATATCAAGGCAAACTTGCATTATTAGCAGGTAAGACAATGCATATCAAGAGAAAAATAAATTTATAGGAAATATTTGTCAATATGTGGGTCATCTTTAGCTTTATTCGTTTATATATATATATATATATATATATATATATATATATATATATATATATATATATATATATATATATATATATATATATATATAATACAAGGCTCTTAAGAAAAACAACAATCTTCGGGAAACAATGTAAGGTATACAAAAATGCAACTGCGTTCGGTCTCTCTTCTATAAGCCTTTCTCGATATCCCATTGATTTGCCGACCAAAATCCTATGAGAGAGAGAGAGAGAGAGAGAGAGAGAGAGAGAGAGAGAGAGAGAGAGAGAGAGAGAGAGAGATTTATCGGACCAGAGCAGCAATTTTATGATAGTTATTAGCATATTTCCCCGTACGCTTAGTTTTCGTAAAAATATTCAGGTCGCCATTGAACATAATCAATTTAAAGCAATATGTGAGAAAAACTGACACAGGTTACTATATTTTCAGTTTTTCTCACATACTGTTTGAAACCGATTATGTCTCAATTCCAGACTGTTATACGTCCTTTTATGTTTTATTAAGAATAGTCATGCGGCATTTGCCTCTGATCTGCGAGTAGGCAATATACAGTATATGATATCAATCAAAAGAATTACAACGATTCCTTTACATTTCTATTCCAGTTTTAAATACAAAGGCTAATTATTTGAGTAGGCTACAGGTGGATTTAAAGAAATTCCCATTTAAAGAAATTCCGATAATAGCTATTTTACTATACTATCACTTCATTGAGACCAATAATTGCCATCAAATTACATTTGAGTTATTCAACCAAGACCGCCTCTACTTCCTTCCGGATAATAACTCGAAGGAAAGAGAATTTTCTAATTTAAATTTTACACCTCTCGTGTTACTAACCTCACAACATAAGATAAGAAAGGAAGTAATTAACAAATACTTTTTAGTTTTCTGCAAAAGAAAGCTATTGATTATTCTTTTTGTCTGTCCGTCCGCACTTTTCCTGTCCGCCCTCAGATCTTAAAACTACTGAGGCTAGAGGGCTGCAAGTTGGTTTGTTGATCATCCACCCTTCAGTCATCAAACATATCAAATTGCAGCCCTCTAGCCTCAGTACTTTTTATTTTATTTAAGGTTAAAGTTAGCCATGATTGTGCGTCTGGCACCGTTATAGGTGCTAACAACACAGGCCACCACCGGGCCGTGACTGAAAGTTTCATAGGCCGCGGCTGAGAGTTTCATTCAGCACTATACGCTGTACAGAAAACTCGATTGCGCCGAAGAAACTTCGGCGCATTCTTTACTTGTTTCTATTTATTTTCTCGAAACATTAGTGTACGTTTTTTCTTTCATCGCAAAAGACGTTTTACCTTTAATCTGAACAATGTTGGCATTTATTAGAGAGAAACACTACTGCCGCCATCTCTATGTCACTCCCAGAAAATCACCCAGAGCAAGAAAACATAATTCTCTTTTTTATTTTTCTTCAACTTTCGTTTACTGTATCCGACATTCCTTCGCCATAATAAAACTTGGTTAAGGAAGAATTTACGCTTTCACGTTATTACTACAGTGTTCATTCGTCTTTACTGTAGGTATCAGATGACCATGATTTCAGTTCTGGGGATTACTGAATAATAAGCATTCCCTAATATATAATTACTAATAATTTTCATACAAAGAGACTAGAACAATTTTTTTTCTGGCTCCTTTTTAATCGTTGCTTTGTAATTTGTTCATTATAATTCGTTCACGTCACATTTCCTCGCTTAACTCTAATATAATTTTAAACGCTAACTGCTTTTATGATACCCTGTCGACGCTTAAAAGGAGAGCCTTTTGGATGCTTTTATCTTTCATTTTATATACAACTTACTTACCTTCAACACCCAAGCCTTGAACTCTTTGATGGCTCACTTTTCTATTAAAATATGAAAACAGATTGTCGTCACCGAAGTAAAGTTGCAGAATTTCATCTCTGCAACAAAGGCCAGCTCGTGAATCATAATAGCAACATTAATAGTATGAAAACATCCCTGTAAAAAGATGCCGGAGCTCAACAGAGCATTCTAATTGAACAAAGGTGCCGACGAAGGATAATAAAAACGCACCTCTGGCCCATTAGGAGCAACTGAAAATAACCTTTAAGAATACGCAAGTTCCGGTAATGTGTTAAAAGCAAATTCCTCAAAGAGAAAAGTAATTTTGAGCCTTCTGTTGTCAGCATAAAATGGGAAAGCTTTCCAAGAATATCTTTCTAACGATTAACTTACGGGGAAGGTAACGACTTCGAGTGCTAAGGCTTCTTTCCTTGTTTGCTATTTTATTTTTAGTTTTCTGTAAAAGAAAACTGCTGGGATCTATTTGTCTGTCCGTCCGCACTTTTTCTGTCCGCCCTCAGATCTTAAAAAACTACCGAGGCTAGAGGGCTGCAAATTGGTATGTTGACCATCCACCCCCCCAGTCATCAAAACATACCAAATTGCAGCCCTCTAGCCTCAGTAGCTTTCATTTTATCTAAGGTTAAATTTAGCCATGATCGTGCGTCTGGCACCGCTATATGTGCCAACACAGGCTACACCAGGCCGAGGCTGAAAGTTTCATGGGCTGCGGCTGAGAGTTTCATGGGACGTGGCTGAGAGTTTCATACAGCATTATACACTGTACAGAAAACTTGATTGCGTCGAAGAAACTTCGGTGCATTTTTTACTTGTTTTATTTAAGGCTAAAGTTACTCATAATCGTGCGTCTGGCACTGCTATAGGTGCCAACAACACAGGCCACTACCGGGCCGTGACTGAAAGTTTCATGTGCCACGGCTGAGAGTTTCATACAGCATTATACACTTTACAGAAAACTCGATTGCGTCGAAGAGACTTTGGTGCAACTTTTGCTTTTTTAAGGTTAAAGTTACCCATGATCGTGCGTCTGGCACCAGTATAGGGCCAGCAACAAAGGCCACCACCGGACCGTGGTTGAAAGTTTCATGCGCCACGGCTGAGAGTTTCATGGGCTGTGGCTGAGAGTTTCATACAGCATTATACGCTGTACAGAGAACTCGATTGTGCCGAAGAAACTTCGGTACATTTTTTACGTCATTTTATTTAAGGTTGAAGTTACCCATGATCTTGCCAACAACACAGGCCACCACAGGGAAGTGGCTGAAAGTTTCATACAACATTATACGTTGCACAGAAAACTCGATTGCGCCGAAGAAACTTCGGTGCATTTTTTACTTTTTTTATAGATTTTAGTTTCCCTGCTCCTTGAATGTCATTCATTCCGAGGCATTTTTTCTGCTGCTACTCATACTTTTGTTTATGCCCGTGAATCCTCTACCTTTCATCTTTGAGAAAGTGTTCCACACTAGAAAAAATAACTTGACTGCTTCAAGTGATTACCTACTGTACAACTAGATACAATCTAGTGTTTTATCGGGGGAGCTGTTAACAGTATTTGCGATGTCAGTATTCCTTCCCCATAGAAGAATCTATACTCGTAAGCCTTTCCCTATGAAAAGGATGTATACTTTTTTATTTGTCTCATCTAATTCCTCCGTTTTCTTTACTAAGTCTTTTAAGTTCTCTTCCATTTATCTTCATTAACGCCTAAAAACGTTATAAACATGGAACTCACAGTTTACTAAGGGCAGTTTATAAATTTAAATCTCTAATTCAAGATTTAATTTTTCTACTTCGTCTGATAATAATGAAACCCATGCTCTTTGCAAAAGAACATTTTAGGTATTTACGTTATTCGGAAATCCGAATACAGAATATTTGCTTGTTTCCCCCCCGATATCAAAATTGAAGTCTTGACACAAAAATCAAAACTGATGGACAGCGCGAACGAAGTTGCGTACTGAAATTCGTTAAATTCTGGTAGGCCATGGAAGTTTAGTTGATGGAAGGAAGGTGGGGCAACGACATTAAACATATGGCCTGCATTGGATTTTTTTTTCTTTGTGAAAGGGAAAATTTTAATAAAGCTAACGACGTCTCATAGCTTTTGCTACTCTGAAATATATATAAGATAAGCCGATAAAAAATTCACAAGAGGTGAATGTACCCCATCTAGTTACATAATCATTTCCCTATCCTGAGGGTGGGAAAATGATGTCAAACATTACCACACTAATGTGAAACCTTGGATGACTACGACCATAATGGTTGTCAAGCTCAGGATCTCGTAAGTATAAGCATTTGGTCCGCAGGCTTCAAATTCCAAATTGTTCCTTGTGAGAAAGATTTTCATCTGAAAGTGAAAGTCGATCATGTACATCTAATTAAGTACAGGAGATCTGAACTTTATACTGCAGGCGAAAGATCATTTAATAGGCAGACATCCATCATGTGCTGGTAAGCAGGCACTACAGCAAAAGTAACTGAAAAAGGGTATTCCTACGTGTGAATACAGTAGCTGAAAAGTCAAATGAAAGTGCACCTTTTCACAATATAGTGACAATAAAGCAAGTGTTAATGCGAATATGACATGCGACTTAAACATCACGACTAAGGGAAATATAGAAGTTTTCTCTCTTCACGGGCTATTCATGTGGTTTTAATTCCAGAGTCTTCAATTTCCATAAATACAGTATTCATTAAGCTTTCAGACTACTTAATCTCAAGAGAGAAACACTGAAACGATCGGTGCAAAAATGTAAGATCATTTAGGAATACAATTCCAAATCTAAAATAGCTTCCCACAGGAATTTTGCGTTGCTGTACAGGCCTAAATATTTAAGTGAACAGCTATTTTCACGTATGGAAGGTATCAAAACAATTACCAAAGATCAAAGCTAACCACGTACGTAGTTCTGCCTAAGCTTAGCAAGCTTTCGTGTTTTCAGTCTCTGACTCCACTTCTCCAAAAGCCGTTTGTTATTTCTGTATCAGATTTAAGGAAAGGGATTAGTTCACCGAATTTCATTGTCTTTAGAACCTTACATGATCTGGAATCAATTCTGTTTTTCTTTGGACCTTATCTTGCTTATTCATACTTTTATTTCCATCTGATCTCAGTTAGTTGATTTTCAGCTTTAAGGCTCAGTCAACAAACAGCAACAGGTGAATAAAAAAAAAATGTCGATGTTTAGCACTGAGAGTGGCCCGCACGAGGTCAGCTCATAGGAAAACGGCCAGAGCCCCTGCGTGCTTGACAGCTATGGTTTGGATAAAAGGATTGAAAGTGGACGTTGATGACAAATGGCGTAGTAGATGTTCCTTTGGGATAGAGTAAGAAATCGATTATAGAGTAAACAATGGGATTATGAGACGGGAAGGGGAAATAGATAAAGAATTTAAGCTAAGATTTTAGAGAACGACAGAAATGTAGCGACAGAACTAGTTTGGAATACAGTAAATGAATTGGAAATTAAAGTTGTCAAAAATGACTGACAATATTTCATATCGGAAGGATTGTCAAATAAACAACTGAATTAGTAGGGAAAATTGTAAGTAGGAGAGGAGTCTTATAAAAGATTAAGTAAATTAATAAAAATGGAAAGCTAGAACTTAAAGGAAAAAGTAGAACACTGAGCAGGAAAACAGGCGAGCGGAGGATAAAAACAGTTTCAAGAATACAAAATCAGTAGATATTTCATTCAAAGAAATATAGGCAGTATAAATACTGACAATAAGTACCTAAAACAAAACGATTCAGTTACAAATGAAAATTATAATATTTCTTACTGATAAAGAACATTTTTGTTCAAAAATATTATGACTTTCCTAAATCACAAACACTTATTTTGGTATACATCACTATCTGTTTGTTAGGTTGTCCGTCTCCTCT
>NC_089784.1:7045503-7048003 GCF_040412425.1 Macrobrachium rosenbergii | reverse complement strand
TTTATAACTGTAACAACAATTATGAATAATGTTAATTGCCTTCTTTTATACATTTGGCAGAAAAAGTAAAATTAACAATGATGTGCTTAGGTCTCTCTCTCTCTCTCTCTCTCTCTCTCTCTTTCTTCTTCTGGTGTTAGTGAATAATTGCGTGTCTTATCTTCACCACAATACCAGGCAATCATCCGTCAAGATTAAAATCAAGAGACGCAAAATTATAAAGCAAAACTCCGTTCACTATCCTTAATTTTATTTTACGACATAAAAGTTTTAAACTATTTAACGTTTGTTAGCAGACATCTCCACCATTACTTAGTTGTTATTTTTCAACATTTTACTAATACTCAGTTATCTTTCTTTAGTTCTTTAAACTTTTTATCCCAAACACAGACATTCAAATTCCACGTCCATTAATTGGGGAGATCACGTTTTTGCTTTGAACAATATAACTTTAATTGAACTTTATCGTTGAAGAAATCCATCCAATGAACGATTAACACTCGTATATTATAGTGCTGTCCTGCCTCTAGTAATATTCATTAATAATGCTGGTTAGCTACGCCACATTTCTATTTTGCGTAGTCTAATCCTTTCCAGAGATTCACCCCGAATCCTGATTACCTTACATTTTTCAGTGAAACACTTGTATTCAACAAAGTTTAGCACAAGATAGCTTAATTTCTTTTCCTTATAATTCCTTAGCCTCAAGTCTCCCCATGATACCAGGCTAAACCTTTAAGGACTCATATTCGCAACACCAGTGAACCGTCAGTTGTCCGCCTTTCTGAGAAATTCTTCAGCAAAGGAGAAGCAATTTCAGACGACTGAGCTAACACCTAAATCTAGTGTTATGGAGCACGCTAGCTACCATGTCAGGCGGATTTTCCAAATGATACAGCTCGCTGTCTAATTTTCACTTTTTAAATAAAAAAAAAGAGAAAATGTAACCTTGAAGGTCCAAAAAGTAGTGAATGGTACCAAAATTACTGTAGATAAAACATCAGCCGGTTAGTTAGTTATTCTAATCGTTTTTTCTATGGCGTAACAGTTTACAAAAATGCAAAAATCGGAAAGGATTTTTACATAATTTATTCGGAGAAGACTGACTGTTTCACAAACAACTAGAGCCACGTCTGAAAGATGACAGAAGTTTACAGAAAACCAACATACTATAATATAAGCATCTTAATGTACTGTTCATGAAGACGGGGGAAGGAGAAAATATCTATCGACCTACCTATATCTCTAAAATTCACTGCCTGTCACCTGCCATGGAAGGGGAAATTTTCTGACCCCTCTAATGAACATTAAATGAAAAGGGAATGTGTCTGTTCCTCTCTCTCTCCGTATGTATTTGTACGGGAGTCTACGCATTCAATAACCTTTCCCTATATACATTTACCTATCCTGTAAGAACCGACTATTATCCAGAAAAAAAAAAAAAAAAAACCACAGAGGAATTCTGGCCCAAGTTTTCTCTCATAATATAGAGCCTCATAAAGCGCTCAAGACGTGATTGATGTCGCTGGAGAATTCTTGCTGCAGCTACCTCTTATCACCTAAGGAATATTTCATTAACCGTCACTGGCAAGATGAAGTATTGCCCCATACTGAGGTATAATATAGAGGAGATCTGTGTGAAAGGATAATTTAATAGTGAGTTTTTAGCTGTGATTAGCTAATGCAATGAGTGTAACTTTAATGTTATAATAATTTCGATGTTTAAACCTCAAGAGTTGGATTAATTACCATTATTACTCAAATACAAGAGGTTAAATAATGGCTAGATGAATGTACTTGTAGGAATTTTATGTTTTTCTATGCGCAAAACCCAATGAAAAGGGTAACCTCGAGTGTTTTTCAACCTCACGCAGAAAAAAAAATTATTAAATAAAAAACTGGAAAAAGTCAAAGGAAAGAAGATAGAAGTGAGTTCAGGTAAGATGGAAGCAATTTACCTACCACTTAAAAAGGAGACAATATTACAGGAGTCAGGAAAAGAGAAAGGGAAAGGAGGCCGGCAGAGTTATATTTAAGGTAATGTCTCTTCCCGATCATAAACAATACTGTCTGTACAGGGGTGAAGATACTACCTGACGTACAACGCTCCTCCATTCTCACAACTGTTTAATTTATGGGCATTTCCTTCTTCATACAAACACACACACATACAGACATGCATACTTACACAAACACACACACACATATATACACACACACACACACACATATATATATATATATATATATATATATATATATATATATATATATATATATATATATATATATATATATATATGTGCTTAAAAATCCAAAATATGCGCGCAAAAGTAACAGGATATGATTACAAGGAGACGACAGACTGCCATGTGCTTCCACGTATTTTACACATCTTTCGGGCACAAAAGCGATAGAAAATACAAATGTGAGAAAGAGAGTTTTTATGTAAAAGATGCACGGCAAAAATATACTCTAAGGCTGTTACAAACTTGAATTA
>NC_089784.1:6940503-7043003 GCF_040412425.1 Macrobrachium rosenbergii | reverse complement strand
CTCCAATCTCACTAGATAACTATTAGTCGCAGGGAGGGCACTATTGGACGGTGGGTGACCCCACTTCACCTCTCCATTGTCGAGGGTTTAAATATCACAGAAGGAAAAAAACCACTGATTAGCTGACAATATAAAGAATTATTCATATTGCCTTTGATGAAACACCTAGGTGACCTCAGATAATCTCAAGATCACCAACCTACCCGCTGATTGGACGAGGGAGTGAACGAACATTGGAGGGTCTGTTCCAGCCCGACTCTCTCTCTCTCTCTCTCTCTCTCTCTCTCTCTCTCTCTATATATATATATATATATATATATATATATATATATATATATATATATATATATATATATATATATATATTAATGTCCTTTGAAATTATTACCGCTAAATATTATTATACTTTCTATGTGAATTCAAAGATGCACGTATACATAGCAATACCAGCATCCGAATTAACTATTGGAAAGCAGAGTCTTGATAAAACGAAGAAAATCAGCATTATGCATAAAACCTCTTCCCCTAGAAATTACACCCGGTTTCAGGGACAACATTGTCTACATCATTAGTTCTTAGAAAAGTTTCGGTGACAAAATAAAAACACTAAGACATGTTTTGAATGCGAAGTACTCTAAATAATAAAAAGTCGGTTAGGGATTACGAAGAATTCTGTTATGTACAAACACAGAAAGGAAGCAGAACGCCTAAAATGAAGAAAATATGCTCTAAGTACCATTACTGGCTTCCATCCCCTGAGATAAATGTTCCACATATTCCAAGACGACGATGTGGAGTGGTCATATACGGTAATCTCCAACTTTGCCGGCAAGGGAATTGTATCCGCACCCTTGAGATCTAACTTATCTTGTTTCCCCTAGCATATCTTTGCGTTCGATCCCGTCTGATTTTTATTAAAATTTTTTTTTTTTTTTGTCCTTTAGGCTTCGGGAGAAGAGCAGCGAACTGAGTTGATTTTAAGGTTTTTATTTCTCAACCTTCCCAATCCTCACTTCATGGCACGTTTATCTTCTTGCAGCTTCCGTTGGTTCTTCAGTGATGAATCTTCCTTCTGGCTTTACTCCTCCTCCTCTCCTCTTTTGGCCGGGAAGGATGAAATCCAGCCCTTAATTCCATTCCATTCCTGCTCTATACATGCATATGTCCTTTTCTTTGATTTACAGTTGACAATATTGTTTAATCAGAAATGAAAACTGTGAGCTTCAAATGAAGGAGATTGTCGTCGAAAGTGATGAAATGAAAACCTATGTGCACCAAGAAAGAGACTTAATAACAAGATTTTATTAAGTCTGATACCAAATAATTACAGGTTCATGCTTATAGCTTAATTTTAAGGAGTAAATTTTTTCTGTAAGTTGTCCTGCGAGGCAGAAGATGAAATAAAATCTTAGGAATTTATAATATATATATACAAATGTGGCAATGAAAACAAATATACCACGCAGGTAAACTCACACCTTTGTTATTCGGCTCAGTCAAACTGACTTTCTTAAATTCTACACACTTTACATATTTCCTCTGAAGAACTGGATATCACTTCACACATTTCTTGGCTTATTTTCGTTCACCTACAAAAGTTTCCCATTAAAACCAAATTCAGGTACATTTCTTTTCAATATGGTTGAGAACACAATGGTGTGAGACTTTTTTTAGTAGTCAAACTAGAAAATCACTTGAAAGCAAAATAGATCAGCCATGAAATACGTAAAAAATAAGCACAACAAATTTCAACTGCCTTATATGTTACGGGATACAGCCATGCAATGAATTTGAAAGGTGCTGAAAAACCGATTTATTTTACAAATGCGATAACAAGATATAATTAAATCCAGTTCTATAAAAGAAAGCTATTGTAACAATATCACTATAACCTTAGAATGACTAAAATTGTTCCATTTACAAAGTGAACAAAAAATTCGTAAAATTTACAGATTCTAAGGAAGGTAGTCAGGCTAAGGTTTATAATAAAGGGTTAAAGCTACAAGCACAAACAAACAAGATTTTTGATTAGCTAACGAAATACAGAACTCGTTCACAAATGCGGCAACAGTTCTTTGAATGTTCGTCTGTACTGCCACCATGGCATATATATATATATATATATATATATATATATATATATATATATATATATATATATATACATATATATATATATATATAATATATATACTGTATATTATAAATTTCTTCCAGTAAGTATAAGCCTTCTCGAAGATGTCTAAGGACGAAACAATAATGAATAGCTATTTATGCCGTTCAGTTATACTTTAATTATACATACATTTGTCAAGAGTTGGAATTATCCTCACTTCCGCTGCTGAAAGTTTAATGATAAGTAATCTTCAAAAGATTTCAGACAGCAAATAAGTGTCATCAGACTTCAAAAGATTTCAGACAGCAAATAAGTGTCATCAGAGTGAAAACAGAGCACTTCTCATAGATGACAAAAAGGATATAGGATTTTGTGTAAATACTTTGTTATTCCATTAAAAAAAACTTTGGGTCCCTACACCAAAAATTAAAGGTTTCTTGTTTATATAATCATCACATAAAGGTCACTAGTCGTCAGACTGGTTAAAAGTTTCTTATTGTAAAACAAAACATGACCAACGAGAGTATACAGGGTTTTATAGTTTCTGACAGTTTATATATATATATATATATATATATATATATATATATATATATATATATATATATATATATATATATATATATATATATATACATATACTGTATATACCCTGAGTTCGAACCCTGGGCGTGGATGACCCATATATTCTCGTTTTACATAAAGCCTTTGGTCCTAATTTACATAAAAGCCTTGGTCCTAATTTACAAATAACTCTTGATCCTAATTCACAAAAACCCCTTGATCCTGATTTACATAAAACCCTCGATCCTATTGTAATCATGATGAGCTTAGCAATTATTTACTGACTTGGTAGTTGGTTGACCAAGCTGAAAATCGATAGGGCAACACGCCTGTGTGTATGTGAATCTGGTCCTGTAAATAACAGAAACAAGGCCACGTTCCCTTCATGAGCAGCGTCAGCTCATCGGTTATTCCATCCATCGCACCGGAATGATGAGGATTTACGAGGCAGGGACGCAGAAATGTCTTTTGTATTGTCAGGTATACAGTGACTGTACGGAAGGTCTCCCCTCGTTTGCTCGACGTTGCCATCTATTCGTAGTCGATCCAAGGCTCTGTCGTACTGAGACGAAATACAGACACACACATGCATACACACGCACACATGGTTGTCGTGTCGGTGTAGTTGTCCTACACACATGGAGTTCGTCGTTTCCTTGTCCTGCTTCATGAATATATATATATATATATATATATATATATATATATATGTATATATATATATATATATATATATATATATATATATATATATATATATATATATATATATATATATACAGTATATACGTATGTACTGTATGTGTATATGTATGTATGTGTATATATATATACACAAATACATACAAATACATATATATACAGTATATATATGTGTGTATTATGCATCTATGTACATACACGTACGTATGTACACAATTTATGTGCCTACCTGACATTTTGCCCCAAGTTTACTTCCACTGGATGCTCTCAAATCACTTTTTATCGTGTTATATATGAACGTTATAACTAACAACAAAGTGAGAAAACTGAACTGCTCTCCAGAAGGATTTAAACTAGTGTCTCCCAAATGGGAGAAAAAACAAAGTTTTCTTCCGTAGTGGAGTCGGTATCGCTTTGTGCTTGCAACTCGGAAGACACGAGGTCAAATCTTGTTTAAGAGCTGAAATTCATTTTTGTCATTTCATTTTCAGCATAGCATCCATATATGTCAAGCGAAAAAGTGACTGGACAGCTTCCAATAGAATTAGATTTTAGGTAAAAACAACCTGTATATATGCTTATATAGACAGGTAGAGTTTTACATACATGCATACAGACACCACAGGCATACACGTACAATATATATATGAATATATATATATATATGTATATATATATATATATATATATATATATATATATATATATATATATATATATATATATATATATATATATACATATATTTATAATGTTACAGTATGACTGCGGAACCTGGGATTTCACGATACCCTTGAAATATTTAGGGAATTCGTGAAATCACCAATTCACTTAGGGAAATCTGATCCCCGAGGGGCTAGTACCAATCACGGCGAAACACATTTGATCCCCAAAGGGCTAGTACTAAACACAGTGAAACACATTTCATCCGCTAAGGTCTAGTACTAAACATGGCGAAACAGTGTAGATGAATCGCTGCTTCGCCGTGTTTAGTACTGGCCCCTCAGGAATCAAATGTTATTAAGTGAATTGGTGATTTCACGTATTCCCTAAAAACTTCAGGGATTTCGTGAAATCCATGGTTTCACAATTTACTGTAACACACACACCTTATGTGTATATATATATATATATATATATATATATATATATATATATATATATATATATATATATATATAGAATTAGCCACGAAGACCCCTTAACATCCTGATTTCTTCTCCTTTTAGGCACAATGAAGAAATAAATGAAAAACTAACTAAACATAACAGTATTCGGACTCGAAACTGATGTATCAGTTTTGAGGCTGGTGTCCTACTTGTGGTTAATATATTACACATTATATGCACTAATATATATATATATATATATATATATATATATATATATATATATATATATATATATATATATATATAGCTAGTGAAAGAAGTGACCACATGTGTATGTATGTATGTATGTATGTATGTATGTGTATATGTATATATATATATATATATATATATATATATATATATATATATATATATATATATATATATATATAATATATATAATATATTGCTGACCACTGCCTTAGCAAAAAACTCTGCCAACATGAGGTGTGGTTTTGATTAACATGTTTATTTAAAGCAATGAATTCTAGACAGAATTATTAATCACAGGAAAGAAAGGCCTTTTCAATTATAGTACACATACTTTATGCAACAAGAGAACTCAAAGGAGATGCAGGAAAATTTCCTCAAAGTCCTGCTTGGCACGACACTGAGCGAGAAAGTGTACGAACCTACGTTCCTGACGCTCCACGTTTCACACCAGTCCAAAATGCTATCCCATGGCTGGTTCTTTGCCGGGACCTGCAGTAAATAAGGTACCCCAGAGGGCGGGGGCACGGGTTTGGAACCTATGCGAAAACCTTCCTTGGGTGAAATGAGGGACCCTTGCAGAGCACAAGTTAACATACATACAAGTTTACAAGTTTAGTTACATTCACACATATATATTCTTAGGTATACATGCATATATATACATGTATATGTGTGTGGTAATGAAGTCATTTTCCTAAACAGAGCTGTCTTTCTCTCTTTGGTTTATTCTCTTTTATGATCAAACTATATCATTGCATTTAAGCAGCTTTCATTCTTTCTGCTCTCCTGAATTCCTTGGCAAACTGATAAAAAGAAATGTCGGTAGGCCATCATGTTCAAGAATGAAGAAAAAATAATAATCGAACAGAAAAAGCTTTCTCACATGGCCAAAATATTCCCAGAAACTGAATACCAAGCTAACAGTAACAAAGCCATTTCCCAAAGTAATTAAGACCCAGAATTCTAAGACATAGGAAAAACCAGAAACATAATGTGGAAAAAAGGGACTATAAATTTTGCGCAACTGAAGAAAAAGAAAAAGAGTACAAAGCAATTCATAAAAGGAAAGGAGACCCACAATTCTAGGTTAAAAAAAAAAAAAAAGAAAAAAAAGGGAGAAGCCAAATGGGTAAAAAACGAACTAAATATTTCGCACATTTCCTTTGGAGAGACTGCGAAATTCCCTCGGTTGTTTTAGGCATTTCAGCGGTGCGAATTTTCCACTAAGCTGATTACATTGAGAATAACGCTTTGCATCGTACCTCCTGGGAAAGTTGCCAGAAATCCCTTTGCACGAGATCTTTTATATTTTCAAAGAGGGTGTTTTGTCAAGGCAACTCTCCGAGAGTTGTCCCAGCCTTCTCAGCGCTAAGAATAAAACTGAAACAAAAAAATCTTGGTTCTGGCAATAAATAAAGGATATCCGCTCGACAATTTTTCTTTTTTCCCTATTTGTGGATTGTAATCACGTTTCATTTTTCTTAACTTGGGAATTTTTCCTGAAGATGCCTTTGGCTGGTGAAAGCTAGACTTTTTGTTTGATGTTTTCTTTACATAATATTATTTCAAATATGAAAAAAATCCAATTCATTTTAATATCATCATTATGAGTTTGGAGAGCTCCATAACCCTTGATACGTAATTCATACATGGAACAGGAAGACTGTATATTAGGTGTACATTGAAATTATGAAATATTTCTTCAGGTTACATAGTTCGTTCATTGAACATTAACCAGGCTTTTGTCATCCTCGTTCGTTGATATGGTGTTCCTGGAGTTTGTTATACTTATAGTTTAAAATATTGCTTAAAAAATTAAATTTCTTTTTAATATCATCATTATTAGTTTGAAGAACTCCAAACGCCATACCAAGCTGATTCTGACAAAGAAGTGGAAAACAATGTTTTCAGCTTACATTGAAATTATGAGATATTTCTTAGTCAATAGAGTTCTTTCTTACAACATATACTTACCTGGTCTTTGTTTTCTTTCTTTTCTTTCGTTGATGTGGTATTCCTGGAGTCTGTCATTAAAGTTTCAACATTTTATTTGGCCTTCGTCTCTGAAAATTTTCTTTATGTTTGTCTCTTTCTCGTACTTTAAAAGGTTGCTCAAAGAATTTACTACCATTTACTCTGCACATGATTCGAAATATCGTAGTTACTAACATTAGAAGTTTTATTTTTAACTGAACTTTGTGTATGATTAGCTATTAAAACTAATAATAAAAATAAGATAAATTTTCTTGGAAACATCAATCTTGAAATGATTTTTAGGATAAGGAACAAAACCTCTGGTAAACATTTGACAGACGCGATTTAGCATATACAAAGGTTAATAATAATAATAATAATAATAATAATAATAATAATAATAATAATAATAATAATAATAATAATAATAATAATAATAATAATAATAATAATAATAATAATAAACCTAACCTAAAATTTAGCAAAGGAAATGGAAACAAAATACGGAGGCATAAATTATGTGATGCTTTTGCTTTCATATCTACCCTATAAAATACGTTTAAATTAAGAGGTCTCTAGAAAACAAAACAACATCTTTTGAGTACCAACATCTTCCACTCCACATAAATAGACATGTCCAAGCTTTTGAACTTTTTCTTACGCTCCCATAAGCAATTCTTCAGCCACTAGTTGACAAATACTTTCCTCTTCCGCTTCACAAACTCCTAACGAGAAAATGTTCACCGTTCCCTTGCGCCTTCGTCTACAGTTTTTCCGAGTTCCATTTTTTCTTATTCATTTGCAGTCTTTAACCTTTCTCGGAAAAGTGTATGTATGTATGTATATATACATACATATATATATATATATATATATATACGTATATATATTATATATTTATATATTTAATATTATATATATATGTATAATATATATATATATATATATATATATATATATATATATATATATATATATATATATATATATATATATATAATATATATATATATATATACAAACATATAATATATATACACATTATATATATATATATATATATATATATATATATATATATATATATATATATATATATATATATATATATATATATATATATATATATATATATATATATTTACATATATACATATATATAGATATATTAAATATATATAAATATATATATGTATACACACACATACACACACACATACATATATATATATATATATATATATATATATATATATATATATATATATATATATATATATATATTATATAAACATACATTTAAAATTAATCAAACATGCACTTCTTATTTAATAATTTTTTATTTCTTTTAGGGGTCTTTGGTTCTGTGGGACTAACAACGTTGGCTTTGAACAACATGCGGCAGGATATGAAGTTACAAAGCGTGAGATTGGAATGGAATTGTTTCATCAAAGAAAAATATAAAAAAAGTCCACGCTCGATTTGAAGGAAAGCACACACACTCATAATATATATGTATATATATGTATATATACATACATATATATATATATAATATAGAAATATAATGTATGTATATATATATATATATATATATATATATATATATATATATATATATATATATATATATATATATATATATATACGAATTTATAAACAAGGTGCATGCAGGTGGAGACCCAAGGAGTACATCAGCACAAGAGAGTAAGAGGGAAACGGGCTAATTTTCAGCATCTTTTATTCCAATGTTTCGTAATGATAATTTATTGCCTCCTTCTTGAATCTTCAATGACGAGGAAGTAAGAATAAAGATTCCCAGATGTATAAAAGAGAGCATGATTATGGAGGCGCAATAATATTGTATGCACACTGTTTCCTATCTTCTTCCCATTATTGTCCCTGTTTTTTATTTTATTCTCTTACTTTCTCTACCTATTCATTTAGAGGGTAACTTGCAGTGTATGGAGTGGTGGAGGTGACCTCGTTGAAGGCCTGTACCTTTTCCGAAGCCTAGTTCTTCAAATCATTGCAACGTTTCTGTCAACATGGCCTTACATCATGTTATGCTTCAGCTGTTTGTAAATACCTGACTATACTCAATGTTGCTGTATTCTTCATCCAAGGCTTTCTCTAACTAAATACAGCAAAAAGGTGTTTCGAAGTAAACTTATTTTTACAAAAATAGCAGTTTTAGGGGAATATCGTACCATTTTACTAAACAAAGGGCCATGCAAGTATTAAAGGTCAGTAAACAAGAGACTGCTAAACAGATCGAAGAAATGCAGAAGGCGGCACGCTGAAGATGCAATGTCTCGGTGTTCGAGTTCGCAATGTTCTTCCACAAAAAATAGGAATCTGCAATTAAATTACATGCTGACATCAATTAAACTTTTAATATTTTTCAAGTATTGTGACATTCATATTGTTTTTATCTTAAGAGACTAGATATGAAATGAAAAAATACAAATAGCTGTTAAAAATAACAAAAGACTGCTTTTTTAAATAGCGAAGCTTTAAGTCTGACAAAATCTAGTATAAAACCTAATGACCCTAGAAAATGTCTATAGGTTTTGTTGTTTTAAACAGTGGCCAATATAATTATATTTGCACTAGTGATCATGATTCTGTCCGTTAGGCGAACTGACGCATGGGTGCACGAACCCTCTCTGCTTTAGATGCACTGCATGCAAATCTCTTCAAAAGAAATCTCCAATGACATAATCGTGGCAAAATCGACTTAGAGGAAACCATATTTCTTTGGGACCTTAACTAAATATGCAATGCCGAGCTACCTTAATCAACTTTGTTCGGCGAGGAAATCCGATTATGCAAAAATTCTTAGCCCACTTCCTACCAAGAGTTTCTCCAATACGCGTCCCTCTGGCCTTATTGAATCAAAGCAATACTGTCCTCAGATTCATTGTCTATAATCTTTTTATTTCATGTACAAGGACAAGAAGCACCGCTACTTTCCTGCAACCTGAAATATATCTGGTGGAAAACTATTCATAAAACGCTCGTGCCATATAATGCGTACAGTTTTTCAAACCTTCTCCAAATCGGCTATTGTCAAAAGTATTGATTAACTGGGAAGTTACGAAAGAAGAAACCGAAAACAAAGAGATAATCGGTTTCACTCTATTATTACCAAGTGATTCACCGTCTTTTTGTACCACTTTCTGTTCCTAATTCCCGGTCATCAGATGCCATTATAAAATTTTCCCTGATTTCCATGATACTCTCTCTCTCTCTCTCTCTCTCTCTCTCTCTCTCTCTCAGAAACATACTAACAAGTTCAGAGAGCTATTCTGGAACAAATTTTTCATCATTATATTTCCAGTTTTGCTTAATACTTCTTAGTACTTTCAATCAGAGCTCAATCAAACCTCTGTGACCAGTCACCCCCTCTATAAGAAGAGTTTTAAGTTTAAGGTTAATGCTACTGTTATATATTCATTGATCAAAAAACATACTGATTTATGTTTTACAAACCTGAATACCTAAAATCTCCTACGATCCCTAGTAAAGCTTAACCTGTCATTCACAGGACCAATAAAGCATGAAATTTTAGTAGACCAACCAAATTTGGACTACATAAATTTAATGCCAGCTGTGTATAATTATCAGCTTTTTCCATAAAGCACTTACTACAGAAAAATAATGCTTATAGACGTATTAACGAAAACTAAAGCTGATAGACGATCATTATGATTCTTTCACAACGTATATTTTTATTAAATACAACGGCATGATACAAACGTTTAATGATGCAAGTCTAATGATCATAAAAAGGCATTCATAAGGAGATAATTTTCTCCTATAAATACAATATGCCACCATTATACACACACACATATACAAATCTAGTACCGAGTACGATTTGCAAACATATCTCAAAAGCACTTTGGTGATTTTCACAATGACAAAACAGCTGTGATTATTTATTTATTTTTTTTTTTTTGCACAGGTTTTCCTATGGGACTAAAATCGTTATTGCAGTTGACCTCCATGGGTGGGATCACCCGTCATTTGGAGTGTTTCTTCCCTCCCAAGGGCCAAACACCTGCCGGGAGGATTTCCTTTGTCATCAGACACAGGTCCTTATTATGCTATGCCAGTCACTGCCAGAGAAGCAGTGTCCATGTATTAGTGTGTGAGTGACTCTACTTGTATATCTCTGGAACTAACCTTATTAGAGGAAGAGGCTAGTGATACACATTATATACTAGCTGACATACCCGGCGCTGCCCAGGAAAACTTTGAAGAACTCAGAAAAATGTTCCTGCATCTCCTTGTACTGACTGTCTCTTTTATCCGAATATTACTGTGCTAACTGTCCAATTTATCCAGGTATCACTGTGGTAACTGTCCCTTTATCCAGAAATTACTGTACTAACTATCCCTTTTATCCAAATGTTACTTTGCTGACACTCCCATCTATCCAGGTCTTTCTGTGGTGACTGTCCCTTTATCCAGGTATGACTGTACTGATTGCACCATTTATCCAGGTATTGCTGTACTGACTGTCCCTTTTATCCAGATATTACTGCACTGACTGTCCCTTTTATCCAGGTATTACAGTAGTGACTGTCCCATTAATCCAGACATTACTGTGGTGACTGTCCCTTTTATCCAGGTATTACTGTGGTGACTGTCGCATTTACCCTTGTATTACTATGCTGACTGTCCCATTTATCTAGGTATTTCTGTGGCGAGTGTCCCATTTATCCAGGTATTACTGTGACGACTGTCCCTTTTACCCAGTTATTACTGTGCAGGCTGTCCTTTTATATATATATATATATATATATATATATATATATATATATATATATATATATATATATAAATATATATATATACATATACATATACATTCATCGACTCTGCTGTCAATACTCTTGGCGGATTCAGATTCTGTATTTAAAATAGATGTCAACCAATGTCCACTATGGTAGCTATCTGGTAAGTTTGTAACACCTGACTCATGATGAATTGTTACCAGAAACATTAAGCCACAAAATAATTATTTTTTCATACCGCGTTCACTTTACCTTAGAAGTAACTTACATCTAAGGTTAATTATAAGTGATAAATGTATCTGCCTTGACCAGGATTTGAACTTTCGTCTTTGGGTTAGATATAAAGACGAACAGTCAACTCTGACGACTCAGCTAACAAGAGAGATGGAAACTAATGTTGAGAAAGTTGTACATACTCCTCTCGAATTCAGGTTCTGTACAGACAATTATTATCAATATATTCATAAGCAGTCGTTCAAAATCAAGTTTCCACAGAATATAAAGTACGTTTATAAAATTGGAGAAAGGTAAAAAGTAAATTAGAACTGTGTTTGTTCTTAATGTGAGCGGGAAAATGAACTATTCACAGGTAGAATTTGCCGATTAACAAGGAATGCCACCACTTCTAGTCAAAACCAACTATATCAACTTTAACTGAGGCTCTCCTGGACGGGAGACGAGGTTCAAAACAAATAGTTGGCCTCATACTTTGGGATAACGCCATAGTTCACGTAAGGCAGAAAAGATTTTGGCTGAAGTCAACAGTGTTTCTGCCTTTGATGGGCTAATACTGTATCTTTTATGATCATAAGACGCTAGAGAATAAGAAATGTTCTGCACAATATTTAAGAAATCAATTACGTTTATGGGGACTTACTGATAAATATCTTTTAAAAGAGAGAGAGAGAGAGAGAGAGAGAGAGAGAGAGAGAGAGAGAGAGAGAGAGAGAGAGAGAGAGAGAGAGAGATTTCCTAGGCGACTCACAAAGGTAAATCTTAATAATAAGAAAAATTGAGACGGAGGATGCGGTATGAGTCTTAAAAACACAAAGGGCTGGCATACCTGTGACGCTTCTAAGGAGGAATATGGGTATATAATAGACATTTCTCATTATGCTTGTGGGAGGGGGACGGGAGGGGCTGCTCTAGAAAATTAAAAACTTCAGGTTTTATGATATAAAACGTGAGGTTAGAACTATACCTGTCTTCATACGAAAGAAGTAGCGCTCCGAAACTATAAGGTAGCTTTTTCTTGCCTCCGGGGAGACTCTAATCATGGAGCTGCGATCCTAAAATTATATGTAATTAATAATAATATATTTTATTACCCCTTTATTTCCAGACATTACTTCCCATGGCTAGGTGCATAAGATTCTAGACTGAAAACCACGTACGCAAGTTCGGGTCTTCCTAGAATAAGAAAAAGTCCTTCTCACTTGAGAACATAAGAAAAGTCCTTCTCACTCGAGAACACGATCCTCCTTATTGATGAGAGGAAAGGGGAAAGAGCTTTCGTATTGCAAAATTATCCATTGCATCAAAATTGCAATGTAAAAGGAATGTTTTTAAGCCCAGAAGCCAACATCATATATGGGAAACAACTATTCTAAAATGAATAAATTATAATGATTTACACACAACCACATGTGCAACAGAGATAAATTACCACCTCACATCAGGATCGTTCGCAGGACTATCAAGTGAATTTGAGTACTTTCGCAGTGTTTAAGGAGCTGTCTGAGCATGCTACACACCTTGTAACCACCACAAACTTGGGTGAAACTCGCAGGTATACAAGTTTGCATCCTACCCTTTCACTTGCAGGTTCGTTTCCGATAAGGGCCAGAAATTTAATAATAATAATAATAATAATAATAATAATAATAATAATAATAATAATAATAATGAAATGTCCATTCTCATGATCGTGCTATGGACTTGACCTTTACGATCCAGAATTATCGCTTAAATCGCTTCCATTTTCAGCTTGCCAATTAACGATAGAGGAGACTAATTAGCCTTGTTAGATCCAATTCTATGAGAGGGAATGTGAGCTGGATATCTGATTATGAATTCCATTATCCTCATTTCTAGGAATTTATAGTACTAGCGTTATAAAGCGGCTGTGAGGCTGAAATGTTTTTTCAGCCTCTACTCAACGGCTGAAGTATAAATGTGACAGCATTGTCTGTTCTCAGAAGCCTATCTTTCTTTGGGAAACGATTCCTTGTTGACATGCGCGCATTACTATTTTAAAAAATATGACTTTTTGGTAAAACTTTTGGTATAAATCATGTCAGCGCTGAGACTGAAATATGTTGCTTGTAAATCCATTAGAAAAGCAAATATATATCTATCAGGAAAAGTGTATTGAAGCTTGGCCAGAGTACAAATAAACTATTTATGCCTAAAATACCTTTGTAACAGTCAGTGAATAAACGCAGGTTATTTAACTCGTCTAATGTAGGATTGGCAGGAACGTCAATATTAATATCACTATCCACAGGAAGATTATATACTTATATATATCTGTATGTTGTGTGTGTGTGTGTGTGTGTGTATTTTATGTTGAAAAAAGAGAACTGACTGACAGAAATCTCTCCCGCTAGTTTTTGCTTAGTAAGATCATTTCGTTTTACTAAAGGTTTCTCTAAATGAAGTAGATATCTGTAGAGGAGAATAACAGAATTGTTTAACAGAATTGTTCAACTACTCAGATTAAGGTAATACGATTTGCATAACCTGTCACTAATTTGCAAGTACAGTGTTCAAGACAGGTTCATTCATTCTTGAGAGACAAGGTCATTTTTACGAGTGCTGGTACAAGCTCTAACAAATCCAAATGCGTCTTGCTAGCTGAAGAATTAATGGTATGAAAATGATTTCACAACTTTTTCACAATTAAACATAATTATACATAAGAGCGTAATAAATGTTTTCATTTTCGTCATTAACAATTATCAATGAAACATTATCCAAAAAAATACGCAATCTCGATTTTCAAGTTAATCATTACTGGCAAACATTTGATAGAAAAGGGTACCCATTTCTCTCTCTCTCCCCTCCCTCTGTCTCTCTTTAAATCATTATGGAATAATAAATGGCTCCCCAATCAAGATTTATTTCCAACAGTGAAACCCCACTGCATAGTATCGCACTATTTAATCACAGAATATTTATAATTAGTCACATCGTTTGTTGCGGCAGGGAGTCTCACACTGGGACGTTTTCGTAAAATAATATTTTGTTTTTGGACTTGTTAATTCGCCACAATAATTTGCAGTATTTGTTTGTTAACTATTCCATCTTTTCCTACCTTATTTATTCTAGCGTATTACGATAAATGTATACAGTTGCTTCTCAATTTACTCCTACATATGATGCAAAGAAAACGCTACAACTGAGTAAGAATACACACGCATACACACACACACACACACACAACACATGTCCAGTATATATATATATATATATATATATATATATATATATATATATATATATATATATATATATATATATATAATTATATATATATAATGTGTTTATATTTATGTATACTATATATACATACACACATATATATATATATATATATATATATATATATATATATATATATATATATATATATATATATATATATATATATATATATATATATATATATAAAATATTAAGACTTTCTTGCGTGTTTGAACGCACCCTGGGAATCCCGGAGGACTGTGGGACTTCCCAAGGCTCCTGAGGCTTCCATCCCCCTCCCCCTTCCTTCTCCCCTCCCCCCCTTCTCCTCACCTCCCCTCCCCCTCCCTTCCCTCTTCTCTCCCCTTCCCACTTCCATCACCTTCCCCTCAGCTCCCCCTCCCCTCCCCTTCACTCCCCTCACCTCCCTTTCCCCTCCCCCTCCTACAACCCTTCCCTCTTCCCTCCCCCTTCCCCCACTACCTTCCCCCTTCCCCGTCAACGGGGTAAAAAAGTGACCCAAGGGACCACGGTTGGTCTGGGCAAGATATATGATGGAACGGTGTCAAGATGCCATGATGTATATACGGAGGTATGGAAATATATAAATGCATATATATACAGTATATATATATAAATATATGCAGGGTATATATATATATATATATATATATATATATATACATATATATATATATATATATATATATATATATATATATATATATATATATATATATATATAATTGCAATAGCTGCAATCTGGTAAAAAGTGACTAGTAAATTCTATTTACACACACACACACACACACCCACACATATAATGTATAAATTGTATATATAATAGATATATACAGTATGTATATATTTATATATGCGTGTGTGTGTGTTGTGATCTGGATGTCTGCTAAAATGTTCAGTTATAATGGAAAAACAGCAATCACCGTAATACACTGTACTGTCCTAGAACAAGTAAAGCACAAACGAACATGCCCATATATTTGTCAGGTTGCACAGTAATTGTATTAATGTCGAATCAGTGTCAGCCGACCGATGCACTTCATTAAATTTAGCATGACACCACTGTCAGTCAACCAGCACTCCAAAATTACACTAAAAATAGAGTAATTCTAATTACCAATAACTGTCATTTGCTGTATGGCAAGAGAAAAAAAAAACTTAACAGCTGTTTTGTACCATTTTCCAAGTTCCAAGTTCTATTTACTACTTGTTGCGAGCTCTTACGATATGAATGCCATTCCCTAACTGCACATGTCTGCATGTGTTACGCATCTTAGTGGAGGACAACGCACCTTATTTACATGTGCGACGACGCTTTTGTCCTTTAATGTGTGTGTGTGTATATATATATATATATATATATATATATATATATATATATATATATATATATATATATATATACACACATATATATATATATATATACATATATATGTACTGTATGTATGTGTTTGTGTATGTGTACACGTATGCATGATATATATATATATATATAATATATATATATGTATATATATCATACATACATATATAATATATATATTAAAACAGTATATACTGTGTGTGTGTGTAAGTGTTGTGTGCACGCGCCCGTTCGCTTTTATGTTCTCCCCATCTGATAACGAATGAAATAAAAATCAATTTATTGTTTGTCTAATGCAAAATTATATGAGAAAATAGGAGAAAAGTATAACTGAAATCATTCAGGATAGAGGGTGAAGGCAAGAGAAAAAAAATCAATTTTCCTTTGTTAGAAACTCACCCAATCATGCGAACGAATACGGATAACTCAAAGGTCACAAAATTACAGAGGCAGCGCAGAGGTGGACCTGTTATAAATGGCTCGAACAGGCTGACCTGGACTTACGGCCAGATTGTGGGTTAAAGGTTTTTTTGAATGTTCACCTTCATGCCCGCATGGTGTCCTAACAATGTTCCCACCTTCTTACATAAAGGTCAGACAGTGAGAGAACAGTAAAAACAAGGACTATGATGAACTGTCATATGCAATTAAGATTTGGGTTGCAGGAAATTAACATTTCATGGTAATGCCTGTTTATGACAACGGGATACAGCTATTACAGTACTGAGATTCCTACACTGATGATAAACCACCATCATCCATCTGGAACTGCAAATACTAATATTGTATGTAATATATGCTCATAATATTAATATATTGTTATTACACCATTTAGATATCATATTCAAGCTTTCAAATCATAAAGTTCTCATGTTCACACAACAAAATATCTATAGGCATAAGTGCCAACTTGTGAATAGAAAAGTACTTGCATACCATAAATGTACGTGTAAAATACTCCATAAATTCATTTTCGTATTAAGCAAGGACGATGCAGTATCTAAGTTCTTTTCCAAAGCTAAATTAACTAACGCAGGTACTTCCCTATGGTCAAACTCACTTTTCCTTGCTGAACGTTATGATTTGTTTTTTTCAGCGGAAAACGTCAACCTACATACAAGGTTTGTTTTACTAACAGTAACATCATAGTTCAAGTATGTTTCTACGACTGAACTGAATTACTTGTCATATAATGCAAATACATCGATTAAGATAACTATGCGAGTGATACTTTAAGCAAAGTAAAATTGAAATTAGTTAATATAAAATCATTAGGTGTGCCAGAGTTTCTGTTACACTATAAAATCGAATATAACTTGATCGTTATTCTATGATCCAGTCACACATTCATTTCAGTTCATTTCTACTCTCTCTCTCTCTCTCTCTCTCTCTCTCTCTCTCTCTCTCTCTCTCTCTCTCTCTCTCTCTCTCTCTCTCTATATATATATATATATATATATATATATATATATATATATATATATATATATATATATAATCATCAAGAAGTTAAGATAGGTTATTACAACTGCATATGTATCCGGTAAAAAGTGCCAGGTAGAATGCAGAATCTACTTGACACCTTTTAACGGATAGCCTATACAGGCAATTGTAATAACCACACTGCCCTCTTAACTTCTCGTTTTTACCACACGTTGGTTACCTTGTCACTACAAACCCTAAGATCCAAATGCAGAAGTTCTGACGAACGAGCAAGATTCGAACCGTAATATATATATATATATATATATATATATATATATATATATATATATATATATATATATATATACATATAGATAGATAGATAGATAGATAAACCTTCTTTATATTTCTACTTTAAAAGTGCAATGTTTTTACTTGCATGATAACTGGATTAATTCAAATGAAGTTGAAATGACATCAAACTGTGAATTAGAAATTCTGTCATCACATTGTTTTGCGGTTTTGATATGACCCCTGTTGATGCAAAAGCCAACTTCTCTGAGGAAGAGAATGGTTAAGCAAACCACCTATCATTTCAACTGTTTACTTCCATCTCTCTCATCGGTATTTATGTGGAAGGGCACTGTCTCCTGCAAAGACACTTACCAGCCTTAAGATCACTGTATACTTCTTGATATTTTTAGTTTCTGTGATCGATAAGCATAACGACAGAGATAGCTGCTAGAAGTCTGTTGTGTTAATAGTTGGTATATCATTCATAACTGATGCATTATACTCAAGGCATTATTTCCTCATTAGAAAAATCAACAAGAGATGAAGGCTATGACAAAGTGTATTCAATATCCTTGATGATTTTGGCTATCGAATAGCACAGTGATATGTGTTATTAGTGTTTGTCATCAATGTTGTCATCTAACTTCTGAGGTCGATGTTGCTGGAAACAGATACCTTTTGGGCTCATTTTCCGTGATTTTACCCTTCCCAATAATATTTTCTTACTCGATTCATCCAAGATTATCTACCATCTTTTTACGAATAGTTGGCAAATAAAGTAAAACCATTAGAATTCACTTAATATGAGGAACACAGCATATTTCCGTGAAATTATTTCTCCCTTCTTTAAAAGACGTAAAACTTGCTCCCGTACAGAGGCACTGCCCTTCTGGAAACAAGCAATTTTGAAAAATGAAGGAAAATTTACATAAGAAACACCCGCTCCCATAATATTTGACAGGCGGGTGCAGCTCTATTCTCAATCCCAGGCCCTGGCCTCCAGATTTGAAGCACGTCCTTTCTTTCCAACAAAATTGGGCTCCATCAGAAATCTGAGAGAGAGAGAGAGAGAGAGAGAGAGAGAGAGAGAGAGAGAGAGAGAGAGAGAGAGTGGGGGTCTTAGGAAGATTGCATTTTCTCTGATCGTCCAATCATCTTTTACCAGAAAGTCATGAGGATGAGTCCACTAAAACTTTAATTTCTCCCGGAACCTGGCACCGAAGGGAAATGGGATTGAGCGAAGGCTTAATTCATGCAGTCAGTCATCTCATGAAGTTCCTTGATTTTCTCTCAAAAATATTCTCTGCTCATTAGGTCAAGTGGGATTAACTGATGTCTGACAGCAATTAATGTAAGTTGAGAAAATCCACCATGTCATTAAATATCCTTCGAATAAAATATATTCTTATTTATTCACTTTCTTCTCGGTAAGGAGAAAAAGGTATCTTTCAAATTTTGCGTATCAAGTTCCATTGATGGCGACGCGATGCGATATGCCCATAAAAGTTGTGAGATTTAATTCTCTATATTTACTGCTCTGTGGAAATGGGTGAACTAAAGAGAAAATTTCTCAGCTTTCGTCCTAATTTTATAGTCCAGAAAACCATAAGCAACCTAATGGTGGCTGATGATATTTGGCTCTCATGTTTCGAATACATTTCCTGGTTGTGACGTAGGAATAGTAACTGAATTTTTTAAAAGACACCTAAAAGAGAGGAGATAACCTATGCTTTCCTTTGGCAATATTCACTAATCCATTTCAAGTCCGCTTAATGATCGGAAACAATTCTGAAATTTTAATGTTTTGTTTCTATTACAATGCCATGCTGTATTTTTGGCCATATTTAATATAATGGCAGTTGCAAAGACGGGTATTAAAACTAAAGAAAATGGAGCGTATAATTTTCATTAATTTTGAATGAAAAAGTCCACTTTAAAACTGACACAGGTTCGGCTTGCATGATTTTTTCGACCTTTAGATAAGATAACCCAAGTTTCAATTAGTTAACATCATGTACTTCAACTTTTATAATAATAATAATAATAATACCATGACAAATTACAGAAACAACGTATATATATTCATTAAGGAATCATTTGAAATTGCCTGCAAGGGGCATTCTATTTTTTATTTACAAGTTGTATAAATATTAGGCACAATTTGTACAACATTTTCAGCGGGAATTATGAGCATAAAAACAGCAAAATGTCTAAATCCAAGTAAAGTCTGTGTGTCCTCGTACACAGAAAACCCTGTTCATGTGTTTTTAAATAAAATAGTTTTACTAATTATTCACGTCCTCGGATCTTCTTTAGTGAAATCATGGAAGCTATTGAATACTGATAAAAAATGCTTTCAATCTGGAGAATAATAATGAGAAGGAAGCAAGAGACGGGTGAAAGGTGAATATGAATTACGGAAGCGAAATGTACGTCATCTATTATTATTATTATTATTATTATTATTATTATTATTATTATTATTATTATTCTTATTATTATTATTATTATACAGGAAGGAAGTAGACCCTCTTTCAAGCATGCTTTGTTGAAAAGGATGGCTGTGCTGTGCCAGTTGATTTTATATTGAGTTTTTTAAATTTTTATTATAATACGCTCTGCCTGCACGTCAATATTGGTCAATAATTGGCCAATGTTCATATTTCGGTGGATTTAAACAGCGTTGTGCAGCAGGATTTTATTCTCTGAAAAAGCAGGTTACTGAAACATGGTGCCGAAAATCTGTAGACTTTAGCAGTTCTAATGGGGGTTATACCCCTCCACTGAACATCCCTGAACATGCCCTCCTGGAGATAGTACCAAAAAGGCCCCTTCCTCCACTCACAGGGGTCATATGTACACCCAAATCGACGGGGTAGCGATGGGTTCTCCCCTTGCTGAAGACCCTCTGCTCAATGGTACCCAAGTAAAAATTAGCGAAGAGACTCTTATAAGAAAAAGTTTAAAAACTCAATATAAAATCAATTCGCAAAACGCAGCTATCCTTTTCAACAAAATATCACTATTATTATTATTATTATTATTATTATTATTATTATTATTATTATTATTATTATTATTATTATTACTCAGATGAAACCTACTCATATGGAACAAGCCCCACTGACTTGTAATTCAAGCTTCCAAAGAATATGGTGTTCATTAGAAAGCAGAAAGAGAAGGTAAAGGGAAATACACAAAATCTCACTTATCAAAAAAGAAAAAATAAATTAATAAATAGATTTACAATATGAAGATTACAGAAAAGATAAAATCAAGGTAACACCTGCCCGTGTCACTTCCTCACTAGAACGGAATGAGGTGTTAAAACATTAAAGGAAAAGTTTTTTTTAAGATTTTTTTCTTATGACAATTACTTCTAATTAAAAATAGATGAGGAAAATTTTTCTGATTATCTTACAGCTTATTAATTAAAAATAGATGAGGAAATGTCTGATTAATCACATTTTTATCCGAGGTCGGTACACTTCGTAGCTGGCGATCCCATAGATCTTCTACACGGTTACATTAGCGAAATCCTGATGAATAAACGTAAACTAAATAATTATTTAGTTTTTTATTGATTATTGCAAATCAATGATTCGATACTCCTCTGTATATCCATCGTTTCAAATTGTATTGGTGAGGGGTGAACTAATTATCTGTTGGGTTAAGTGCATCAGTAATTGCTTAAACAAATAAATTCGAAAAAAAAAGCGACCATAACCCTGCTTAAATTAGGGCCATAAAACCGATGCATTGTCACAATTTGAAATAACAGTTTATCACCGTGACAACCACATCAGAGCCTGTCTTAAAATAACCAGTCTCAATCATTTATTCCTTAAATATGAGCGAATGACAAACGATTTTTTTGTTCATTATATCATTAGCTCACTTCGCCTGTTTCACTCAAAACTGTACCTCAGGTACCAAAGGTTACCTGTGCAATGATTACTAATTTGTCTTCAAACTATTATCTATTTATTTAAACGTCTGTTTTATCTTCGTCATTCACCATACACACACTGATTCTTCGGCTACTCGCAATTTGACTGTTATCATCGACTGACAGAAGAATGGTTCGCTCAGTACTTCTAAAGCTGAATATCCTTATCCTTTTCCCGAACACTGATGGCGATTCCCAGTAAATTCATTTGGATGCCCCGACACTTCATTAGAGCGAAAAAAAGAAAACCCCCAATTCAGTGCCACATTAAAACTTCATTTGAATGCTGAGTTAGGATAGAGTGGTGGACGCCAAATTAAAATAAAATTAGCTTAAAATCTCACTTAGAATTCTATCTCTTTTGAATGAGCGTTTGCCGACTGCGATGTTATCAAGAACATAGGTAGGTCAATGGAACGAGCACTGTATGCCCTTTTCTTGTCCTGAAGGAAAAGGAAGAATGAAGGGTAGATCTTGAAAAAGGAAGCAATTTACCTGCTCCATAAAGAAAGATCAATGGTCACGAAAAGGAGAAGCAGGAAAAGAATTCCAAAGCTGAAAGGTGTAGTCCTGATTATAAGGAGGAAAAAAAAGTTTGACGTATGCATGACTAGTACTAGCTAGACTATATAACATCTATAAAATTCTGAGTTGAATGTAACTACACGGCAAGGTTATGTACCTTCCTCTTTTGTTAACAGTCTGTGTATGTGCAAAGTTCTGTGACCAGCTACGAGAGAATAATTTTTTTACCATTACAGTAGCTGCCAGCCACAACAATACCAGCATTTTACTTATATAGGCCTATGCATGATATCTTTTCGTAATTCCACATATTTTCTTTTGAGCTTTAATTAAAGGCCTTTGGCCTGTATTTATACTGCTCAACTGAACATGTAAAGCCTTGTTCTTTGTCGATAAATGTGCGCCAGTAACACAGGAAGATGGTTCTCAATCATACTTCCTGGATTGGGGGAAAGAACTGAATCATATTAGAAGAGTTCCATTAAACTTTGTTAATATCAGAAGTTTTAAATTAATTCCTATATGTAGGTATTACGTCAGTACTAATTTGCAGCTTTATACTTGTAGCAAAAATCCGTGATTGTAGGCTACATGTTTATGATACTTATTCCACTTCGCGCGCTACTTATGGATCAAAATGCTAAAGATGAACCGAAGTACGGAACAGAAAGTGAATGGAATATGTCTCGTGAAAAAGTGTAAATATTCTTAAAGAAAATAAGTACAGGCGTGACAACAAACGTGTAAAACGGATCAGTTAACCTTGCCAGGCAACGCGTAATTTTTATATTTATTCTGTTTCTTGGATCAAAATCTGAACCAACGGAAAGGTACTTGAAATGCGTCAGCAAAACATCGTTTACTACGCAGAGTCTCCTAGAATACAATTTTTTCTCATTCATTTCACCGGCTTCCACCAAGCAACATATGCATTAAGATGAAATGAAGTTTCATATTTCATGATTACATTATATGGAATCTCATCACTCTAAATGGACTTTAGTGAGCAAATACGAAGAGTAATACCTATTTCTCATTATGCAGAAGCTGCTGACTGAATGACGTGTTTATGTCAAATGACCATCAAATGACTTAATTACAACCCGACCTCATAAGACAAGAAACTTGCTTTTCTAAGGAAAACTGGGATATTTTAGGAGACGAAAGACAAAACAAATTAAACCTTTCCTCAACCCCACGAAGTCAGCGTATGAAAGAAATTAAAAGTTGAGTCGGCTCATTCTCGGTCAAACCTCTGGTATGAGATTACTGGACAAACTCTTACCTTCCACCGGAAGGCGAGCTCGTGTTCAATTTCCGAGCTAGGCGGAACCATATAGTTGCTTTCTGTTAAATCCCTTTGTCTCCACTGTCCTAAGGACTGAACTATGTACCAAGCAGTTAGTTGTCTGTAATGTACAGATGAGACTGTATTCTGCCCCAATAGAGGGTGGATCTATAAAAAGAAATGGTCACTCCTACATTCATACTTTTAATTGTTGACAAGAATCATGGATGAACTACTTTTCCATAGGGCTTGCACAACATAAAGTTACTTCAAAATCTAAGCAGAGGGCTCATCAGCAACGCACTGAACCCCAAATACATATTGTACCATTTAGTACCTTTGTCAAGTCACCCATCCAACGCTTTCTAGTTCTTTCTCTCCTCCTCCCTCCTAATCCTTCAGTGCCATACATTCTTCACCAACCTATCGTCTTCCAAAATTTCCACATGACCAAACCGTCCTACAGCAATCTGACCCAACCTTTCCGCCTAAGCTTACGTTTTTATTTTTACCAGTTTTGAGTCTCTTCTTACACTTTCAGCTCTTATTTTGTCACATACTACCCGAAGATTTCATTGGTACAAGTGAAAACCTTTCCATGATTCTCTGTGAACAATGTAAACTTCACTTCCATCAAGAAAAGCCTAACAACCCTTACTACATGAAGTACATTACGAATATGACCTGTTAAAAATTCAGTCATTTCTGAATGTAAGTTACAAATAAGAAAAAGGAAAAATTACCTATTGTCTTGGCCCCATGTCTTTCATCTAAAAAATACTTGCATACTGATGAAACTAATTTTAAATATGTGCATAAGGTGTACCCTACCTTCAAAAGTCGGGATAATGGAAGGTGTAAATACCAACAACAGCTATAAAATACTCGGAAAGTAACTTCGCTTTGCATGGTGCTAAAAATTTGTATATAGCCATTACCTGACTTTTGACAAATATTTTTTTCACAAGAAATGGCATATATGTTTTAATTTCCGTGAATTTCAATTAGTTCATCATCCCTTTATTTTTGTTCTTGAACTCACAGCGATGAACTCAGCTTTAAATGCACAGAAATTAGTATCATAGCACGAAAACTAACCTTGGACAGACGGTGCAAAGAGAAATTTCAATAAAGCACAAAGTCACTGAGATTTGGGTGCCCTGCGGTCGAGGTGCTAGCCATCAAAAAACAAATATGTATATGAAAACGCACTGTGTTTCAGGTAAAATCACCTCATTTCACATTCACAATTGATCCCCGATCCCTTTTACCTGCCGAGAGCAACCAGATTCACTGAACAGCAGCACTAGTATGCAGTAAATGTGCCTCGCTGTTGAACTTCTCAGTTCCAGAGGACCTTTATTCCTCACACCGTTGGACTGTGGATCAGCCTCCAAGAGGATGTCGTGCAATTGGTACTTCAAAAGTTCAAGCGAAGATGCAATGCATTACTACCCTAATACTATTCTCCTTGCATTTTAATACATTTTCATCTGTTTATTAATTAATTTTTTCCTTTTTTAATAAGTGGTATCTCTTCTTTCTGCATTTCCCTTTACCTCTTCTTACCTCTTCCTCATGAGCACCATATTCTTTGGAAGCTTGAATTTTAAGCCAATGGCCCCTGTGGGCTTGTTCCATATGAATAGGGTTCATCTCCTGAATAATAATAATAATAACAACTAATAATAATTTCCTTGTCATTTCCAAGGGTATAGGATTATTTCAAAGTCACTGATATATCGAATAAATCACTCTTCCTCACCTATGAAACTATAAACTTATTTCTTTATTATAAAAGAAAAAGCTCATTTACTACTACTACTACTACTACTACTACTACTACTATTTTAATAATAATAATAATAATAATAATAATAATAATAATAATAATAATAATAATAATAACAACAAGCATCATCATCATAATAATACAGTGACAAAAGCAAACAGCAGAGAATAGAATGTTTCCCCAAAGCAAAAGAACGGACAGGGAAGGTTCATGAAATAGCGTGTATGAATAAGGTACCGCGAACAGGAAATTAAAAGGAAATGAAGTACCAGGCATTTTTACTAGAAAGAGAACCCGACAATGCTGGAAACGAAACAGAATATTCAGAGCCTCTGTTTTATGAATATGTGAGAAATACAAACGTTATATATATATATATATATATATATATATATATATATATATATATATATATATATATATATATATATATATATATTATAATTATATATATATATATATATATATATATGTAAATATATATACGTACATATATATATATATATTATATATAATTTTCATGAAGCTACAAATGTCGTTTAACATCCAATTCACGCTACTTCGGGGATATCCTCGATGGGGACTTATCACCGAAGGGGAATTTTTTAAGTGATAAATGGATCGGTACCGCCGGGTCTCGATCCCTCGACACAGTACCTCCCAGCGACTCAATTCGACGGTCAAACCTTTGAGCCACCAACATTTGTAGCTTCATGACTGAATATAAATCACGGTATGATAAAAATATCGTAATATATATATATATATATATATATATATATATATATATATATATATATATATATATATATATATATATATATATATATATATTGTAGGAATTTACAATAAAGGGCAGAAAACATCATACATTACATAAGGCAGACAAACAGACAAGAGATCCATTCTATAACTGATCAATAAATTTTTCATTTTAATGATTTCGTTGGCCAGCTGATGATGAAGGTCAGTTGTGACTGCAGTACAAGTATATATTTTTTCTTTTATGCACTTTTTTTTTCTATTTGGCTGTTAATAGTGCCTTAATTTCCATTAAAACTTTTATATGTTGTATGAATTTGTAATGAGAAGCTCCTACGTGACTATTCGTCAGCAGTCAGTCCTTTATAAGGTGAGTTTCGAGAACACCATCAGATTTCTGAGATCTTTTCGCGCCAGGAAAGTATTCAGTATAATTCCCGCTGCTATACATTTGTTCATCGATCCTGTAATCTTTTATGTGTCTGTCCTTTAATATCAATGATAAATGATAAAATCCTAATTTTTCATCAGAACATTAATCCAAACCGACTAGACTGGGAAAAAGGGAAACCACAGGAAGTAACTTCAGCTGCCTGATTTAATTATAAAATATATGGTGGACAATTCTTTTTTCTACACGAAAAAACGGGCGAAATTATTTTTTTTTTATTTCCGCTGATAGTAATTTTATGCTGATCAACCCGACTCTGTCATTTTGAAATGGGGCGGTTACTTTTAACACCGACCCACGGGCCTTTTATTATTATTATTATTATTATTATTATTATTATTATTATTATTATTATTATTATTATTATTATTCAGGAGATAAAACCTATTCATATGGAACAAAACCACAGGGGCCATTGATTTGAAATTCAAGCTTCCAAAGAATATGGTGTTCATTAGGAAGAAGTAAGAGGAGGTAAAGGGAAGTAAAGGGAAATACATAAAGAAGAGATTCCACCTATTACAAAAGAAAAAATATATTAATAAATCCATAAATAAAGAAAAATGTATTAAAATTCAAGGAGAACAGCATTAGGGTGTTAATGCATTTCGTCTTCGCTTGAGCTTTTGGAGTTCCTTTCGCTTGGGGCTCATAACCTTATCCCAGGCAACAATGCTTAGAAACTCGCTGCAGACCTTAGGAGTCTGGTATGAGCAAAGATAAGAAACAGTGACGCCTAAGTGGCAAGAGTGAGTGAATAAGTAAATACACAAGACCAGTCTTCTTCGTATTCTTCTCCTGGCTATAACTCTGAAGAGCTTCGACGATTTCGAAAGTGAAGAATAGATACTAGAACCAAGATGACACCATGATGGACGAAAAAAATAAGTAAAGTTAAGTTTCAATAAAAAATTAGTTTAATTCTCGATAATATCTTAAGAAAATACTCAACTGAACGAAAAAATCAATAATTACTTAACCGTAGAAAGTAAAATGTCCAACAGATAAAAAATGTTCTGGAGATGCTACAAATCTCCTCCTTTAAAAAGAAACGAATAAGGAATGTTCTTATAAAAAGACACTTATCTTTTTCACAGATCATTAAATATTCCAACAAGGTAAAAAAAATAAAAATCGCCTCAACATATCGGGAAATTCTTTTTCAGACTGTCGAAAGAGCGGGGCATAACGTTTATGTAATTTTTTTTTTCTCATAAGACGTTGCGGCTTGACCTTTCTTTGAAAAGCTGACACTCGCTCACTCTGTATCTTGTAATTCTAGGATGGAATATTAATTTTTGGCCATAGGCCAAGCGCTGGGACCTAAGAGGTCATTCAGCGCTGAAAAGGGAAATTTAAGAGTAGAAAGGTCTGGAAGGTATAACCGGAGGAAAACCTCGCAGTTGCAATATGAAACAACTGTTTGGAGAGGGTGGATATTAAGATGGAGGAAAGAGAATATGAATGGAGCAGTATATTAACTGACGCCTTTAGAAGTCAACGAATGTGTGAAGATTACTTCCTTCTAAAAATGTCGGTTTTTTTGTTGGATGAACAAATGAAAATCCTAATTTTTCTGAGTCCTCAGACTCTCTAATGAATGCCTCTGGTCTTGAGCAATGAGCTCCTCACAGCATCAAGGCCCCACCACATATGAAGTGAAACAGACGCAGAGCGTTGCCGAAAGTGTATGATTTTTTTAATGCGGTTATCTTACGATGCAGATGCACCAGAAGCGATCTGGCAAAATTGAGCGAGTGGCAGCAATCAATTCAAAGCTTTGCAGTTGATGTGGATACAACTAAAGTTACCATGCGATACTGTGCTAACGGGCAAAGAGGAAGCCAGTGAGATAATGGTCACGAGTTTGGTGTGTCCTCCAGAATTTACTGGCGACAGCAAATAATGAAGTGCTGAATAGTGCAACGCATTTCCGTACAGTGAAATTTAATTCACTTCACAGTGATATACTACAGTTACATGATTCAAAAATCATGAAAAATAATAATACGAGAATGCTTATGAACCGAAAGAGATGTCCATGAATTTATATACATATTATGATTGTTAAAATTGTTCATAAGGTAAAATTCCAGTTCATGGAATAAAGATAAATTCACAAACATATGGTACATGAAAGAAAGGTACTTAGATATTACATATATATATATATATATATTATATATATATATATATATATATATATTATATATATATATATATATATATATATATATATATATATATATATATATATATATATATATATATATATATATATATATATTATATATATATATATATATATATATATATATATATATATATATATATATATATATATATATATATATATATATATATGAAAAGGCCTGTGATAAACTGCACATGGAATTGTACAGGATCAATTTTGCGATAGCCTCTGTTCCTTTTAGTGCCCTCGTGAGAGTTCTTTTTCAATATCCTTTTTCATTATAATAAATGATACAGTCACTCTAAAAGGTCTCCGTTCTTTCAATTATTACTATATGTAGTGGAAACCGGATTTTTTTATGTTTCTTTATTGTTATTATAAAAAAATTTTTTTCGCCTCATTGTCTTATCTTTTTTTTTTATTTTGCCTATATTCCAAATTACATCATCATCGATACATTCAGGGCTACAAATACATAATACCATTATATTTGAACCAATAAATATTTCTTTGTATTAGGAAACCCAGCGAGGGTAGGCAACCTTCATTTTCCACTTCCATAGATAATTTTACAGCGTTGACAAATTCATTTAAGTTACTGAATAAAACACCTATTTTTCATTCCCTGCCCAAATATATATTAATTCATCAACACACCTAAACCGTATTATATTCCCTGGAATATTCTTTTTTATATTTTACTGGTAAAAAACTCCATATGCACATTGCTTAACACTAGAGACAGTTACCCACATCATCTTAGATGTTGGAGCATTATATTCACCACTGAATTCAAATTAACATTCTTTTGCACACATTTTAACCCATTGTTTTAGAATGGTCCAAACAGCTCTCTGCTTTCTAAGGTGTTACATAAAAATGATAGTATATAGACCAACAGTACACATCATTACTCATTAGCTTTTAATCACTATTATGTAGAGCGTTATTCAATTTATTTTTCATGTGTACATTGCTCTGTACATCGGCATTAGAAACGGCGTAAACATTCCATGTCTCATAAATTATTTGAACATAAGCATCATTTCTATCAGGAAGAGAGAGAGAGAGAGAGAGAGAGAGAGAGAGAGAGAGAGAGAGAGAGAGAGAGAGAGAGAGAGAGAGAGAATCACGGAATGCAAGGTGCCGCTCATCAATTACAATAACAATACTGAAGCTTTCATGTTTAGCAATTAGTTAATAGTAACATATATACGGAATGAGTCAGTTCATCGGTGGTATTATTATTTAGTTTTCAAATAATAATAATAATAATAATAATAATAATAATAATAATAATAATAATAATAATAATACTCAGTTTCACGCCTCTTCAGTAATTATTATTATTGGGATTATTATTATTATTATTATTAAGAGAAAACTCAGGATACGACAGTTTCACGCCTCTTCGGTAACTCTCACTCCTCGACATCTAGGGATGTATGGCTCCATATATAGTAATTTGTTGAAATTGAGAACCGATTCTCATATAGATATATATATATATATATATATATATATATATATATATATATATATATATATATATATATATATATATCCATATACATACATTATATGTATATAATTATATATATATATATATATATATATATATATATATATATATATATATATATATATATACATACATTACATACAAACATTATAGGTACATATGTATATTTTACTATCCAATTATATACAAACTACTTCGGGAATATCACCGAAGGGGAAATATAAGTGGTAAATTGGCTGGTACCTACATGTGAGTGACTCGAACACTCGGCAGTCCCCTCCAACGACTTCCAGTGGTTTTGAACGTCGACTGGAAGTCGGTGGAGGGTACTGTCAAGTGTTCCAGTCACTTAAGTGCCAATCCATTTATCGCTTATAATTCCCCTTCGGTGATTTTCCCGAAGTAGAGCGAATTGGATATTAAACGACATTTGTAGCTTGTTTGTATATAAATCACGGTGATGTGACAAAAATTCATGTATATATTTATATGTGTGTGTCTGTATATATATATATATATATATATATATATATATATATATATATATATATATATATATATATATATATATATATATATATATATATACATATATATAAAATTGTGTGCGTGTATGTACGTATGTATGTATGTTTATTAATGAAATAATCGTGGGCCTGTTGAGTATTTCTACGAATTTCCACTTCATTCACTTCGCTGAGCAAGAGGGAAATCTTCAAACGGAAGCCAGTCACTGTGAATATCAGCAATTTTAATTTCATTGCCATCAAACGGTTCACAAGTTAGCAGCGTCCCGCACAGCAAGGGACAGATACCCATTTTCAAAAGAACCTGCTGTATATTTCAACAATTTCTGAGAACAGCTCCGAAAGAATATTCTGATTTTTTTTTAAACGTCTCTTGACTCATTATACCTGACGGGAACCGAATTTATATGGAAATCAGGCTTGCACAGTAAAATAATTTTGACGAATTTCATTTCAAAAGAGAAATCGTAAGGAAAAGAGCCATGAACGCCGCATTAGGGCTTACCCCCAATTACGCACTGAGAAGCTTTTTCGATAATAAGACTACGTAAAGAGCAGAGCAATGAGTTACATTGCTTTAAATCATTATCTCCAAAATAGTACGGAATATATCGAGTAGTCGAATCATCAATATGTTTAATAAAATCCCAGCACAACTGTTACATATTTAATCAAACACCTAAAATATTTGCAAATTGATGTCTAAGATATATTGCTAGTATAATAAAAGGCAACTCAATTAAAATAAAAATGTTCTTAAAGAACTGGAATAAGATAAGTGTCATTGCAACTCATCTTTCTTTCTGATCTTCGTTCAGCTCGGTGGTTTTTTTTACCACAGGCGTTTAATAGTAACATTTACAACATGATCATAACTTCAATTTCACCCGGATTACCACTAGTAACCAGCACCATGAACGTAAGACAGATCCAATATTAAAAAATTCTACGAAAAGAGATGCTTATTTACTTTTGGCATCTTAAGATGATCGCTCGGATCTCTCCCGTGACCATCAGCGTCTACAGATGCCTTTGGGAAACATCACCTGTCATTTTCCATTAGGACACAGCGTTAGCACATCCTAAAACCACCCTCGTCAATCCAATAACTTGGCCATAACCATAAAACGGCCAACATGCAATACTGTTCCTGCTTTGTAAATTCTACTGTACACTATATGCTCATTATATCAAATACAAACACGCAGCATAACACACAAATGCACATGTATACATGTACAAATATAAATAAATAAACACACACACACACACACACACACACATATATATATATATATATATATATATATATATATATATATATATATATATATATATATATATATATATATCAACAGCAAAATGCCCCAACTTCAAAAATTTACAAATTTTTCACCAAACCATAGTCTTCTAATCTTTCGGCAAAACCAAGGAACTGTGATCCACCCTTCGACTTACACTGAATATCTTACTTCAAATATGCAGATTTCTCAACCTTTACGCCTTCTTATGTCATATATCTAAGGCAAACAGTTCATCTCTACTCCACCAGGCCTTTTTTTTTTTTTTTTTTATTCGCGTTCAACATCCACACTTCACTCACTTCGTACAGGAGAGTTGGTTCCAGAGTCACTTTAAACATTCCCACATATATTCCAAGGCTCTTCCCATTGTTTTTTGCACATCCTTCTACCTTCCTTGCGTTACATATTCTTTAACTTCTACAACAACAACAACAACAACAATAATAATAATAATAATAAATTACTGTATATGTTATTTCTTTTAAAATGTGATTGAAAGCCCCTAAATTGAAGACTAAAAGAACAAAATTGATTTCATGCAATTGTTTAACGTACTCAGCGGGATACCGCTGTGTCATGAAGATACGGAGAAGACCATGGTATAACTATATGAGGGCAATGTACCGAGTAGCTGATAACGAATTTCCTTTGGGGTAAAAAATCCAGGGAAAAAGAATATCGACTGAGTTCATATGTAAACATGTTACACCACAAGATAACAACCTGTCATTATAAATTTCATAAAGAAAGCTCGCATACTTGAAACAAAATATATCTTATATGAAGAAAAATCTAAAATTCCGTCATATGCACTAACACATACATATAATGATGAATGACCCACAAAATATGACAACATGCCATAGACCTAAAACTATTTGGCTATCCAATATTAGTTTTACTCCAATAACCACGACTACATACATCATACAGCCTTTCATTTCCATCCAATCCTGGAATAACGACATATTTCAGGAATCCGCAGCTTTACGGTATCGCAGTTCACCGTATTCAATATACATTCTGATCTCTTCCACCGAACAGTTGTATGTACATATTTCCATTGTCATTCCCATAGTTATTAACTGATGTCGTTTTCCGGGAGCTGCATAAAACATTTTGTACATCTTTACAACCCGAAGTTCCCAAATTAATTACCAGGCCGGACTTTGAGCGAGTGTTTTTTTTTTTTTTTTTATCCCGTCCATTTTCGAAACCTACAGCGCTTTCTTTGGCAATGACTCTGCTTCCATATGCACATTTTCAATGTTTCAAATGTCGATAAAAACTTAGATATTGACTTTTTTTGTGGTTAAAAGGCTCTCCACACATACCAGATACTCGCTGATCATTTCGACTATCATCCTTTAAAACATTAGCATATTTTTTCTTAAACCACGTTTTGTAAAATTATTTCACTATTTTACCGGATAATTCACTGAGGGTCTGATCACTAAGACTGTGGATATAAAACTATTAGTTTTGTTTACTTTGAGGTATAGACATCATGTAAAGGGAAGTAGCCTACAATATTAACATTCAGGGTATGTTGACTGGACAGGCGATTCAAGAATAACTATTCAAGAAAATACTTTAATGCAAATCTTCTTGAGAAAGGGAGAGGATATCACTTGAAAAGTTCTAAATAAATTTGAGAATAGCCGTATCATTTTCCCTCCACAACTGGTACCCTCTGGGAGTTCTGAGGAAGTGTGTTTTCCAGGCTAGGAAGTCGAAGCCTAACACATAGCCTGCTATACAATATTCCACCGTGTCTTTCCGTAAATCTGAATATATATTTAACGCACACCCCGCTGCTTCCTTATCTCTTCACATGTTCCCCATTCCTTTGGGATCTACTTTGCTAGTTGTAAAATTTTCAGAGAGAGAGAGAGAGAGAGAGAGAGAGAGAGAGAGACCTTACCTTACAGACTTTACAGTTCGTGCGGGTTGCCCCAGGTCCCTCAGTGAGAGAGAGAGAGAGAGAGAGAGAGAGAGAGAGAGAGAGAGAGAGAGAGAGAGAGAGAGAGGAGGTGGGAAGTGAAGGATCTATTATTTTTATACACGGGCCTTTGTCAGCAAAGCTTGGTTCGTTTGACGTGCTAGATCTGCCAGGATATTGCCTCCCTGAATAAGCTATGTTACTGGCGGTGGAACTGATTCAGATAATCTAATATTCATTTCTATACTCCTAACTACATTTGAACTTTCCGTTAATGTTCCTTTAAAACACGCTATGCCTTAGCTGATCTTTGCAGTAAAATATGTACCCGGTAATTAGCCGACTGATGTGGGTCGCAGAAATGAATTGGGGTGGGTGACGTGGGTATAAAATAATTTCTAAAATCTCCTGGGTCTACCCTCCAAGGTGCGAAGGCTTTTAGATGAATGGGCATTTCTAAGAGTGAAAGGAATAAGTTGTTATCTGAAGTATATTTGAATGACGTAAGACATCGTATATGTAATAGAAAAGGATGTGCAATGCAGTCAAGATGAAAGTGAGAAAATAAAGAGGGTAAGTAATAAAGAGGTGAAGGGGTAAGTAAGAACTTCATACAGAACATCCAAAAACGAAGGTTAATGAATGCAAGAATCTAACAATTAAAAGGTGCAGTTACAGAGATTATGTCTGAATACAGCAAACACTAGACGGAATGAGTATTTTGACGAATTATTCAACGTGGAAAATAGCAGTGACCGTGACCTAACTGCCAAGAGTATTTTGACGAATTACTGAACGTGAAAATAGCAGTGGAGCAGATCTAGCTGACAAATAGGCTTGTTTCAGATTTATCTTTTGTGTCGCAAATGCTAGAATAGGAGCAACCAACCAGTCATCTGGAGCTGGAAAATGGTTTGCCGAATATTCAGTCGGGTTATAGACAATTAAATTCTACACAGGCTGCCGTAAATAATCTAAGGCAAAAGATGTATTAAAATGCAGGGAAAGTAGTATGAGGGTAGTAACGAATTGCATCTTCGCTTGAACTTCTGAAGTTCCAATTGCACGACATTCTCTGGCTATCATAATCTATCCAAGATGCAACTTTGAACACTGAAAAATACATTAAACTAAACAAGATTAAAAACGAGTGTCACACCTCCGGACAGGATTATCCCCGCACTGCCTGAGTTGCAGTGAGTCCCTATCAAAGCTAGAATACTGTTTAAAATGTGTAATGACTTACTATCAAGACTAAATGTCCCAAATATTTGAAAGACTTGCTGTGCATAACATACAGCCAAGAGATCGCGATGGAGTCAACAAAAGATTAGCTACAGATAGTTTTATATGAGCAATAATACTCTCTGAGTGTTGGTTTTAAAGCCTTTACATTTACAGCTCCAAGACTGAATAATAAGCTCCCACTTGAATTATGAGGTCTGAAAACACCAAGTCTTTCAAGTAAGCTAAACTAAAGACTTTCTCATTCTTTGAGAGTTATGATAGTGAGGATTTGACAATTAATATGGAACATACCGTATAAATCTCAGAATGTCACTGCGTTATTGCGTATGTGATAACGAGAGATTGCGGGTCTCGCAGAAAGCCTTTGGTGGAGTGTGACCACGACATCAGTGTGAACTCTCTCTCTCTCTCTCTCTCTCTCTCGATTAACTGAATAAAACAAAACAGAAATCGACAGCGGAAATACCCGGAAAAAGAAGAATATCTGGAGATAGCAAAAAACACTGGTATGTACGGGAGTACGCAAATCCACAGCCACATTAAGACAACAAAGAGTGTTTTACAATTCCCCAGATAACATTCCTCATGCCCTAGCCGGGAAAAGTTGCATCATCAGAGTTCCGCTAAGGGAAATGAAAATCTGCAAATATTTTTCATTTTAAATTTTTTCTTACTTGTCTTGAGGTGTTCAACTGATTTCCGTTTTGTGTGAAGAGGTTTCTATTAAATTAATATTTTGAGATAATTATAAAAATCAAGATAATTTAAGACGTGTTCTGTATTCTTTTTCATTGTTTGAATATCCTTCACACAGAAAACAAAACCATTCACCACTCAACATGATTGCTGTTCTCCAAAGCAGACAAAAGTCTCAGTTTAATATTCGCAAGTTGGATCATCAGACTCACAAAATTATGTCTCTATTGAATACAAAAAATTAAGTGCGCTTCCATTTGAAATGCAAAACTTACGAAGACGACTCGATTCCGATTTCAGTAATCTAGGCATGGATTATTTTTTCCGACAAGGAGACACGAACTTTTATAGACTGCGAAACACCGCGAATTGTGAAAAACAAGATATTGCAAGAAAAGACATTCACATCCTACAAGAAAGGAAAGCAATGTACTTATCGTCAGATAATAACAGGATTCTTTTTAGTTCCGAAACCTAATAAATTATTTACAGCACATTTGCAGCAAACAGAAAATGGCAAAGGCGGATTTAATATTGCTTCACCTTAATTACGAATTTTATGATTCAAAATTACAATTTTCGTATAAATCATATAAATACAAAAATTAATTAAATAAATTTCGACCGCAAATCCTTACTTCATGTTAGCCTACATTAGAGTCAAGAAATATCAAAACTAAAACTAACTATTTATGATTTAATCTGATTTATTAAATTTAGGCGCTTTCGGCCATTCAGCGCTTAAGACAATGAAAAGGATTTGGAGTGGTTGGACATCCAGAAAATAGACGAAAAAAAGTACAAGGATCTGAAAGTAAATCCGGGAGAAACCCCACAGTTAAACTAAGAAGCAACAGTTAGAGGTGTTGGACAGCAAGATTGAAGAAAGGAAGCGGTAATGGAGGTAAAATGTAGTGCAGCTAGGAGCCAAAGGGACACTGCAAACAACCTTTAGTAATGTCTACAGTGGACTAAGTTAGGCGCACTGACCGCACTAACTCCCTACGGGGATGACCATGACATGACCTGCCAGTTATTGAAAAGATTTAACTTCTAGGTCCTTTAGATTTTTAAATATCTACCATCTCAGTAAAGGCAAACCATCGCTGGCCCGTGTCTACCTTCAGACTAAAAAATATAGTTTTGTAGAATAAAACTAGAGAGATGATTTGAATTATCTCTCCACAATAGCCTAGCTTAGTAACAGAACTGAAAAATGAGACAGCGCCACATAGCAGCCGTAAGGCGCAGCCTATATCCCATATTACGGAAAGGTACCACTCCTGTTTTAATTGGTTCTAATTTGATTAGCATAAAAAAGTTCGATTCTGTAAATAATCTGATTCATTTTTTGGGCAGCCGACACGCGTAATCTAATTGTCTTTGCAATTCGCTTCAATGGAATACTTTCCAGGATGGAATAAATGGGAAAAAGTAAAAGGGACGTTTAAAAATTCTATCGTCGAAATGCAGGAAAGTATTTTATCGTCTGCGTTTAAACAGAAAACGTCCTGGAGTGGATTTAAAGCAATGAAAATAATGAGCTTTATATTATCATTTCAAAAAGGTAAAATTAGGTTTTCAAGGCACTGCCGGTAATACATAATCGTAAAATGCTTTCAGATTATAAAACCGTTCAAATTATACCTATTCACACCATATCAAACTATGACTAAAAATAAAAACAAAGCACGACACAGGATAGTAATTTCCCCAAAGAGCGTACTATAACTCTGAAACCTGAGTGTTCTTATACCACAGGTAAACCCACTGGAATTATTTTTCTCGTATGCACGCACACACACACATATATACAGTACATACATATACATATGAATATATATATATATATGTGTGTGTGTATATATATATATATATATGTGTATACATATATATATATATATATATATATATATATATATATATATATATATATATATATATATATATATAAATAAGAATTTGTTGATGATTTGTGAAAACAGTAACCTTGTTTGGAATTAAAAGATTAGTTAATGTCATTATGAGTAAAAGGTCTTTTGCCTGAGGAGTTTCATGTTATTAACATAAACTTGTTAGCTAAAACAATTTTCATACAAGGGATTTCCTATACACTTTGTAACTAAAAGATTGCATACGAAAGGTCATAAATTTAATGCTTTTTCTTCTCTCTCCCGACTGTTAAGAGTAACATAGATTAAAATGTAAAAATTTCTTCTTCAAGCAGCAGATCTTCCAAGACTGGGCAAAAAAAAAAAAAAAAAAGCGCCAAAGTTTCTTCAGCGCAATCGAGTTTTCTGTACAGCGTATAATCAAGGCCGCCGAAAATAAATCTATCTTTAGATGGTCTCGGTGCAATGCTGTATGAGCCGCAGCCCATGAAACTTTAACCACGGCCCAGTGGTGGCCTGTCCTATACCGTTGCAAGGAGCATTATTATGGCTGACTTTAACCTTAAATAAAATTAAAACTACTGAGGTTAGAAGGATGCAATTTGGTATGTTTGATGACTGGAGGGTGGATGATCGACTCACCAATTTGCAGCCCTCCAGCCTCAGTAGCTTTTAAGATCTGAGAGCGGACAGAAAAAGTGCGAACAGAATAAAGTGCAGACGGACAGACAAAGCCGGCAGAATAGTTTTCTTTTACAGAAAACTAAAAAGGGGACTGGAATATAAACGAAACCGATATTTACATGACTGGAAGTCCCATAAAGTTGGTGTTACTCTCGGACTTTCATGAGTTGGGCCTTCTTTTAAAATTTTCATATGAGCTTGACAGGAATCATCTATCCTTTTTATGTCGTCTTTGTCGCCGCCCCACCCCATTTTAATAGAAGTCAGAATATTTTTATCTCAATTTCATAATCACACTTCAACTGGTAGTAAATCGATCGCTATGCAGTGCCGAAAATGAGTTACTGACGTCGACGACGAATAAATTCCTTGATGATAGCAACTTCATCCCCAATTGAAAAGGATCACACACACTCACACACACACACACACACACACACACACACACACACACACACATATATATATATATATATATATATATATATATATATATATATATATATATATATATATATACACACATACACACATACACACTACACACACACACACATATATATGTATATACCTACATACATACATACAGACGTGCCTTGTATACCCGTTGTGTAGAGTAAAATGACAAAACACAAACTCTGTTAGCCATGTAACGTTTTGGGAAAAACGACTGAATGGAAGACGGTCGTTTTATGATGACGTCAAGTCGGAGGACTAATCGAACACGGACAGCTGATGTTTCCCAAAGGTATCCTCAGGAGCCACGAGCCGAGGAAGTAGTCATGTCAGGATGCCAAGAGGAAAGTCATATATTTTTTTTTTATGATTTTATCGATAATGGATTTACCATTACATTCTCTGGCGTTGTTGACTTATGAATGCCCTTGAATAGCTGTAGATTTTGTTTACAGAGGGAGAGGGATACGGAATTGGTACTTAAATACGGAACTGGAACATAAACTTGGAATGATAAATGGTCAACCAGTCAGTCATATTCCAAGTCTTTCTCCAATTTAGATTTCTGTCAATAAATACAACTTCGCCTTTCGTTATTGCATTTGTTAAATTGTGTATGATATAATTCTATATTTTGCTCATGGTCACCTTTCCAGATATATGTTATTCTTTGTATTTGACCATTTCTTAATCTATCTTTCATTTGTTTTTCCTTCTCTTTAACTACTATGTATTTCGGAAAGTTTGAGTTATCATTTTTTGCCAATATCTAGCAATAAACTATAATACGTGCAACTACATTCTTTAAAACTTTCATTTACCCAGTCCATTCACGTGAACCTCTCTGTTTACAAACTGAATCTATCATTCTATATTGATATAAAATCACATCAAACATAAATTATGATAAAGGCGTAAAAGGCGAAGGCAGTTTTCCAACAATGTCGTTAATCACAAGATTTATAAAAAAAAAGGTAAATTAACAAAACAATAAAAAAGATTTACAGCAAAACCAAGATAAAAATAGCTAAAACAAATAGAATTTTAGGATAAAAATACCACAAGAAGAGAAGTTTCAGGAAACGAGTGATGTGCGCTAAGGACGCACATAATATAGGCTAGGCAGTTCTTAAAACAATTTAAAAAGGAAAACTAACTGGCTACCTGCAGTTCGTGGCGAGCTGTGTTTAAACCCGAAAGCTTCGTGTGAATAAATTTGTTCTTCGTTTATAAATTCGAGGCAATAAGAAATATGGGAGAAAACCCTGGATCGGGATATGGAGTAGAGAAAACGACCTTGCGAAATTCCAGAAGAGGAATCTTGGTACGATTTCCTCCCAAAAATGTGTTTTGTATGAACTCGCACCAAAAAGTTTGGGCTTTAAGCCTTACATAAAAAACATATTCCATCTTGAGAGACTTTACAAAGGTTGGCAAGGAGCGTTACTACTCAAGTGACAGTCCAAGAGGGACGAAATCCTGCAGGCAAAATAAATTTCTTTTTTAATGTTACGCTGCTGTGAAGAATGGATAAGCTTTTTAGATTAAAAATCACACATTTCATTTTACGCATAAAAAAGTCGAAAAATACTTTGTAATAATAACCATCTCGTCAATAATTTATTTTTTTAAGCCTTGAAGCACATTTCACACTGCAAACTTTTCACCTTTCAGAGAATATGTTTATCACTCTACTTGAAACAACTACATGCTCCATTTGACATCTCCCCTCACGCCTTTGATTTTTTTTTTTTTTAAGTTTCTGCTATCCCAATGAATCTCGTCTTCATACGCTCAACTGTTGTATAAAATATTAATTTCTGTAAGCCTATATACGAGTTACATTGACTTTTTTTTAAATTATTCTCACATTTCGACCTCTAACAGAACGGGGATGGGTTTTATCATATTCTTCTTTTTATTTATTACTTACTCTATGTATTTGTTACATATTTATTTATACTTGCGTTTCATCTCTAATCCACTTTGCTACATACGTGTGGAATCTTATAAAAGTCCACAACGTTATAATTATTACAATAATTTCACTCACTATAAAGCGTACCCAACCCCGTCTTCCCCTTCCATTTCATTCTCCAGGCAGCCACGTCTCTTCCTCTACTTTCCTCTCACTACACGTAATTAGTTCATTCTGCTGAGCCAATGGCAATTTTGGTAAGTTTACACAGGAATTTCCCACAAACGATAATAATGAGCCATTATCTCCAGCTAACAATCTCTTCATATAAATCTTATAACTTTCACCACCTTTGCGAGCCAACTTTCTCCCATGTCAAAGTCGTATGCATCGTTACCGTGAGAAATCTTCCTGACCTCCACGTCCTCATATTTTATCTGAAATCTTAGACGTACACTTTGAACCTTTCTAAGTAATCTCCGGGATATCAAGTTCACATATGCATCTCTTCCCTCTTACTGGATCCATAAGGTTTTTACCCGTGTTTTTTCACCCTAATAGCGACCCACTATCAAATACGTAATTGCGCTCTGGTTTTTGTATATATATATATATATATATATATATATATATATATATATATATATATATATATATATATTGTATATATATATATATATATATATATATATATATATATATATATATATATATTGTATATATATATATATATATATATATTGTATATATATATATATATATATTAATTATATAAATATATATATACACATATATTTATCTATATATTCTCTTAAAATTAACCTGTCCAATTAATAGGTGGCGGCTCCTGAAAAACGATCAGGAAATTATCACTGCTACATTCATACTTTAATGGTAGAGTTTTGGATGATATTCATGTGTACAAAATTCCGCATTACTTGAAGCAGCATACACCTAAATGGAAGGTTAATCCAGTATTTTCTAGGTCTCCCTCTCAGCACTCCACATAATATTCGAAAATTATATACTGCTTTATAAATCTATCATGCTCTATTCTCTCCACTTAATCAAACCATCTAACTACACTGGTCAACGATATATACATAATAATATATAATATAAATAATAATATATATATATATATATATATATATATATATATATATATATATATATATATATATATAATTATATATATATATATATATATCTGTATCATCTCTTGTTCCGCTCTTTCAGTAATGATGAACACCCATTCATGCACTCAAAGAAAGAAGGCACGCATAAGTTCCAAATCACTGAATGCTGATTAATTTTTCAAAGGCGAAAGGGAAGACACATTCAACAGATGACGTTCCAACAAAGGGAGTCATTACATGAACAAAAGCAAAGGCTATCAAAGGATTGACGATGCAATAATTCAAGTCTTTGGTATAGTTTGGCAGAGGTATAAAAGGAAACCTGATATAACGAAACTATTCTTCAGACGAAGCTGTTCTTCAGAAATATACATATCAATCTAATAAATTTATATGAGGATTAGAAAAAATAAAACCCTCGTTATAATGTTACGGTTAAAACTATGGACCCTTTCCCACATGGAAAATATATGTGAGGTAGATATGTACCCAATTGGTACTGGAAACTCAAAAATTGACACTGCAATACAGTTCAGTTTTATGTGGGCTTCTAGAATCATCCTATTATCTTTGATTCTCTCCAGACGACCAAACCTTCTCAGAATACAGAGATCCAACCTTTTTCCTCTTCTACCTATCTCAATATTTTCACCCCATCAGTTCTTATTATGTCGCATTTGTTAGTAAACAGTTCATCTCAACAGGTCAAGCTATTTTTATGTTCATTCGCAATAAAGATCCACACTTCATTTGCATAAGGGAGCACTGGCTCAACAATCCCTCCATAAATTCAAACTTTGGCTTTCACAGACTCAAGTCCCCCGATCTTTTACCCTCACCCACTTATCATTCTTGTCTCAGAAATTCTGTGACTCTCACTTTCTCTACTCCTACTGTCATCCATCATACTGAATCCTAAACAATTAATACTAGCCAACCCCTTTGATTCTCCCACTCATTTCTCCATCTTTCAAGTTTCCGTTTACCTTCAAAACTTCACTCTTGCTAACATTTGCTCTCGGGTTGTTCCCCTTGCAAACACTTTCTAGCGTACTTACTAGTTTCTACATTTTCTTTTCACATCCTTAATCAGCACTGTATCATTTGCAAACATCAACTATTCTATATTCCATTGACTACTTTCTCCTTTTCATCCTGCAGCTGTACCTCTGTCTGTCCTTTCTCTGACTTCTTCCACCACTCCATCATGTAACACACCCTTGTCTCAGATCCACTTTTACCCTAAATCACCCACTCTGCATCTTATATAATCTAAATCACACTTCACGTACATTCTAATACTTATTGTACGTCTCAATAGCTCCTCTATGATGCCATATATTTTCAATACCCCCAAATTAGCATATTTAATGATTCATCATAAGCTTTTACAATGTCAGTGCATGCCACATACAAGGTTTCTCCCATTACTTCCAACCTTCTCACATAATTTTACCATAACAAACATCCGATCCCCACACCTTTACTAAACCCACTCTTCTTTCCCTAGGAGTCGTTCTGTCACCTGTTTTTGACAAATCGTACCAGACACCTTTAATGGTATACTCAGTAACATTCTTCCAATCGTCTCTAACAACTCATCTTTAAAAATTGAAACAAATATTCCTGTCACAAACTCCTTTACAACGTTGTCCTCATCCAGACAAACGTTAAAAGCTTTAGTCAACTACTCAATCAAATCATCGCCACCGCACCAAAGTATTTTACTTGTAACCCCACCTACTCCTCGTATATTACCCTTCTTCAACCTCGTAACCACCTTCTGTATGTCCTCAAAAATCACTTCTAAAAGCATTCTGAACTTTACACTAAGCCTTCCATCTGTTGGCCTAAGGTCGCACTGCATTCAATTCAGATAGGATCTCTAATTAGTATCCTATACTCAATCAAATGCAGGACACTCACTACAGTGCTGAGCCTTGTCAGTAACTGAATAGGTGGACATCAGGAATTACAAGACACCTTGAAATCATTGTACAGCTAGGCGTGGGGCTAGCAACCACACCCTCACCTAATACTTGCTGATAACCCAATGGATTAAAACTGCAAACATCCTCTGCTAAGAGGAAGAAGGTGCATGGTGGTGTGCGTGGGTGTGTGTGTGTATGTAAATATATATATATATATATATATATATATATATATATATATATATATATATATATATATATATATACATATATATACACATACATAAATATATTTATAACATATATATATATATATATATATATATATATATATATTATATACACATAATATACATTTATATATATATATATATATATATATATATATATATATATATATATATATATATATATATATATATATATATATATAGATTCTTCAGCGACTACTTCAGAAATTATATTTTTTGGGAGTAGGCGCAATTCTCTTAAAACAAGCTGATAAATGTTCCTTATTTAAACTTAGCTGCGTAGAATTCCTGTGAAAGTGGGGTTATTTGTCTATGTTACAACGCATGGTAGAATACAGTATTAACGGAAATGTGAAAAAATATAACCTAACATACAGTGGCAAAGTGAATAACCATAATTTAAAACTTCTATTAATTATAAAGAGCAGTTTTATCATGTTTTATCATCACTAATTGATATCCGCTGAGCTTAACAACCTCCCCTATTTTCTGTTATTCTGATAACCACACTTGATAAAAATTTCTCTTTCCATCCAGTTATCTAGTTGTTAAAGATGAATCATTCGTGAATAATACTGTAACTGCAATTATTTTTTTGCTCTTGAAGGGGACGTTTGTATCACAACAGCGTATCTGCCTTGAATTAGCGAGGATGTAAATGTAAATTAAACGAGAAAAGACGGGATGCTGGGTGTAAACACTGAGAATATGCATTAACATGACAGACATAAGACCTGCAGGCTTATCTTGGCTGGGTCAGAGTAGGACAGGCCACGTCTGCCTGAATGGCAGATGCAATGCAGAGTTAAAGCGATAATACACCTAAAGTGAAGAGCGAAATAGGTTCACAATGAGAATTACTTTACAATACAATTACTTTGCTACACTTTCGAAGGATAACGTATTCCATTCTGCAGACTGTATATTGTTATTTTCACCAGTGCCACATTTTAGCCATTGAAAGGAAAATGGATAATACACAACTGAAATTAATTCCATGAAACAATAATTAAATTGATGAACACCTGAATAAGACTCATAACTGAATACATTACACACAAAACGTGATTTACATATTTACCGAACAAGAAATCGTTTGAACATTATACAATTTAAATGGACTGTACAAGGATATTATATATGTACTGCATTATACTTTAGCAAAATAAAGGTCTAAGATGGTACATCATTCACATAGGTTAACTGCCTTTGGAGGAGAGAGAGAGAGAGAGAGAGAGAGAGAGAGAGAGAGAGAGAGAGAGAGAGAGAGAGAGAGAGAGAATTTTGAAGTAAAGACAGAAAAGGAACAGAGTTTTAACTTTTGGAGTTTAAGGTCTTCCACATCTGCTGGCATTACTACTGAAGGAGAAAAACGGACAGGTCAGACTGAAGCAGAATCAGAAGGAGAGAGGAAAAATATCCCACGGAGCGAGAGAGAGAGAGAGGTTCGTAAGCGGCAGGCTGAGGAAATATGTTCGTTAGTGATATCGCTAGCCATTCGTTTTTATAGCAGACTAAATGAGTTAGTGCCTAATCTATTCCAATGCGTTACTGTGCAGCAGAAATTATTACACAGGAAAGGACAGTGATTAACATACTACGTATTCTCTCTCTCTCGTTAGCTTCAAGATACAAAATGGAATCAATTTTCCTTCCTTCTCTTTCTCTACGTGGAGGCACAAAAAAAAAAAAAATTCCCCATTTTTTGGCTCAAGCTTTTTATTTTATGTAGCCAGTAACTAACAAATTTTATTGACTTTTCTGTATTTTCATTCTTTATTATCATGATGCAGACTCCCGAATGACTTTAGTTTTCCTTCTTATTTCCGTCGGAATGTTAAACCGAATAACAATCAGTGACTTTCCTGAATCTCTTTGAATTCAAAAAATGGAAATCGGTGTCATATTAGTTTGCATTTAAAAAAATAAAAATCGCTGTCTTCCCCGAATCTCTTTGAATTCCAGAAAAATGGAAATCGGTGTCATATTAGTTTTCCTTTTAAAAAAGAACTATTGAATTTTGGATAACAAGCTGTATTCCCGGCATACAACGCCCCCCCCCATCTCTTATTATTATTATTATTATTTTTTTTTCCTTTCAAAATATCATTCTAGCAGAACAGCTGGGCACAGAGCCAGTTCCTTTTCAAGACTTTTTCATTTTCATCTTCCATCTTTTGACCTAATCCAGATATGGGTTCTGGGTAGGATACACTGTTCTGATACATATGTTACGAAAGGAATCAATATCCTTTATCTTGTGTAAATTATTAGCGTTTCACTTGGTATTTCTTTACATAGAGAAAAACATGTGCATGTGTAACATATATGTATGTGTATATATATATATTATTTATATATATATATATATATATATATATATATATATATATATATATATATATATATATATATGTACTCACACACAAACACATATACTGTATACACACACACACACACACACACACACATATATATATATATATATATATATATATATATATATTATATATCTATATATATATACTGTATATATATATTACATATATATTATATATACATATATATATGTATATATATATATATATATATATATATATATATATATATATATATATATATATATATATATATACATACTCAATTGTCCTTAGGAGTAAGTTATTCCCAAGGTAATGTGAATTCGATTATAACTGACATTTGCTGCTCAATATGCGTAATTATAACATTCACGGGTGTTATTTACATACATACATATATTCATACATACATATATATATAAAGTATACCTTGCGTGTTCTGTGTGCGCTATGAAGAGCTCTCTTGTTTGCATAAATGGTCCACACAGATTTGGAGAAGGATTAATGGAAAACAATCTTCCGTTATGGGATTAGTTAAGGCCTGGCTGAAGCGATTGAACCTGGAAATCTTTATATCAAACCTAACCACAATACGTGTGCAGAAATGCATATAAAATCTTAACAAGCCCCTTTTGTATATATGCATATTTATTAAATGACCAGTCTTTTTCATGTTTCCATGTGCCTTGGTCTACGAATTGGCAGTGAAGCTTCCCTCTTTGTTAAGTTTTGCATTTAAAAAATCGCGTTTCCTCTGATATTCATCCCGTTATTGTGCAAGACTCGCCAGTATTTTGCAAAAGGGTATTTTTGGACAATGAAATGGAAAATTTTCTGGGCATTTTCTCTGCAAGTATACCTAGTCCCCATTGGCCTTACACCAGTAGGCAATAACGAGGACATATAGATGTGACGGTGCAGCACCCAAAACGTAGTGTGTGTAATTACAATTACACACACACATATATATATATATATATATATATATATATATATATATATATATATATATATATATTTATTTATTATTAACAGGACCTCATTTAAACTGGATGGCTTCTAGTGGAGATATTTATTCGAGAAAAGTTACAAGCTTACTAGGACTAATACTCCTCATCGTCCTGTTATTAATTGTATTAATGCACAAAACAATTGTAAAAGTGATAAAGTTACTGTATATATATATATATATATATATATATATATATATATATATATATATATATATATATTTACTATAAGTTTGTGAGTGCTTATGTGTACATCTGTGTAAGCAGTCTTTTATTTTTTTACCATGCTATTCGTCTACTCCCACAATAAAATAAGCGTATCTTTTATAATACAAAAACGACTTGAATTCTACAGCTGTGTGAGAATCGCTTTAGTAAATTGGAGCTTGAATATTCCCAAGGAATTAGGGACCTCCCAGCTGAGCCACGCTGTGCCATGTCTTGTTTGCGTTGAGCCCCACGTCCTAGGTGTAATTCAGGCTGGCTGTAATGGATGCTGTTTATTGTTATCTATTACTATGAGTCCTCATCTGTCATTTACACGATTTTTTTTTTTTTTCTTTCGTTCGTTTTCACTGAAGGCTAATTCTATAATGGGGACAATCATTTTCATTCACCATTACGCCAGCTTTTAGTTTTCAAGTACTGTTTGTATTTTCATTCACATATAGGTACCTTATGATTTATTCCATCATTTTCTGTTTTTTGTTAGGGAGAGAAATGTAATGAAGTAAATTTACACCTGATGAAAATGGCATGAGGGTATATTCGAGTTATTAATGGAAAACGAACAAAATTCACTATACCGGACAATATAGCTTCTCATATTCAAGATATAATAAATATTTTAATTTTATTTTACACTGCCTAGGTTCGGCTGCCTTACAAGCAGGCCTCCGTGATTCCTTGGTATAAGGTTAGTTTGGCTATACTTCTTAGTTGTGCATTTCATTCTTCCCTTAATAAACAATATTCTAGTTTATCACTCAATTGCTCTCTATATTTCGCGTTGTTAATAGGGCCACTTGCGCACCTTTCCTATTGATAATTGCGTTCCTTCAGTATATGTTCTCATATAGTCAAAATTTCGTTATTCATAAACCCTCTTGGATCAACGTCTTGTATTCCTTATTTACATTTTACAGCCAGTCCTAATTTTTCTCTTCCTTCGTCTGCCAACCATCGTTTACCCAATAAATCGAAGTCTCTTTCATCATCCATTAACTTCGATCTTCAGAGAATATCTGAATGGGATCCCATCATCACTGCCAGTCTGTGCCCCCATGACAGCTTCCATCTTGTTACCTGTGTATTCCCTCATTACATTCTTCTCTTCGGCTTAATGGTATATTCATTCAACTTACTGTGAACTTAGGACTGGGGTACTTTCTGCCATTCACCGCTTAAGGGGAGTTGCAAAGGGGAGTTGGAGTGGTTGGAGTGGTTGGAGAGCAAGATATAGGGGTCCAGAAAATAAATAACATGAAGTACGAGGACCTAAAGGGGGATTTGGGAAAAACTACCACAGTTGCACTAAGAATTAATTGTTAAGAGACGTTAGACAGCAAGACTAAACAAATGAAGCTTTAAAAAGTGGGTGCCGTAAGGACCCTTCAGTAATGCCTACAGAGCACCTCTTGGGGTGCACTGACAGCACTACCTCCCCAAAGGCTCATTCAACTTTTTGCTTCTAAAAATATAAAGATATAAATTTGCAAGTAAAAATAAAAGATGTATGTTACCCATGGGTTTTATTTCAGTATATATATATAATATATCAATTCAGTATATATATATATATATATATATATATATATATATATATATATATATACACATATGTGTACATATATAATATTATATGTATATATATATATATATATATATATATATATATATATATATATATATATATATATATATATATATGTATATAATTTCATTTGTGCCTTCCCCTGTTTACAAAGCGATGATCACATTTCCCAATTGGCCGTGCAAAAGGGGTGGGCGGCTTCCTCCACCGTCTTGCTAATCTATTTCCTCCCTAAGCTACAGCTCTTGATCACGCTTCCGCCGAATTCATCGGAGGTGTAAACAAAGAACAACCGGTCTGGAATTTCATTAGCATAATCGGCGACAGGTGGAGGGAAGCGGCTTCCGTAAACGTGTTTACTTCTCCTTTCTCTTCCATCGGTCTATCACACACCTCGATGGCGCCTAATTCGCTTGAAATTTCATCCGCAATTGGCGAAAGAATTGTTACGGGAAAATCCATACTAAGGTGTTCTGGATGTTCCGTCTGAGATTCGGAGTCCACGTTTTAATAAGAAGCTTATTCTAGGTTATTTTAGAAGTATTATTATTATTATTATTATTATTATTATTCAGACGATGAACCCTATTCATATGGAACAAGCCCACATGGGCCTCTGACTTGAAATTCAAGCTTCCAAAGAATATGGTGCTCATTAGGAAGTGAGAGAAGGTAAAGGGAAATATAGGAGAGAAGGTAAAGGGAAATATAGAAAGATGTCTCACATTAAAAAGAAAAAACAATTTAATAAATTAATAAAAAAATAAAAATGTATTAAAATGCAAGGAGAATAGCATTAGAGTAGTAATGCATTGCAACTTCGCTTGAACTTCTGAAGTTCCAAGCGCAAGACATCCTCAGGGAGACTTCCACAGTCCAACGGGCCAGCGATCTCATGGGAGTCCTGGACGTTAATCACAGGTGTTAAAAACTTCTGAAATCGCCGGAACGAAGACAGCTTACGTGAATAGCTAGGAATAATTATTCTTGGTGACATTTTCCTTAGACAAGGTCTGTATCTACCGCTGAATTGCAAAGCATGAAGACAAACTAGCAATTCGCGTGAAAGTAACATTACAGCATCTATTAAAAAATGCAAATTTCGGTATTTAGTACCATACACTAAAAAAAAAAAAAAAAAAATGGACTGATGCATAAGCGAGTGGTACTGTTACAAGAAGCACTACTAGAAGTTTCCTGCCGACTGGTCCAATCAGTCAATCTTCGACGACAACGTGCATTATGTGCACTGTAAGAAAAGGAAGCCTTCAAACAATTTTCCGAAGATGATAAATGTATCAGTTTTATTACGGACGTACACCAAGGTGAGAGAATAGTATTCCAACCTTGATTAAAAAATTGAAGCAACTGGCTCAAAAGTCATCCTTATAACCCAAAAGTCTTCACCGCTGATTACTAATTTGCTCCATGCTACCGCTAAGGCTAGCCTCTACTTTGCCTAACATCATCTGAATAATGTACTATCTTTCCTCAGAGAACAACAATTTGGCATTAGTAAGGACTAAAAACAGCTATTGTTGCAGAACAATCCCTAGTTGAACACCAAACACAATAAATAAAGGACCCCTAAAAACCCCACATTACTTATTCGTTCTCTACTGCTAGGCGCTCGAAGAACTGTTCAAAAGGGAAAGCAAATCATTTCCCACAACTTACTCACGAAATTTAAAAGTGACTGACTTATGTCGAATTAAATCACTGGAAGCAGTGGAATCAAATGAAGCTAGCCTGTAATGATTGCTTTATGAATAACTATGTTTGTAAGAGTATATAAGCGAGTCACTGCTTTTTTGTTGCACATCAAAACATAGGTCAAATGATTCAAGACCAACATCTTAGTACTCTTAGCGAGAATGACAGGAGCATCGTTACTTAATCCCTTCTCATCTGGGAAAACTTTTTCAAAATTATTATGACTCTAACTTCTATCTGGTAAACTCCAGTGAAGGAAAATACACCAACAAAGACGTTTTCACTCCAGTCAGATCCAGAAATTCGAAATTCCAACCAATGCACAACACAACATGCTCTTGTCATTCGGCTCACTAATTAACCAACGTTGTTTACTTCCTCGGCATTCAGTGGAACGGTTCCTATTGGAGAGGCAGCAGTACCACCGGTTCCATTAGCAAATCTGGCGATTCACTGAAGACTTTCGATTTAACAACTAACAACTTTAAAGGTATCTTAGGGCATACAAATATCATCAAAGAGAGGAAGTTATATTTTTAGTTTGCAAATATTTTGATTTCTCAGACTCTTGAATAAGTTGAATTTCCAGTAATATTACTGAAAATGATAAGTCAGACTGCTGGTTTTCTTAGCTGTTATTTCGGAAAGGCGAAAAAACGGTTGTACTCTTTACTTTATACGAATATAAGTAGTTCATAACAACACCTACTGCAGCATTTGAAAATTATCTTCCATATAGATGGACAGCAAGGAGGATTAATTCACACGTAATAATAATATCCATAACTTATACTGAGAGAGAGAGAGAGAGAGAGAGAGAGAGAGAGAGAGAGAGAGAGAGAGAGAGAGAGAGAGAGAGATCCTTAAAGAAACTGATATATTTCGTGTCTCTGCAGTGCTGATGAAATTCTATCTTGGACTGAAAAGTTCGGGTCAATTTTAGTAAAATTTCCCCCTCTTGAACCTATTCCTACCCAGTGTGCCTGACTTGAAGTAAAGATAAAGCCTGTTTTAAAAACAGTTATTTTATAAAACAAACTAAATTAGCTGTACATTTTAAGGATAAAGGGGTGATTTCAAAAACCGAATTCGCCATTTAGGAATAATTTCAGCGCAACCTTAGTGTTGTGTAAAATGCCTAAACTTTGGCAGTACGCAATTTAAATAAATACTTTTACCGCGCCAAATATGCTGCCGTTATCAGAAAGTGTAGAACCATATTAGCTCCTAATTATCGGGAAGGGTAGTGTAGAATTAATAAATAAATTTTTTCGACAATAAAATATAATCAGTTAAGAAGGGAATCATGGTATTTCCTACCTAACCACTGAAAACTTTTTAGAATGTCTACCCAAATGTTTTTCCTTAAGTTAAACAATTTTAACTTGAAAAGTTAACCTTTTGTAGTTTCAAAACGACCTCCCTCTATCTAGACTTTAAACTATTATAGTATGCTGGCAATTCTCTTTATAATTACTGTGGAGTATGGGTATTTTCTAGACTAATATTCAATTCGCCTTTGTTATGCGTATTATCGAGGGAATTATGTCTAATGATAATAATTCATTTAGACATTGCACACTTCCATTATTACCAGATGCAGCAAGAAATCTTACATTTTAAGTGTAGGTGTAACCTCTGATAGATATAGTCTTCAAGAAAAATTATGAAATGTGTTGACCTAATCGGAGTGCTGGATTAGCGAATTTCATTTACAAGTTTCAAATCGTCAAATGTTCATCGACAACCATTACAGTTGTTCAACCAAACACTGCGTTTAGGCTACCTCATTCAGATCTGTTCATCTATTCTCCAGATACTTTGTCATGACGTATACACATACCTAAACAATCCAGACTATTTAGCGGCTGAAATAAAATTAATCTTGATGGTATATTCAATTTTTGAATCCTGTTGTCATTTATTTGTCTAAGTTCGGGCAATGCTTCTGTCGTAACCTTTACTACCACCACTGTTAAATGTAATATCTTTATTTTTACCAATTCTGAAATCATCTCTAAATTTGGCCTTTAATATGTTCCTACTCTCTGTCTGATATTGATTCTTGCAATCTTTTGGTTTTACTAAAGGGGTTTTCTGTACGGCTTTGTGTTGACGCTTCATTCTCTTATCCATTTTCACTTTTTTATTTCACCTTCACCCGTCCCTGACCTATGTTGAAGCCTGGTGCATGGTGTAAAGTTATTTCGACGTTCGTGGTTTCGGCCTGTTCAAGAATAAAAAATGACAGAAAACGGGAAAAAATGAAATTGAAAGAGAACATCACTTTAACCCGTAAGAAAAATAGTTCAACGATATTTAAATTATAGCAACACTGACAATATGAATGAAGCCACGACATCAATGTGCAATTTCAGCAAATGGCAAAAAACCTGAAGGAGGTGTCTATTTTACAGAGGTTGCGACTAGCTCGGTGACGATAATTGGTCACAGTGCTGTGCATATGAAAAGACAGAGACGGAGTATACAATTTAGGCCGAAGACCAAGCGCTGGGCCCTATAAGGTCAATCAGCGCTGAAACGAAAACTGTGAGTAAAAGGTTACAAAAGTGTAACAGGGTGAAAACCTCGCAATTGCACTATGAAACAATTGTTAGAAGAGAGTGGAAAGTAAGATGGAAGAAAGAATATTAATACAGGTACAGTAAAAGGAATGAAAGGAGTTGCAGCTATGGGCCGGAGGGACGCTGCAAAGAACCTCAAGCAATGCCTACAGTGCACCGCGCTTAGGTGCACTGACGGACGGCACTAGCCCCCTACGGGGATGAATATGAAAAGGAACAAGATTTAAAGCTGAACTGCTCTAAACAATGTACAGAAGATACCGACATCTTTCACCCTGCTATCATTAATCGTACAGTAAATATGAAATATCACGCTGCAATTCTTCTATAAAAAGCTACTTGTTTCCCTGACTCGGTCACCTACGTCGTGAGATGTACTGATCCACTCCCCCACTCTTCGATAACTGTCACCCTACCCTATGCAACCTTTCCAATCATACTCTAAATGTAACCTGAGCTTCACCTTCAACATACGTTATTTGTGTCTCCCTAACATTTTCGTTCCTTTATCTGAGCCTCAGAATAACGAGAGCCTAGCCTTTATGAAGTAACTGCGAGAGGAATACTGGATGTTTCGTAGAGCTAATATGAATGCTCACCATTCAAAATGGCCAACATTACTTGGAGCTTATTATAGGAAATAAAACAATAATCTATTGTATCTGTTCTACGGCCGCTATCGAGCAGGATAAAATATATTTTATGAATGCAAAAACTAAAAACCTTATCTCAGGCCGTGTTTAAAATATCAAAAATGAAATAAGTTTTTTTAAAAGCGAAGGCGATTGGATGGGTACATACATTCATGCATACATACATATTAATATAATATACATACATATACAGTATATATAACATATATATACACACAACATACATGTGTATAATATATATATATATATATATATATATTATATATATATATATATATATATATATATTATATATATATATATATATATATATATATATATATATATATATATATATATATATCTCACAGAGACCAACTGTTATGCTTTAAACTCTGGATCAAGGATGAGACTTTCATATACCTTTACAGAAGGCTTATCGTTAAATAAATTTCGAAGTTTGAGGACTCCAATATCTACATATATTAAAATAAATTTATTAAGTATTAACATTTCAGCTGTTAGAGTTTTATGGGGTAAAAAATCTTGGACTAGTAAAGTAAGATTAGATGACCTTTTAAAAATATAATTTACTCATTTACTTTCGCATCTAAACTTTTTATATGTTGCCTTTATGTAACCTCCTTTTATCCCCAATAATTGAGGAATAGAAGCCAATGAATGCGAATAAACACCAGATGAAATTCTTAAGTAGTTAAAAACATCGAGAATAAGGAAAAACATACTGGGTAAACAAAAATTATTTGCTTAGTTTCTTTACAAAATATAGCTTTAATAGGGCTACGTATGCAACTGAAAATAACAAGTCTTATCAAAGTGGATAATTTACGTAGAAGGTGAAAGACGAGAACGGCAAACATTATTTTGTCAGATAAAAGAGACGCAAGGGAAAAAGGCATATTGGCTTTGGGGTTGGAAGGAAAAAAAAAATAAGATATAAATAAAGATGACACATTAATAATGAGGAGGAAATTTCGCTACATTAAATAGTGTTAAACGTAAAGGACTTAAGTCTAAACTCGGGGCAGAAGAGTCGTGTTCTATGTATCAGCGATAACACAAAAAATAGATAAATAAATAAATTATTAAATCGTGAAATTAGATCAATTTGAAAGCTGTTCGGAAAGGTAAATAAGACAACGAAAAAGAGTTGAACAACAACTAAAGTGTAAATATATAAACCTAGTGGGAATTTGATATTCATATTTTGGTGCGTTGCTCAACATTATTTCTAGACAGGAATAAAGAATGAAGTTGTAACGAGAAAATTCTGTACTAAAAAGGAAGTACGGGGAAAGCAAACACGATTACTGAGCTTTCAAAAATATACGGAATATTAAGAAGATAAGAAACAATGCTCATAAAAGACTACAAACTACTGTAAACAACTTCAAAGGCCAAAGACGCGGGGCGGAAGAGATATGGAACTACGATAAAAGGGATTAGTGGATAAAACAGAATTTATTCAGCCTTTTGAGTCCACACTATAGTTATATGTTGACGTTGTGTTCAAATACATTCCCTTCCTTCTACGACCAAAAGGAAAAAAAATTATTTCCAAGAATATCAATTCAATGCTGGGTAATAAGAGGAAAAAAATGCACTCATGGGAAATGAAATACTAAAAATATCTAATGGATCTAACATTTCCACCTTCACGTTATCTGCTTAGAAGAGATGGCTACAAAAAGCGTTAACTTTCTGTCTAACAACATAAAAGGAATGAAACTGCTAACCATAGGAGGCCATATGATATAAACAACTAAGTTACTTGCACGGAAGTAACTGTTCGGAGGCAGGGTTAGAGACAGTATGCGAAGACTCTAGTCGGTGGAAAAGATTATCAAAATACTAATGACATACTCCTGTTTTCTTTTGATAGCAGTAACAAAGCTTTGAATTACGGGCTGAACATTTTAAAGAATAAAAAAAAAATCCTCTACTCCGCTAACTGCACCCATTATATATATATATATATATATATATATATATATATATATATATATATATATATATATATATATATATATATATATATATATATATATATATATATATATATATATATATATATATATATATATATATATATATATATATATATATATATATATATATATATATATATATATATATATATATATATATATATTAGTTATTTTTGTCTAAAACCACGGAGTAGAAAAATTCCGCATCTTTGCTAAACACGTTATTCGAACCAGTTAAGTGCAAAATCGCTAGGGTTGTCTAAAAAAAAAAAAGTAGTTTCTTTGGTTTTCATACCAAAGCCAAATTCACAGAAACCTCCCTGGCTGTTAGAATTCTTATTTCACTCCACGTGTTAAAAAAAATACAATAATCGCTTTCTCCCCTCTCATGTATCCCCTTTATTTTTTGTAGAGGGGACCGTGAAAACATGTCCCCAGCAGCTGTTTATGGCACGTAGCAAATAAACTAAAAATCAGTCCCGGCTCACTATCAAACGATACCCAGAAAAACATCCCTTAAGAAAGTTTGATACGATCTAACAAATAAAAGATTAAACAGGTAGCTGGAAACTCCAATTGCACTGTAAGAAAAATATCTTTGATCTGTTCAAAGCCAGTAATTCCGTGATGAGGTCTTATTCAAAGGGGCTTTTACAACAAACCCTTGTGTGGAGACCTATTTTCCCACATTTTTCATAAAAAAATAATGCATACAATTGTTATTACAAAAACATTACAATAATAACAATTTTAAATATCTTGATTTTAACACTCACCATCAGCGACGGCTGTCTTCGAGTACTGGCCTTCGATGATGCTTCAAATGGCTGCCACTTAACCGTCACCGATGGCTACCTGAGGTATAATTGCCAACATTAATCGAGCATCAGTTTACAATAAATCGTCTTTTATCTTTAAGTATTACGCAGAAACAGAATGAAACACTTTCAATTTTTTCCCATTATAACCATACCACATTGCATTGGAGTGCCTGCAGACTGGGCACAGCGATTCATACATATTCTCTCTCTCTCTCTCTCTCTCTCTCTCTCTCTCTCTCTCTCTCTCTCTCTCTCTCTCATAATTATCATGAAATAAAAACAAATCTTTCCCTAATCATCACACTATTACCCCTTTTCGTTTATAATCCTTATCAAATTACTGTTTATCAGTCATTCAAACCAAGAAATTGGGAACAGTACGTGGTGGTATTATCTGGGGCCCAGCGCACAACAAAAACGTTGTTATACCCAGACCTAGTCTATTGGTTAAGTGGAAACTTGTAGGAGATTAACCATTAAACAGACACGAGTAACTGAAATGAACAGAAGCCGTTTGCGCCACACGACGTTAGAATCAATGATGATGTTTATCATGCTTATAGTCACTTTCCAACTAGACCTACATCGCCTTGCATTCCTACACGCTATCTTTGATAACTATGTTGTAAACCCCCAAACCGTTTTTTTTTCCTACACGCTTTGATAACTATGTTATAAATCTCCCAACCGGTTTTTTTTCCCAGAAATTAAATTAAACAAGGCTAATCTTCCGAGCTCACTTTTTTGTAAACACTGATATTTGAGTATTCCGTTAATGATGCTGCTGCGGAAGCTATGTAAGATAAACAGACCATTCTTCTAAATAATAATAATAATCCGGACACAAGGGCCCTTGAGCTCGTAATAACAGGCCCGTGTTCAGCAGTTATAAGGCAGCGGGGCTGCTACACTTTAGCTACAATCGTACGTCTGAATAGTTCTTTGGGCCAAGGCAATAGCGTGGTACTTAGTTATTTTTTTTTTGTACACTAATACTGGTAAACTAATATTTCTCTGAAGACGAAACACATACCGCAAGTTACAATATACTATCTTCTAATATCACTTGCAGAAGACAACTAACCTCAGATGATAAGGTCGTTTAGATGCAAGTCAAATCCATCTTGAAGTTGTTCCCATAAACTACTGAGTCGATCCGTTACAACTATGCAAAAATCTACGCATTCACTATCACAGTAACCTGTATAGTGATTTACATGTTAATAGACAGCATGTGTGTTCCCTTTATGGATAGTGTAAAAGTTACAAAAAATAATAAAATAAAAAGCACAATGTACAAATGGGAATGTGATACGACCAATGAACTTGTCTAGAACTTAGTTAGCTTTCAATAACCGTAACGGTTTCCGTGGAAAATCCACACGAAAAAAAAAAAAATTTAACTGGCGAAATGAAAAATCGGTTTGCAAGGAAATGGAATACAAATGATTATGATGTGCGACTGGCTTAAAAACAAACGATACGTCTATTTCGTGTACATGTGTATAAACATATATATATATATATATATATATATATATATATATATATATATATATATATATATATATTACTGCATCAGTGCTTTAAGGATCTGCTTGTTTCAATAGGCCTACTTTGCACAAACAACAGAGTTCGTTTGTTTTAAAGACAATGGACACAGAAACGCGAGGCAGTTTCTTAAGGTAGTTTCTCAAGCTAGAAACAAGTTAAACTACTGATACCGTATGCGCTTGTTTCACACTCGTACGATTTCGTCTATTTAGCAATTGCATTTTTTGTTAATGCCGTGTAAATTGGGATGTCTTATTTACTACAATATAATTTTCATAGTTTTGTTCCGTACAAATAGGTCTAGGTGTCATACTGTCAATACGGGTGGGGAGAGAGTAAGCTATTGTACAAAAATAAATGTAATTTATTTTATTGGATACACTTATTTTTCTGTAATTTCTCACTGTAATATTTTCTCACACAGTTCTGTGTGTTGGCTTGCTTGGGGTAATTTTCTCTTTGGTTTATTCTGTGCATGACTTTAGATAAATTATCTTTACAGGTTTTTGTAATTTTAAGTTCGTATGCATAATGGCCTTATCTGTTTGTTGGGTGGTCTTGAGGACCAAAACAAGCAATTCCCAGGAACTAATATTTTGTTTTGGTTCCCGAGCTAACGTGTGAGACAGCGGAGAAATGGAAACCAGTGGATTCTGCTACTTGGACTTGGACAGTAGTCTTCTTCAGGTATATTGACCTGAAGGGTTCACTCGTACAACCCGTTTGACACCGTGAGTGCAATGAAGAGGCTTAACAGACGTGCCGAGAAACTGATCCTTTTTATTACTAATGGATTCTCTTGACGTTTATGTTCTGAGTTTGGAGATGGTTCTTCACTAGACACGGGTTCACTCTTTCTCCCTCCCACCTCTTGACTTTGCATCCTGCACGGAGCGAATAACCGACAGAAAAACCTTCACTTGAACCATTCATGCTTCGCCCTTAAACTAAGGTAAGGCCATTAATGTCTTTTAGTCGAGGTTAAAGAAGTACTGACGTGACCTAAAAATAATAATAAAATAACTCTGTAAGGATAAGTTACCTTAAACTGTTTTCATGCTTTAGGCTATGCATAGTAATATTGTTTACCATTTATTTGTACAGTTCGGCGAGTGCTAGTTGGATGGTATCGGTCAGTTATAGCTCTTTATACGGATGGTGTTATTTTCCGCTGGTGGGTTATTGATTTAAAGTTGATATATGTTGATATTGTTATTTGAGAACATTTTTTTTTTGTCGGTCTGTCTTTAATTGGGTCCCTTCCTTGTTTGCTGTAGGTGTTAGGATTACCTGAGTGCAGTGACGACCGCTATTTGTAACGTGACTGATTTACTCTCCATTGGTAAATAAGGATATTTGTGTATTGCCATTACATTTAGTTATATAGTTCTCATGTTAAAGTCGGTGCCTTTCGAGTTTGATACAAAGTTTCTTATTTTTATTCGTGTTAATAATATAACTTTCTAAACTTACAGGTTATGATACAGAGTGTAGCCCAATAACAGAAGGGTCGTTGAAACTAGAGAGGAACTGTACTCAAGATTTTTTTTCATAATGAATTTTATTAAAATACTAAAAATGACTTTCGCATTTATTTTAACCTCCATGTTTTCACCACCTTAAAAATTGTGAGACTATTGAAATTTTCTGTATAGCTATACCAAGTGGGAACAAATTGTGCATCATATTTCTGAATTATGAAAACTTTTTCTAGTTGTAAGAAACTTCAATTTATATCGAAATGTTTGTTTTAAGATGCCCTCAGTTTTTGTTTGGTGACTTAGAGCCAGCCACTACACACACTGTCAACATGGCTGGGGTGAATGACTGCAAGACCACTGCCTATAGGCCTATGTGCATAAAAAACAAAACGCTTTCCATGATTATTTGAGATGAAGTTCCATCAGTGAAGGATTTACTATGTATAAAGTTCAATTTTAAAATTTAATGCCTTTCAATGAACACACTGATCGCCGGTAACCCTTCACTCCCTTGCCGTCATGACACTTGACTTACGTCATAGGTCTAGCGAGTGGCCCCTCAAAACTTTAACCTATACTTTAAAGTGTCTTTCTATTGTTAGCCATTCGCTTTTTTATCACTGAAAACTGTCAAAGAGCCGGAAATTTCCAAGTCTATCAGCAACAGCTGGCTTCATAAAACAACCCTGATGCTTCATGGGTAGGCCAACCTTACGAACCGTCCCGCTTTCTTGGAAAAATATTAAGCTCCATTGTTCCAGTGCTGATTCCATAAATAATAAGCTTCATTCATAATAAGACTTACGTTTCGTTGTTCCTCTTTTCAAGCATTAAAGCTAACAAAGCACCAGTGAAAGAGTTCCCAACACATAAGCAAATAAGGCTACGAGCACACGCAACACCACTACGTAACACCACGTTCAAGAAGGAACTACTTACCGAGTCCGGTAGCCCCCACCTCGGAACCCATATACAGGATGGCGAAGCAAGAACAGCTGTTCGAAAGTATTATTTTGCTTTGTTTTGAATATCGTTCCGAAATGATGAACTCCGAAGTGTGATCATTTTAAAAAAAGTCATGTGATAAATACATACCTTTTCATAACTGCAGATAATTTTTGTACTGAAAATCATTTAAACCGTTAATTGAGGTATTATCGTTACTGAACAAAGGCTTTCGAATAAGTGATACCACAGTATTATGCCTAGGATAAATAAACATTCTTTTCAGTTGCAATGCCTTGCCATATTACTTTCGATATTCTACGAATGGATAGAAGTTTTAAGTACACAAAGTCTTAATGGGTTCACGTTGCCAATAATAAAAAGCAGTATTCAAAAGGAAAAAATCTCCGCGTAACTTTGAAGTATGGAAAGAAAATAATGTCTATAAATACATATATGTGTATGTGTATATAAATATATATATTTTATATACAGTATATATACTGTATATATATTAAACATCAGACCGTTTTGCCTAACAAGAGTAATTCTGCCTCTGGATGGTAGGGTGATAAGTCGTCGTAGCTGCTTATAATACACATGCGACGGTCTCTCGTCGCCTTTGGTCACTGTCACATTCTTACTTTACCTGCTGAACCATGGATGAACCTCTTGGGCAGTAAAACTTCCTCATTAGAGTTTTTATATAACTACACAAAAGGCTCATCACCAGAGCTGAAGCCACGTAAATGCACAGTGGATATTCACCTGTATCTTGCACTCTCTTGTGCTTCTTGGATACCAACTCTCTTTCTTTCCAGTACCTCTTTCCAGCCATCTATCCAGCACTCTCTATCTTCCTTTCCTCTTCCCCTCTTAACTTTTCTGGATTAAAAGCGGACTAAATATCGACAATGAACTAGTGTGTTCTGAGCACCCTGTGTATCAATTAACCTCTACAAACCGTGTGCATGCAAGTGGCTGTTGGAACTTGCCACCTTAGTGGTCCTCTGGGTCACTTCCCAGAACTTGAGCAACTTTTGATGCATGGACAAAATGTGTAAAATGCCTGCCATGCTGCTTGTACAAGGACAATTGATTTTTAAGAGATTTCATGCAAAAGCTGAACATCCGTGAAAATCTGTCAAAAGGTCAAGCTGACCACCACATCTCAAGGACTGCGAGAGAATGATGACTTCCTATCCCCAGAATAAATCAAGGCTAAGGGTTAGCAAGGACCACGTAAAGTATACAACTGACCGTGGACCAGATCAAGGGCTAGATAATATATAAACAAGAGGTCAAGGTCTAGAGAATTCTCTAGACATTGCAGGTGGTCACAGGACTGAAGATGATGTCGGTAGTTATCGTAACTCAGGCGCAGTACTTTGTAAATTATTCATCTGTGAAAATATGTATATAACAAGAATACAAAAACAAAGCATTTCACCTTTTGGGTCCTTTGCTCTTATAATCATTTGGAGTGCGACTGTTCGTCACCTTTTCATCGATAACAGTGATAATAGGAACTCCATCCACTCCGTCTTCCAAGATTCAGTAGAAACCAATTTTTACGGAAATTGTGGTAATGATCTCGTTTGGGGGATAAAATCATCATCGTCTCTCAATGAGGAAAACGGAAATGGAAATGAAAGCGAGAGATGATGAAGGCAAGGAAAGCAGCATCCTTTAGGAACTTGGTCGAAAATACGAAGGTAGGAATTATGTATACTGGAAGAAAAGACAATTTTCATCAGTGTTAAAATCAGTAAAAAAATGACTTCTTCGTCTTCCACTTGTTGTTACAACGAATTTCAAATAACTCTCTCTCTCTCTCTCTCTGTTTTTTCTATTTATACGCAAGCGTACAAAAACCCCTTTCTTTATCCTTTGTTATATGTGCTTACCTGCCTTTCATTGCTTTCGAAGAGTGACACAAAGATTATGACGCTATAAAAAACTGATTGTCGATTCTTTATATTTAGTCAATAATCATCAGTTTTTTCTGACGAGGCTTATCATTTTCAAGCATGGTCGGCGCAGATAAGTGTGTTAAGACTAAATGTAAATCATTTTCCTTATTGTTTCTGATAAAAAAAGTAAGTAATCAGGGATATAGATTAACTTTATCGCACACCAGAGTATCTACTGAAATTCAAGTAAATCCGGCTTGAGTGCACAAATGCACTATATGGAAAAGAATAGTTCTTCTGTAAAAGTGATAACAAGTGTGTTCCTCCCCATTCTTAATAAATACACGTATTCCTTGTCTGTCCTTGTGGTGCAACAGGAAGGCTGCCCTGCTCAATTAGGTAAAGCGCAGGGTTAGGCAGTCCTTTACTGAAATAACAGTTGCTGACAGTATGAATCACAAGGTTGCATTCATCTTGAGCTGTTCTTTCCGAATTACTGGGAGAAGGCCTTGAGGCCTGTTCTAGTCTGAGTGCGGACGTGCCATGCCACTAATGATACCATTGGAATTAAGCAACGTCTTCGTGCATGAAAAGGTATGGTGCCCGGCATCACAATTTTGGCATCAAATCTGCTCACAGAGATTTAACTGCCATACATAGTTTCGTCATGCGTCATGTGATCTGCGCATACTGATACGGCTGTCTAGGTAGAACAAAAATTTTGGTCACCTTATACTGCATGCAGTTGATGGGTGGCACGTTGATTGACTTAACTGCATTACTGTTTACTGAGGATTTTAAAAACAAAGTATTTGTAGGGTGTGCGTGATGTATACAATGCTTTTCGTTGGCCTTTATGGGCGTGATCAAAATGTTAATTGAGATTAACATAGGTTGAAAAGTGGTTGTGGTACATTTGAGAATTTTGTGGGAGGTTCTTTATTGACACGTGCTTGTAGTTGTCTGATATTAGTTATCCAAGCTACTCCATTCAAACAGAGAGTACGTAACTTTCAAACCTGTGTCAAGGATAAGGTGCACTCAAGAAATCTCATCGCAAATACGATGCAAATGATCATCGCCAGAATAGCACTCCTTTAATATGTCAATAGATATGGTGATCCTCTCCTATTATTTTGAGACTCATTTCCATCTCGATGGCAGAGCGACCTAAGCAAACAAGCAGTTGTGTAAATTTCAAAACGTGCGAGATATGGATCATAGCACAAAAGGAAAAGACTACATCGGGTCATTTCAAAGGAGGTAGCGCGTGATGTAACGAGATACTGCAGTTGGTAACATTTTTAGCATTGCTAGGCAGATCAGCTGTTTGTTACTGGGCCCTTTTGTCAATTGTGCCAGGTGAGCTCTAGCTTTTGAAGGCGAACGCTCTATATTAGCGTTGAGTTCTTCAAGAGCGGGGTGGTTTCCTTCAGCTAGTCTCTTAAGGGTTTCGACTGCGTTCTCGAGAGCTTTTTGATCTACGTGTCACGCGTCTACAAATCGACTTTGAAATCTTTAATGAGCAGTCCAGGTTCTATTTTGGCTGACTGTTGCAACGCATCTTAGAGATATATGGATGATATTTCGACGAATCGCGTGGAAACCGACTAATTAGAACGTTTTCGAGATAAAAAGTATTCAAAGGCACTACTGAGAAAAATATAAGGAATAAATAGCGGAATAAACAGAAAATTTTCGTTGCGTGGCAAGCTTTCGATCGATTGACGGATAATCGCACGATGAAAGGGGAAGAGAGCGAAGGCTAATTGAACTTCCAGATAGTGGAAGCAGTAAGACCTTAAGATGGAGCTAAGACGTTAAAAAAAAAAACCAAGGTTGTCAAAGTGAAGAATTACAACATGTGTAATAAAGTTTAAATATAGAAAGATGGCTGTAGAAACTGTTCAATTGTAAATGTGTGTTCTTAAACAATATGTTTCCATAAACCCCTTTCAGTTGTAGGTTGAGTAGATGAATTAAAAAAGTTTTTAAAGATCATTTTGCAAATGATTTAAACAACTGTAGACGAGATGAGAAACAAATGAAGCATTTTGTTACGAGACTATTGCAACTATAACAGCCTCCCTCAGAGGTGTGAAAAAACAATAAAACCAAATTTTTTATTGTATGTAACCATTCTCTCCGCATCTACCGAGCCATCCAAATGCAGCATGTTGTTTTCATCAAATTGAATCGGCGCTTCTGTGTAAGCAAGCAAACAATCACGTGCCTGAAACACAGCACAGGTTTTTGACACATCGTATATTTGACAAAAACTGGTATCTCTTTTCTGCAACTTTAAACGTCTGTATAATGGAGTACAACAACTCTTTTTGAGCTTTCAATTCACACTATACCCATCTTTTCTAAAAACAAATATTTTAGAGTCTGCAAAATGAGAAACAATTTTCACTGATGCCAAATAAATCGGTGAGTTTTTCAATGTATACAATGCTGCTGGTATAATGTCACAGACAAGCGTTGGAAGACTGTCTGTGCCCCTGACATAGTAGAATATCCATTCGTTGCGGGATCACAAATGGTTTTCTTTTCTAAATTATATTTTTTTTTCATAACTGGTCATAATGCTGGATTTTTATTGTCTTGGTCAAGTTGATATATCAATTGGCACAATCTTGTTAGTTAATTCTTTTTAAATCGTTGAATTCGCTGACGTTTTCATTTATTTCCTTAGTATACACGATTATGCCTCCCATTTATTTAGATATTCAGAGGGCCCTAACTGATTTAATATATTTACCTTTACACTACCTGACTGAAAAGTTTCCAACTGCGGCCCAGAAAATTTTGCTGGGTCGTTCTCTCCCCCCGCCCCCAGTGCCTATTTTGCATTCTGATGGTCTTATTCTGTGCGTTCTTTAAACTGATAACCAGTCTCCATTCTGTTTTATATATATATATATATATATATATATATATATATATATATATATATATATATATATATATATATATATATATATATATATATATATATATATATATATATATATATTTAATATTGCCAGAAAATGTCCTGTTTCTGGGGTAGAATCTGCTGTCCAACATCATAATGTACATTCAGAGGAAAATTCTGCGTCTCACAGAATGATTGCAAAGACGATATATTCTAAGATACCACAAATTAGAAAATGGGGTTACTGACCATAGACACTTTTCCCCGTATATCAAGCTTATGCAATACAGCAAAATATTTTCGACACAGCCGAACGTAATTCCCGTCTATGATTAAGTATTCTTTGACTTATACAAAGAATACCAGCCATGAAAGAGTAGGTCCTGACAAATCTTATTGCATGGTTGAAGTGCACCGGTTGACCAACGAAAGCAATTATGTTACAAATAATGGTGTATAATCCTCTTGACTAATCAATATCCCGAAAAAAATTATGCGGTAACCTACATTAGCATCTTAGCATACCCAAAAACGGTGCAGTATACCTTACACGATAACGATGCCGGAAAAATTCTGCTTTTCACTGTAAGAACATAATTTCCAGAAGAAATCTTTATAAACAACTCGTGACTTAAAGTAACCATATACCCCTTAAAATTTTAGCTTTTTTTTACGAAATTGAAAAAGAGAGAGAGAGAGAGAGAGAGAGAGAGAGAGAGAGAGAGAGAGAGAGAGAGGAGATCGTTAAATGATACCCTCCTCTTGATAATACTTTTATCTAATAGCCTAGATCATATTTTACTTCACTGACTTCAAAGATTTTCTTTTTATTCTAATGAATAAAAGCAATTTGTTTCGATCAGTCATAACTTTTCATTATTACGTCACATGTGGCAGGATCTTCCCTATAATTTGTTAAACATCCGATAAATTTATCCGCCATGCCTTGGACCTAACTCGATTTGTAGATAATATAATGAAAAGCCCTCCCACAACAGATATGTTAACAATTCCACACAAATTACTCGTAATCAGACAACTAGAAAGCGATTTTATTTACAGACCCACTGCAAACATTTGAAATTATTCATGACATTACCCTTCCGGGATGAAAGCGGTATCAATTACGTCCATGTTGAAAACGGGAGTCTATTCAAACGAAACTTTCCACGCTTGAATTTTACTGCTGTCATCAGCACTTTTTTTTTTTTTTTGCTGAATCGGCGAATGCTCGTCATGAGTAGGAAGCTTCTCCAAAGTTCGGGAGGACAGATAGGAAGATAGACATATTGAAAATTTATGTTTCTGTCTTGGACTCCAACTTCACTATATTTGAGACCACATCGAAAATTTCGTCGGTTAATAAAGAACATCGAAATGTCAGATACATGAACTAAATCTGTGCCCGAAATCGAGCTTGGTCAAATTGAAATGATTTTAACATAGAAATGTAGACCTTATCAGAGTACAATGCAGTTCATACCTTTTACAGCAAACCATGAATGAATAACTAAAACAAATAATTATACTTAATATATTTTTTGTTCTGAAAATTCGCAGCGACATGCTGTTTTCTTCTGCACGAGTCCAGCATGAACAAACATACATACGCACACAGAATGCAGGGATAACGAACAATCCCCTCACCAATTATGTATTACCTTATTGACAGGAGTGTCTGTGCGTTTGTGTCGTGACAGCTGAGTTATCTCAGGTATCCATACTGAGTTATTTTACGCGCGTAATCCCATTACCTAATAATCTCAAACCTTTCACAGTAATGTAAGTTCAAAACCATTGCCATCGATACTGCTATTCGTGAGGACCCATGCTTAAGGATATAAATCACTACACGATAGTTCCCTCATATATGGTTAGATTAATCATTGTTTTATATATATATATATATATATATATATATATATATATATATATATATATATATATATATATACACACATATATGTACATATACACACACACACATATATATATATATATATATATATATATATATATATATATATATATATATATATATATATATATATATATCCTAGCTGACCAACCCAGCGTTGCCAATGAAAAATCTGAATGACAGTATATGTGTAGGGGAGGGAAGGGGGAGGGGAGGGGAAGGAGGAAGGGGGAGGGAAGGGGGAGGGGAAGGAGAAGGGAGCGGGGGAGGGGTTTGTGTTGACAGTCTGACAGACCGTTCTACTCTTTTCATGCGAACAGTCGTGGGTGAACTGACAGGTATTACTGTGGTGACTGTCCCTTATATCCAGATATTACTTTTCTGTCTGTCCCTTTAATCCAGGTATTACTGTGGTGACTGTCCCTTTTATCCAGATATTACTGTGCTGTCTGTCTCTTTTATCCATGTATTACTGTGGTGACTGGAAAGCGTTTTCAATAATATATTTCTATGGTCCTGAGTACAAGAAATGAGGTATGATAAACCTGTAGAGTTTATTTACCACATAAGTTACAAGGCAAGGGGGGAAGGGGATGGGGGGGGGAAGGGGAAGGGAAGAGGAAGGGGTTATGGTCTGATACCTACCCAGTTATCTAAGTTGGGCCAAATGATGGCTATGTGCCAAATTTTGTCTAGATTGGTCAAGTGGTTCAGAATTCTAATGCTCACAAAAGTTACAAACTAACATACAAACATTCACTTTTATTTTATATATAAGATATATATATATATATATATATATATATATATATATATATATATATATATATATATATTTATATTTATATATATTACATATATATATATACATATATATATATATATATATATATATATATATATATATATATATATATGCATGTATGTATGTGTGTGTGTGTATGTTCCAGCATTAAACTCTGAAATGCAATCTCAACCAAACTTGGTATACATATGACTTACTATCTGGAAAAGAATGCTGTGAGGGTAAGACATCACTAGCACCAAAGGGCACCAAACAGTGTTGGGGGTGGAAAGGGCTTCCCTGAAACAGGGATGGTTCTTCCCGTAGACTTAGTAACTGCATAAATTTATCATACCTCATTTCGGTACACATGACTTACTAGCTGGAAAGGACTACTGTGGAGGTAAGACATCACTGGCTCCAAAGGGGTGGGCTGGGAAGGGGGCGACATGTAAAAATAACCGAAAACGACAGATATTAGTGTCTAATCCATAGTTTTCTAGGTTGCTGAGATGAATAAAGACAGTCCCAATGCCCTTTAAGTCCAAGTTCAGCCCTGATAGGAAGGTGGGGTGAGAAGTGTTGAAATATAAAATGTAAAAAAGGTTGGGCAATGTAATTGAAGCAACAATCTTAACAGGAAAGAGAGAGGGTGAAACAGTTTTATCCCACAGATACCACTCATTCCGACGGATCTCCCTTTTAACTTGAAGAGATTGCAATTTCCAGTGAGGCTTGCGTTCTCGATCACGATCAACAAGTTACAGGGACAGTCTATTAAGTACTGTGGAGTGGATTTGAGATCGTCAAGTTTCTCCTACAGACAACTTTATGTTGCTTGCTCAAGGGGGGTTCGCCCAAGAATATATTTATTCTTACTCTTGATGGTGAAACTAGAAATGTTGTTTATAATCACGTTTTGCGTTAAAGAAGTATTGTAGTGAATTCTGAAAGATTTTACTTTATAATTTGTACACTGTATTTATATTTTTAAAAACCTATAAATAAAAATTCTTTGATATTACACTATAGATAAATCTGATTCCTTTTCCTGTCTACCAGAAGCTTGGAATAAATAAATATCCGGGTGTGTTCTACGTTTTGGGTGTGTTCTATGCCTTGGGTGAATTCTACAGTCTGGGTGTGCTCTACACTTTGAGTTTTTATCGTGTGTGTATGATATATATATATATATATATATATATATATATATATATATATATATATATATATATATATATATATCATACATATATGTGTGTGTGCGTGCGTGTGTATGTATGTATGTATATGTGTATATATTTATATATATATGTATATATATATATATATATATATATATATATATATATATATATATATATATATATATATATATATATATATATATATATATATATATATATATATATATATATTACTGTATAGTTGGTCGTTACTTGAATATTAAAATGTTATTATCACCTGTACGTATTCACAAGTACTCCTGTATTCCAGTAATTATTTTATATGCATATGAATATTCTTTTGTTTCGAATCATGCAGGAGTCTTTTGGCCTTTCAGAATTTTCTTTCGAAATATAGCCTCGTTGTGAGGTTCACATACGCACACTAATATCCATACACATATATCGGGTGTATTGTAAGTGTGTGTCTGTGTACGCACATACTTCAACCCCGGTCTCCGATTGTTTTGTATTCTGCCTCGACACTTCGACGTTTCGACGCCCCCGAAAGATGGAGCAGAGAGCTACATATCCTGGACGTGATCTGGCGTCTTAGATCGTGAAAGAAAACAGCGACGGAATTCGGGCAGGACAATTTTTACCGGTCTCTCTGGAAATCTGGTTACAGGCTCCGCGGTCAGTGCCTGCCCATCCTGCCTAGAGTGTTGGTGGAAAGTAATTCAAGAGAGAGAGAGAGAGAGAGAGAGAGAGAGAGAGAGAGAGAGAGAGAGAGAGAGAGAGAGAGAGAATTCGTTTGTGTTCTATTTTTTTAAAAATGAATACTTTGTAAATACTGCGAAATAGGAGTCATATATGCCCAACAAATCTTAGAATAATTAAGATTTAAGGTATCTAGAGTACAAGAAATTTCTTTGAGAACTTTGAGAGCTGAAATCAGTCGGAGTTTGATATTCAGAAGATTTATAAAATCATCTTCAGCTAGTTAGAATTTCATTCCCTCAGAGAGCTTCTGATGTGAGGGCCTTTTCTGCTGTCAAGATTCCGTTATGTGGGTCAAGGCCAGTTTCAAATATTACGTTTAGATATCCATACAATGACAAACGTAGTATTTACATAGTACAAAAAAGTCCCACTTAATCATTCCATTGGCTTTGGGTTTAACTGATACCTTCCCTTCACTCTGTTTTGTGCCATTCCCGTCCAGTTATCAGGTGGGTCTTGAAGCAGGTTTTCGAACGTGAAACTGCTTGAACCGCCTTTTTGTTGTTGTCCGAGGTTCAACTGCAACCACGAGGTTACTCTAAAACGAAGTGCCATTATTTCTAAAACTTTATTACTTATTTCTTAACGGATGTTTACATATGAATACATAGTTTTATTTATTAGTTTTTTCTCTTTATTGTTTTTGTGTTTTCATGTTATGTCACCACACTTCTCTCTCCATCGGTCAATTCTCTGGAAACATGGACTATTCTATTTGTGTGCACGCACATAATGCATTATGAGGGGCAAGGTCTGGTGGCTAGCGACCTCATTTCTTTTGTAAAATTCAACTAAGAATGGAGAACGTCGCACTTCATAAAACGAAATATTTCTAACTGAAAATTACCCGAAATGAGTCACTAGTAACACTTGAGGAGGTAATCTACTTATTACACAACTGTCAGTCGCTAGAAAATATCTAAACTTCGACTTTTCGAAAGACATAAATGACAGTGAGTAAGCTTTCGTATTTTTTAAAATTTTCCGTGTTTACTTCCACCCAATAACTTTTGAATATAATTCTCATTGTAAACGCGCTCGAAAAGCTAATAACTCGCAAAGCCTAAATTTCCTGGAAAAAATGTTGCCATTATTCTACCACCAATACTTTTTTTTTTATTCCAGATAATGAGGTTTGGAGCGTTCGTGATGTCTGGCGATGTGGCCAGTGCTGGTGGAATCACACAATATCATGTAGCGTAGGAAATTCTGATGTGAATACGGATCCCAACTGATGAATAGTTATTGGTAATCGGCACCGACGTTGCATAATGCAATCGTTGCAGAATATGACCTTACAATTTTTTGTACGTATAGATATTAAATATTCTGTCAAAACAACGATAAAGCGGAACAGAGATACTATATGAAAGACCGGGTTTCTGCGTAGAGATAATTATTGAAATTACTTACTACCTTCAATGAACCTCTGTCAGGTACAGAATTAAAATGTCTCAGTTTGACCTTCATACTGACCTGACCCTTTTGAAAGGATATCTAGGTAAAACAAATATTTAGGACAAATAATCAACATCCAAAAGGTACCTACCGACCAAGCTTAATAATAATAATAATAAAAAATAATAATAATAATAATAATAATAATAATAATAATAATAATAATAATAATAATAATAATAATAATAAACACTACTACTGCTATTATTACTACCACTACTGATGCTACTACTGATATTAATATGAACAACAATAATTACTATCATTATTATATCTATAAATATTGTCATGAACTGATCCCTAACTTTTAAACCTTTCCTTTCTGTTCTTCATTTGTCTATTCGTGACGGAAAAAAGACATCAATACGAAAGGCAAAGGATTGAGTGCAGTCCTCATATCATTGTTATTCTTCTTGCATTTTAATATAGTTTTATCTGTTTATTAATATATTAATTTTTTTATTTTTAATAAGTGAGACCTCTCCTTTCCGTATTTCCCTTTACCTTCTCTTTCCTAAGAGCACCATATTTTTGGGAGCTTGAATTTCAAGCTAATGGCCCCTGAGACCTTGTACATCTTCCGAATAATAATAATAATAATAATAATAATAATAATAATAATAATAATAATAATAATAAAAATAATAATACTACTGTCTATAGAATACTACAAAGTGACTCGTCAGAATTCGATAAACGGTAAAGGAGACTCAATCGCTATTCAAATATTTCTGTAACAGGACTTGTTGCCGACTCTCCTTTCCTGACACGTGTCACTGCTGGCGACAAACTTTGACACAGGGTCTACTCAGCCCAAGTTCCCGGATGATAAGGATATGACGTCTACAACAAATGACGCGGGACCTGTTCGTCATACTTTAATTTTTTCCTTTTGTTTGTTTAGTATACATTAACATTCTTACAAATAATCGACTGAACTATCTTTGTTTACCTTTCAATTACATATTATCCTGTTTAGTTGATTTTCACGCTATCAATTCTGGTGTCAGGAAGTTAATTAGTAGTAAAGGGCAGATAGCGACTTACTAAAATTCGACGATACGCTATCTTCATTCTCTCTCTCTCTCTCTCTCTCTCTCTCTCTCTCTCTCTCTCTCTCTCTCTCTATATATATATATATATATATATATATATATATATATATATATATAATATATATATATATATATGTATATATATAATATATAAATATAAATATAAATATATGTATACAATGTATGTATGCAAATATATACAGATACACACATACATATATAAATATATATTATATATATAAATGTATAACATATATATATATATATATATATATATATATATATATATATATATATATATATATATATATATAGACAGAGAGAGAGAGAGAGAGAGAGAGAGAGAGAGAGAGAGAGAGAGAGAAAGGATGAAGAAAGCGTACAGTCAAATTTTAGTAAGTCGCTAGCTTCCCTTTGTTGCTAATTAGCTTTTTAACACCAGAATTGATAGCATGAAAAACAACTAAATAGGACATTGTGTAAATGAAAGATAAACGAAAATAGTTGAATTAATTATTTGAAAGAACAGGTATTGTATAATAAAAATATTAAATAAAAAAGTATAAAAGTACGACAGAAAATCATCAAAGCATCAGATGCCTCTACGTCCCACGTCATTTGTAGTAGACGTCATCATATATATATATATATATATATATATATATATATATATATATATATATATATATATATATATATATATATATATATATATATATATATATATATATATATATATATATATATATATATATATATATATATATATATGTGTGTGTGTGTGTGTGTGTGTGTGTGTGTGTGTGTGTGTTTATAAAGAATAGAATTGTCGACAACCGAAAAGGACATCTGATTATTCTTGTACCATTCGCCCTATGTTAGTTCATAAATTGTCCATCCTGCCAAGAATAAGTCAGTGATTAGTCCTCCATTGAAAATCCCTTAGCCAGCCTCCAGTTGCTTTTCTTCTCTCTACTCTATAGTTACAATATTCTATATTATCTAATGAATGCTCTACATCAAAGGATCAAGGAACAAACAACAGGAACCTGATTTTAATACTGATTATTCGCTGACAGGGATTCTTTTAATGGAATTCCTCGAATGAGCTGTGTGTTTACATCTTCGCGAGTCTAATGGCGGCTGGATCTAGAGGAGTTTCCAGGAAATGGAATATAACAGAAAAAACGACGAGGGAAATCATTTCCCGATTCACTGGATTTAGATCAAGACACACAACAATGTTGAAGACACAAACACCAACGTCCGCGCCCACCCACAGGAAGTATTCTCTCTCTCCCTCTCTTTCTCTCCCTTACAAATACATTTTATATATTTATTATATATATATATATATATATATATATATATATATATATATATATATATATATATATATATATATAATTATATAATAATTAAATTAACACCAGAGTGGCGATGATTACATTTACTTCTTAGTTTTCGGAGAAAAAAATCCATCACCAAAGCCTAAAAATAGACTGAAGTAAAAATGGAATATACATAAATACAAAGCAAAACCATTTAAACTGAAACTGGTTCACAGGTAAAGAAAATATAAAATACAAATAAAAATAGTAATTTACATTAAAAAACAACTGAAAATATTTAAAGCGCCAGCACAGTAATCTTACAAAATAGACCTCAAATTAAACGCGAGATAATGGAAAAGCTTTTTTGACCAGGGTTGCCTTTTGATGGTGTTGAAAAACTGCCTGCATTGTGGTTAGGTTCAAGCTAGAATTGAAACGTTCTGCCTCGTATCTCACTTTTAGAACGATCCTGCTCGTTTAATTGAGGTGGTGGCGTTGACATGTAATTACCGTTCTTGGAGAACGACCGAAATGCTCAGACAATCCTGTCAGCAATGACACTTATAACTACAAATAACATCCGAACAAAGGTCATCTAAAGCCTTATCTTTAAAATTGAAAAAATATATATATATATATATATAATATATATAATATAAAAATATATATATATATATTATATATATATATATATATATATATATATATATATATATATATATATTCATACGGGTATAGGGAGAATAGAATAGAATATAAAATTTTGGCCAAACACCAAGTGCTGGGACACCTATGAGGTCATTCAGCAGTGAAAGGGGAATTAACAGTAAGAAGTTTTGAAAGGTGTATATACCAGGAGGAAAACCTCGCAGTTGCACTATGAAACAATTGTTAAAGAGGGTGGAAAGTAAAATGCAAGAAAGAGAATATCAACGGAGGTACAGTAAAACGACTGAAAGAGGTTGCAGCTTGGGGCCAAAGGGACGCTGCAAAGACCCCAATGGCTACAGTGCACCACGTGAGGTGTACTGATGGCATTACCGTAGGGTTATAGGGAGAAGAAACCATTTTTAACGATATCTGTGGACAAAAAACACAAATTTCTGAGACAGTTCCGAACTTTAGAAATTTACTCAAGTTGGAATCGTAGACAAAATTATAAAAGAGTACATTGTTATTAAGTGGATTTTTTACACTTGCCGGGTCTCTTTGAAGGTTGATGGAGTCAGTACAACTGTAAAATGTTCTAAATGTATGAGTGGAGACAAGATTGTTTAATACAAATTTTTTACTTATACTGCAGAGGAACAAGGGAAACTAATTTAGCGCAATGGCCAGTAATGCTGACTTTCTGTAAAGAGAAGTCTTCTTCTTCTTCCCCACCGTTATCCCTACGTTAAGGGGTCGGTTGTCTGATGCGCCTTCTATATTTCTTACAACATCAGGCATGGTTCATTGTTTGGCAAAGGGGTTTCTACGACCGCATGCCCTTGCTGTCATCAACCACAGTTATTGGCTGTGGGCCTCGACTCTGACTAAAAAGTCCACCTGAAAGGGAGCAGCTTCCACAGTTGTTGGCAGTGGAGACTGCAAGACAGCAGTTTCCACAGTTATCGGCGATGGGCTAAAAGTAAGACTGCAAGGCAGCAGCTGTCCTTTTAGTCGCCTTTTACGACAGGCATGAGTTACTGTGTTATAGTATTCTTACATCCCTATCACAAGGTATTTACTGTAAACAGAAGTGCTACATGTCAAACCATTCCTCTGAATGTTGTAAGGAAAATTTTATTTATATATAATTCCCTAATAGCACAATACATTTCCTTCCTTTGATCTGAAGATCATCATTGCTAGACAAATTGTTAAAAATATCAGTGGTTATCAACTCTTTTAGCGTAAGATTTTACCATATTCTGCCATTATCTTCCTTTTACAGATGAACGAAGGATGAAGAACATGCATAACGCATGTGTGCTATCCTTACACAGAAACGCAGAATTCAACGCATATACACACGATATGTATGTATGTATGTATATATATATATGTATTATGTATACACACACACACACATTATATGTATATATATATGTATATATTTGTATATATATAGTATATAACTTATTCATTCCTGATTTATTTTAAATGGAAGATTATGGCCTTTCGAGGAGAAGTGTGTGTACTGGAGAGGTTAACCACATTATTATATTATTATTATTATTATTATTATTGCGTTTTCCAAGTCAGCAATGAATCACCATCAGAGGTGAGATGAAACGTAACTATCGCCAGTTCTTTGCGAACAGAAGTACACATCTGCATATATATGATTCCGCGGAAAAATCAAACATCCTAAAAGCTAAAAATATGAAACCTTTTTATTAAAAAAAAATTAAAGAATAAAAACCACGAGGTGAATAAGCATTTTTTATTTGTTTTGTTTATACCATGTGATATATTGTTCTCGATTTACAGGAATGAAATAGTCTGCTAATGGAGAGAGGAAAGCAAATTGAAGCTCAAGCTTTGATAACAAGGGAAGCGTTGAACGTAGGCTTAACAACATGTCTCTTGAATGGCGCACTCACACACATATCTCTATCTATCTATCTATCTATATACTACACATCACCATAGGTGAAAAAATAAGTCTGGATGCAGGTCCTGATCGATTCCAACTTTATTTCTAAGAAATACACATGATCTCTTATTTTTCCCACCTGTGGTGACATGTGTCAAAGAAATCACTTGTAAACGTGATTATAATCATATATATATATATGATTATATATATATATATATATATATATATATATATATATATATATATATATATATATATATATATGTATGTATATATACACATATATATGTATATATACATACATATATATACATATATCTATCTATCTATCTATCTATCTATCTATCTATCTATATATATATATATATATATATATATATATATATATATATATATATATATATATATTACAGCGCAGTTTTTACACACTGGAGGTAGTGGCGCTAAAATGTTGCTGCAGTTCTTCAGGGACGAGACGACTAGCCCTTTTACTTGTCTGAATCGTGAATGGCTATCTAATACAAGAGGTTGCTTCTCGAGTATTCAAAGCTTATTATTAAAATGTTGGTATGTGATATCATCATTCATGGCATTACACAGCAGAAAAATACAGTAATATATTTCACTGTCTGTTTTAATGACTGTTAGCACTTTACATTTTTGGCAGAATGTTTTTACTGCTGCTAATACAAACTTCGGATTGGTAAACGTTCGCATTTCCAGTTTTAACGTTATTTTTATAAGCACTACCCACATTAAAAACAAGTGAAAATTAAATTAGGTAACAGGCCCCATAAGCTATTTCAGGTGCTGTTTTATCCAAGGTATAAAGAATTAAGAAACGGAATATTTCTATATTTTCTTAGGTGTGATGCCTGGCATGCACAGTCATACCGCATGGCAAAATGACAGCGACAAGTTCCGAACACTCAAGACAAACTTTCCCGAGAAGGCCGTTCAGTATTCAGACAATAAATTCTTCGAATGTAATCTAATTCATCCCATTCTGCCGCCACGGTGTTTGCATAGCGAAGGCATGATCCTTTGTCTGGGAACGGAGTGATGACCGAAGAGTAACTTTGCGGAATCTGACCAAACAACGAAGTTTTCCTATTGTTTGCGGAAAGCTCTGAACAGCATCGTGGCAAGAGGATTGGGAGCCATCCTACCACATCAAACAGAAGCTGCTGAATGGCATACGTACCTAAGTCTTGCTGTATATTATCACAGCAATATAGTACCAGGGAATTTACGGCATGAGACTTTGCATAGCGGGAAATACTTGCGCATATTTGTGCGATGTATTTTTCCTATGAAATAAACAATACAGTGTAATAAATATCGACACTTTCAAGAACTTTCATTCTTGCAAAATCAGATATCATTCATACTTCACGGAATAAAAAAAAAAAAAATCCATTTTCTAAAGTAAAGTGGGAACACAAAACTATGACCTGATAGCAAAGTGACTATAAAAAATAATAAAAAAAAATAGTTGAAAAAGGGTACAGCGATTTACAGCACCTACACAGCACTGCTTCAATTTACATGCATTCAGCAGTAAAGATTATATATGAAGATCTTTTTAAATAGGACAGGTTAAATCACCAACGGTGACAATGCTTCTGTAAGATGGCAAATCAAGAAAAACTTCCGAAAATTTAAAATTTGGTTTAATAATATTCCTGCACTTGCAGAATAAAAGGAATATGTGTTTTGGAGAAGTAAATGATCTGAAAACAAACATTTCAACATAAAATTGAAATGTCCAAATAGAAAAACAACAATGAAGGTTATACAGAAAGAGAGAAAAAATCCTATTAATGTTTGAATAAATTTCTTCATTCTCTAAAAAACTTTATGATTAGAAATACTGTGACCATATTAACACCCGAGATTCTAAAGTATGAAGGAGGCAAAGCGTTATTTTGTGATTACACATAACTACCTAATTCAAACAGTAATGTTGAAGCTGATCGGTCATGGAATATTTGTTTTTCGGTCAGAAACAGAAAATATTCTATTCAATATTAACATGTAGAGTCTTGTGAGTGAAAAAAAAAATAGTCTTGATAGGAAAAAGATTTGAGAGAGCAAAATAAAAATAAATATTCAGCAAAGGTGTTTATTGAACTCGTGGTAAAATCGCACTTTCCTATTCGTGCAGCCGCCATGTTCGTTATCGAGTATCTTGGTGACCTTTCGCTGCTCGCCAGGCCTTCCCACATAACTGTTTGGTGCCATTTCTATCCAGCCTTTGTAATGGGTTTTCAATATCAAAGAGTTTCTGTCGATCGTCGTAAAGCCTCTGATACCCCTTCATGGAAACGCTAGTGAGCCTGTTACTCACGTTTTCTATGCATTGTAAATGAAAGACAGATTTGAAAACCCTGAAATCCGAAGGGAAATTAGATAGAGATTTTAATAACGCTGGCTACAACACGAAAACCATTGCTTAACTCACTGCAAAACTAAGATGAATATGTTTGCTTTCCAATATGAAATGAAATTCAATAAGTCTCCTAATAAATATAAATAAACATCTTCCTTTAACTTTTCACTCCAATAACAAGTGCAACAAAAATGGATATGTTGCCTCAGATTCTTTAACATAAAAATGAAGGATAATGAGTCTTTCCTCTCGAACGTTCATCTGCCTTGCCGCTTGCGTTTTTAAGTACCACTAGAGATGTCCAAGTTCAAAGAAATTGCACCAATATGCGATCTCATAACCAATACATTCACATTTTCCCCGACGCCAAAAAGGATTCCAATGGAATTGGGTGGAAGCATGCAATTCTGGAAACAGTGTCGTTATCAGCATTTTGCTTCCAGTATTGTTGGTTCAGAATCATTTATATCCTTGTCTTTCTTAGAAATGAGATCCCCTTTGTCATTTTCCATGCGATATTTGTTTCCTCGTTAATCAACGTCATCTTCGTGAGTTTTTCTTGCATAGTTAGTCGTGTGTTGAAGAAGAGCACAATAATGGCGCGTGTTTCCTTCAGGTAAATAAATGGCAAAATATTAATGGAGGTTGTTTGAGATGACATTACATTCACTCTTAAGATTACAAGTGAAACATCAAAGCATTCGAGAAATTATATAGATACCATACTAAGAAAAAGAATATTTATAAAATTCAGTGACTCCAAGATGAATCTGACAGAATCCAGAATGCTAGAGAGGTAGTGATGAGCATATCTCATCCTTCTGGATTGGAAACAAACTTATTTGTAAGTTCTCCATATCATCACCACGTTCATTCATGTTCATTATAACATCGTTGAGATGATGAAAATAAAAAAAAGATAACTTCACGGAGAATATCCAAGCTCTTGAAACAGGGGTTGTACGTAAAAACTAGATTTGGTTGGAGCAAACCAGATTGACGTGGAAAGGGCAATGGGTCACAACTAGACCTGAGAGCCAATAAAGTGAGTTTGAGGAAAAGACCATTTCTTAGTCGATTCTGATAACATATAGGCTATGGCATCTTTAGTAAACGACCGCTGAACTGGTACGTGGCTTAAAGGCATAAAACAAGACACTTAAATTTAAGTCAAGGCCATTCATCGACGCGATGACTTAAATGGCACATAATCCGCTTTAAAAAGGTGAAACAGCCATTCATCAGACGATACTGAGGACATGAAGCTTACATTTGAACTCTCCCTAATATCAATAAGGAACTCAAACAGACAACTGGAAAGTCCTCATTAAGGGTTTCCGGCCTCTCATTCCAACAGGATCCGATATGAAATGATTAGATATTTTTCCATTCTTAGGAATTAATAACCTAATCAACCCAAACGGGAGACATGAGGGGGGAGCATCTTTGGTGTACAAATTCATTAAACGCTTCTGACCAACGTTCAGTTTGGCTTTTCCAAAAGACGATGCAAATACAACCGAAATATTTAATAATAAATTACCAAAGCGTAAGTTTTTCGGGTAAACAAAGATTTATTTTCGCCATTAGCAATACAAATGCATGCCGAAGGAAAAATGTTTTAAATCTTACGTAATATGTATTTATCTTATTGTACAAACGTATATAAAAGAAAACAATAAAAAAAGGAAAAAAGAAGCAAAATAAAATAGGCGCAAGTCTCAGGAGAGGAAAATATTTTGTCGCAGTATCCAGATCGGAAGATTAAATTATTTGTATCCTAATTAATTGCTTTGAACCAATTTTCCTGCAAATTCTCAGTCAGTTCTCCTTTTTTTCACTTATTGTAGTAATTGATTTTATTACGTTTTCATCTGATATTTTTCTCCTTTTTCTAATTCCTTTCGATTTCCCGACGTTTTGAACAATGGTATTATTTTTATTTTCCCGATATTGGAATTGCACACGTATTATAACACTTTGATTAATGCAATTATTTTCTGAATGTTTTTGCCCCCAGTGGGATACAATTTTCTGCTATATTCATTTAAATGAAACCTGGCCTTTGTAAGGGAATTAGTTTTTATATTTATTTTACATTGTAAAGCCAATTTTCTTTCATACTCTTCCATGGTATAGTTGAATCTTTGTATCATTTATTGACTGATGAATCATCCAAATTTAACTCTGGATTTCTGTCTCTTGTGGATGAGTTATTATTAAATCTCGTTTTTTTTTTCAGATTTTTTCATTGAAGACAGACCATCCCCTTTAAAAAATTCGGAGCGTTTTCCATGTGCATTCTTAAAACTTGCGAACGTTGTGAAGTATAGACAAATACAGACGATTAAAATTTATTTTACTTCTCTCTCTCTCTCTCTCTCTCTCTCTCTCTCTCTCTCTCTCTCTCTCTCTCTCTCTCTATATATATATATATATATATATATATATATATATATATATATATATATATATATATATATATATATATATATATATATATATATATATATATATTATGACATTTCAACCCTCTCCCTCTCTCACAAATATTGTTAATAGTATTCATATCATTTATATTTACATAATTCGTTCAAAAACTTACTATATACTCTTGTAATATGAATAAAGTTAAAGAAATTACAATGTCTTTTGCTGTTTTCAGTTGTTTTATTATGTAAGCATTACCTATTTCCCTTCTAGAATCTATTTTAGACAGCAGAAAAGGTACACGTGTGTTGTAGTCTATTTCTTAACATCGCATTACACAGAACGCTCGGTGTCTGAGTTTACTAGTATTGAGATTTTGTGGGATAAGCAAATTTAGTCTTCTGCTGGAATACTGATCATGAAGTACACGTAAGTAAAATGGTACAGAAAATGCATTATTTTTTTATTAATAACTCCTCACGTGCTATTTTTCTTTCACTGGTTTATGTCAAGTTAGTTTCCAAGTTATAATGTTGATTTTGGCGTCATTTTGAATATAAATGTTTATACTTTATTGTAATAATTTTAAAAAACCAAGCTATCAAAAGAACAAAAGGTCAAAATGAGGACTTCAAGTTAGCCAATAACAAACATTCCTAAACTCTGTTGTACAAAACATGCACCAAAAAATAAATAATTTTTTACACCATGCACATTTACGAGATACTGCCCTTCAAATAATTTGTAGTTCATTACTCTCTATTTTAGCCACTATGCAATACCGTCTACTTCTGCTGGCATGGGAGAAGCGGTAACACAATACAACGTAACATTTTTTCTAAGAGAGTTTTAAGTCCAAGTAGTATTATTCTTACATTTCAGTCCTTTTAGCGAAACAAGCCTGACTGCGCACAGCGTTTGTATACTGCCGATACTTTCCCTTACAAGAAAGGCTGATACATTCCAATAAAACTTAATTTCATAACGGTTAAGATAGAGTAGCATTAGGTTTGAGGTTCTCCGAAATTAGTTTATATCCTAAGTCGTCTCCCTCTCTCTGTCTCCCCCTCTCTTTCTCTTACTACATAACAATATCGAAATTGTCTCTATAGATTACATGAAGACCAGAGCCTTTCGCTACTTTGCTAGAAAGCAGATTAGATTTTACTGGCCTTCAGGGAGAGCCTTTACGGATAATGATTGTGGCTGATCAAAATAGTAAACTTCAGGGTGTTGTATACATACGATACATATATGGAAGTGGCAGCAGATAACTTGGGTAAAGAGTGGAAAGCAAGGAACAAATTCATCTAAACAAGGCGTTTTAGTGTATCGTATACACAAGTCGTCGGAGTAAAAGGTAATAGCTATCTTAAAGATATACCATAAAACTCTGATAAATGCATGGTCTTCTTAATTCTTAATGCCAATGTCCTCTGTATAACGATCCATTTAATAAACATACACACTCACATGCATTTATATATATATATATATATATATATATATATATATATATATATATATATATATATATATATATATATATATATATATATATATATATATATATATATATCACTTTACCATTCAGAGTTTTCTTCGAAAATTCAGCTAAAAGAAACGGCTAAAATGATGATACCTAATAAACTTATTTAAATAACTGAAGGCATTGGATTCCGCAAATTTCAAAATTTATTTGACGTGTGTGCGTGTATGTATGTATGTATGGAATCAAAAGTTGCGTCACTGGAAAATGCCAAATCTTTTGTCCTACAAGAGGGAATAGAGAAAGATTTCGCAAGTCTTTGCAGAGAATAACAATCCCTTTAGAAACTTCATGTCGTTATCCAGGTCACAATTCTGATAAGGTGGAATCTTTCTTGTGTCTTGATGAAGCTGCTGGTCAGAAAACCTTCATTCAGAGAAAGTCTCATCTTACAGAATTATTTGGTTTCTTTGTCAATTATTTTTTATTCATTTTTCGTCTTCACCTCATTCGAGAAATAGACAGATAAATAGACATATATTTATATATATATATATATATATATATATATATATATATATATATATATATATATATATAGATAAATAGATACATATATTTGTTTATATATATATATGTATATATATATATATATATATATATATATATATATATATATATATATATATATATATATATATATATACAGATACACATATATTTGTTTATATATATATATATATATATATATATATATATATATATATATATATATATATATATATATATATATATATATATATATATATTATATGAGAAAATGGTCCCCAGAAAATCACCAAAATTGGTAGAGCAACTTTAATCTTTAAATATCATATCACCATCCGTTTCATACACCTCCACATAAGGCTTATCGTTCACACGTAAAATAAATTTTGAAATTAGTAGACTCCAATGTCTACAGATATTTAAATAAATTTGCTAGGCATCAACACCTGAACCGTTTATTTTCGGTGCACTGGAAGAAAACTCTTTGAACAGCAAAGTAAAATTTAGATGAACTTTTAATAAATTTATTATCTTATTTCCGCTGCCTTTATATAACCACCCTCTATTTTCCGATTATCGAGGAAAAGAACCCACTGAATGCGAACAAACTGCAGGAGACATTCTTAAGTAGTTAAACACATCGATATGGGAAAAAAATCTATGTGGAGTAAAAAAAATATTTTGCTTAGGTGCTGGTAAAAATATAGTCTTAATAGGGTTATCTATAATTTAGAAAATATCAGTAGGCTCATCACAGTGGAATATCTATGTAGAAGATGAACGGCGAGAACAGCAACCATTATTTTATCAGATAAAAGGGACGAGGAGGAAAAGGGGCTTAATGGCGTTGGGGCTGCGAGGAAAAAATAAGAAATAAATACGGAAGAAACAATGATAATGAGGAGGAAATTTCGCGACATCAAATAGTGTAAAAAATAATGGACTTAGGCTAAACTCGGCCCTGAAGAGTCGTGTTCTATGTACTATCTATGGGTCAACTATTTCGCCATCACGTTCTGTCCTTAAAAGAGATGGTTACAGAAAGAGTTAACTTTCCCTCGCTAACAATATACAGGGTATCAAATTGGTAACCATGGGAGGCCATATGATATGAACAAATAAATTACTCGCACGAAAGTAACTGTTCAATGGCAGGGTTAGACGCAGTAATCGAACCAACTCTACCTGATGGAAAAGATCTTCAAAATACTAATGATATACTCCGTTTTCCTTTGGTAGCAATGCCAAAGCCATGAATTACATGTTGAACATTTTTAAAAATTGCCAAAAAAATCTTCCCCCTTCACTCACACTTTTTTTTTTTTCTAAAACCACAAAGTTGAAAAATTCCGTCATTCGAACCAGTCAAATGCAAAATCGTTGGGACTGTTAAAAAAAAAGTCGTTTCTTTGGTTTTCATACGAAAGCCACGTTTGCAGAAACCTCCCTGGATGTTAGTCTGGCATCTGTCACTTAAGTTATTATGTGTTTTAAAAATAAATATTCGCCCCCTTCCCTCTCATTTATTCCTTTTATTCTTTGCAGAGGGGAGGGACCGTGAGAACTTTTCCCCAGCAGCCGTTTATGGCACGTAGGAAATCAACTAAAAACCAGTTCTAGCTCACTATTAAACAGCACCCGGAAAAATAACCCTTAAGAAAGTTTGATACGACCTGACAAATAATTAATAGGTGAAACAGCTAACTGAAAATTCCAATTGACTGACAGTAATCAACATGATATTTTTTGAGTCGAAAACCTTCAAGAAATGAACTGAAGGATGCTACCCAGCTCTTGAAATAATAACCGTAGCTACCCGTGTCAGGAAAGTTTTGTTCAAAGACTATTGCTTGTCTAACACGACTAACAAACAAGGCCGTGCTAAATACGGTTGGGATTAACAGCAGCACCTCGTCACTCCCATGCCCAACATCCATATTAATTACCCAAGGGTGCTCTGTCAAATATCAATGGCAAAACCGCACACTGGGATATTCGACGTTTCATTTGCAGTTTTCTGTAAAATAAAACTATTGCGCCGGCTTTGTCTGTCCGTCCGCACTTTTCTGTTCACCATCAGGCCTTAAAAACTACTGAGGCTAAAGGGCTCCAAATCATTTTGTTGATTATCTACCCTCCAATGATCAAACATACTAAATTGCAGCCCTCTAGCCTCAGTAGTTTTTGTTTTATTTACGGTTAAATTTAGCCATAATTGTGCGTCTGGCAACGCTATAGGACAGGTCACCATTGGGCCGTGGCTGAAAGCTTCATGGGCCGCGGCTCATACAGAAAACTCGATTGCGCCGAAGAAACTTCGGCGCATTTTTTACTTGTCTGAATAACGATCGATACAATTTCTTGAGTACTTTGAAGTTTATACGATTGCTCAGCTGCTTAAACGGCTCCACTCTTGTGAGGATAATAGGCCTAAATATCCCAGTAATTTGAAATTTCATTGAGGTTCTCGTCCAATTTGCGTTGCTGAACGAAATTACGGGGTGTTTTCCAAGGCTTTACGTAACGGGGCTTTTACAACAAACCCTTGTGTGAAGACTCATTTTCCCCACATAGCGCATAAAAAATAATGCACATAATTGTAAATACAAAAACATTAATAGCAACAACAATATCGATGTTCCTAATTTTAACACTTACCATCAGCCGGAGAAAGCGATGGCTGTCCTTTGGAGTATTGGACTCATCTCCTTCCAGGACAGTTCAAATGCTTGCCGATGGCCTCCTGAGGGTATAATTGCCAACATTAGTCGAGCGTCAGTTTATAATAAATTTTCTTTTAAAATATTACATAAGAGACAGAATGAACCACTTAATTTTTCCCACTATAATCTTGCCATATTGGAGTGCCTGCAGATTGGGCAAAGCAACTCAAAGGTTTTCTAATGCTTGCAAGTTGCAAGAAAAATAAATTTAAATAACTGGAAAGATTCTACACATATGAAACAATCTATCTGTAGATAGTAATGGCTCTTACTCGTAAAGCAGCCCTTAAAGATAAAGAGCTCATTGCAAACTGGCTATTAAACGACCGTAATTATAAAATTAAAACTCCTTAATAACAACAAAACATCTGATAATAATAATAATTCCTAAAAAGAATACCAATGTGGTGATGAATTTTCGGGCTGCAATCTAAATTAACAGGGGCAGACTAACTACTGTATTCATGAACAATATCTGTTAAAACTTGGAACATTTTCAGTGATTCACTAAAGCAAACATGAGAACTGCTAACTTAAAAGGGAAAACATAGTTAAAGCAGAACAAGTAATTAAAAAAAAATAATTCATTTGGGCAAAATATTTTAATAATTTACTAAATTACAAAAAACATCGTCAGAGTTCATTTTTCCAAATGACTTGTTCGTGCACATTTAGCAAAGAGTATATCGTAAAGTTGAACACTTTTACTAATCGCTGAGTTAGTAAAATGTGTTTGATTGCTACTTATTCGACTTAACTATGTTTTACACTTTTTAATGTCTTATGTGTGTCTCAGTACTTTGTCAATTTGACTTTACATTGTATCCATGACAACATATCTCAGAATAACCTACTGACTACTATACCAAACTGTAATTTCTTGTTCTCTCCGCCTTTTAATTTTCATGTGAAATTATTCTTATAGTCTTCATCCACAGGAAGTAATTCCTCTATATTCAGTTCCACGTAAACCAACTCCCAACTGAAACTGCACTAGGGACAAATATCATAGCCTGTGTATACTGCACAAATGCTGACTAATGATCCTGGCAGTTACAGCGCCAGTATAACCCAGTCATTAATCAACCATTGTGATATGCAAGTACGCATGTCAACCTGTACGGACTGCCCATACGTTATACGTATTTTTTTTTTCACAGTGCTCGGGCGTAGAGATACAGTTTGGACCATACAGATTAAGTTTGGACCATACAGATTAAGAACAAATTCGGTCAAAATTTATTGTAAGGATGACACAGCACAAGAACAGACACTACCAAGATAGTTATACAGTTCCAACAATTTATGTAGAAATATCAATTTGTTACCGCACTGAATTATTACAGTACAAGCCGTTAATACTTTGGTTACTGTAAGTTGAAGACAAAATAGTTATCTTCGAATATTAACTGGGGAAACAAAGAACAAACATCATGAGGCAAAAATGACTGGTTTTTACAAGATTCCAAAGCAATTCTTCATCTTTAACTTCTATGTTTTATTCAACCAGGTCAGGTAAATTGAGCGTGAAAGAATAGTGCAGTACTACGTGTAGAATACATGACAGCATCTCTCTCTTTCTCTCTCTCTCTCTCTCTCATAATTATCACTAAACGAAAACTCTCCATTATCATTCCATTATTACGTCTTTATGCATGCAATTCTATGTCCAATAGCTGTTTATCATGTCTGTCCAACCACCCAAATGGAGAACAATAGGTGATAGTATCATTTGGGCTCCGGCGGGGACAAGAACGTTGAAAGACTTAGATCTAGTTCCTTTACTGCTTCATTATTTTTTTTATTCATCCAAGTAAATAGGCCTTAAAAGATTAATGCAGCACCAAGAGTACCCCTACAGGAAGGAAGTTTGTCCTCCCTCTCTCTCTCTCTCTCTCTCTCTCTCTCTCTCTCTCTCTCTCTCTCTCTCTCTCTCTCTCTTAGTTATCATGAAACAAAAAAAAATGTTCCTAATCATCACACTTTTATCCATTTTCGTTTAAAATTCCTGTCAAATTACAGTGCGTGGTGGTATCATCTGGGGTCCAGTGCCCACCAGAAACGTTGTTATACTCAGACCTAGTCTACTTGATAGTGGAGATTTGCTAACCAAAAAATAGACACGAGTTGCCGAACTGAACAGATGCCCTTTGCATAACACGACGTTATAATCGATGATGATTATCATGCTTATCGTTACTTTTCAACTGGGCCTATATCGCTTGCATTCCTACACGCTATCTTTGATAACTACGTTATAACCCTCCCAACCTTTTTTGTCCAGATGAAATAAATTAGACAAATCACTTAATAGGCTCACCTTCCAAATGCTTTTTTTAAAACACTGATATTAGTGTATTCGATTAATGCTGCTGCTGCATAAGTTATATAAAATAATTAGACCATAATCCGGACATAAGGTCCCATGAGCCAGCAATAACACAACACTTGCGCTGCAATCATACGTCTGAATAGTTCGTTGGCCCTAAGCAATTGCGTGGTACTTCCTTACAGGTTATTTTTCAGTGGACTAATATTGGTGAACTAATATTTCCCTGAAGACGCAATACAAACCGAAAGTTACAGTTTACTGACTTCTAAAATCACTTGCAGAAAACAACTAACCTTAGTAACTCAAATGTTACCTTTATGTGATAAATGCAAAAGTTACAAAAAATTAATAAAACAAAAAGCACAATCTACAAATGGGAATGTGAAACAGCCTATGAATTTGTCAAGAGCTTACGTTAGCTCTCAATTACCGTACGGTTTCCGTGGAAAATCCACGCGAAAAATATGGTAACTGGCGAAATGAAAAATAGGTTAGCAAGGAAAAGGAATGCAAATGATTATGATACGTACTTGGTGTAAAAACAAACGATACTATGATATATTTATATATATGTAGGTATATACATGGGTTAGCCAGACTTACGAACCTCTCGGTTTCTAAGGTAAATAATCAGCCCCATTATTCCAGTGTTGTTTCAACAATAATAAGCTTTTTTCATAAGAAGGGCCAACGAAAGAGTTCCAAAAACATTATCGAAAAAGGGTACGAGCACTCGCAACACCACCTCTTAGCACCAAGGTCAAGTAGCAACTACCCATAGAGATTAGAAACTGCGCCATAGGACCCTTCCCAGAACCCCATATACAGGTTGGCGAAACCAAAACAGCTGTTCGATAGTATTATTTTGCCTTCTTTTGAATATCGTTCTTAAATAATGAACTCTGAAGCGTGATCATAAAAAAACATGTTATTTGCATACCTTTTCATAATTGGGACCATGTCAAGAACAGCGAACCCAATGATCCCCATGTAAAGAACGGCCGACCCTTTCCGGTCCGAACTCCCATTCCACATGAGAGCTAGTACTAAACACGGTGAAACAGTGATTCGTCTACACTGTTTCGCCGTGTTTACTACCAAATGTATTTCGCCTTGTGCTATGGATCATAGCACAAAAGATGAACCAAAAAAGGGAAAGACTACATCGGGTCACTTCAAAGGAGGTAGCGCGTGATGTAACGAGATGCTGCTGTTGGTAGCACTTTTAGCATTTCTAGCCACATCAGCTGTCTGCTCCTGCGCCCTTTTGTCCATTGTGCCAGGTGACCTCTAGCTTTTGAAGGCAAGCATTCTATAATAGTGACGAGTTCTTCAAGAGCGGGGTAGTTTCCTTCAACTAGTCTCTTAAGGGATTCGATTGCGTTCTCGAGAGCTTTTTGATCTGTGTAGCAGGCGGCTACTGATCGACTTTGAAATCTTTAATGAGGTGTCCAGGTTCTATTTGGACTGATTGCTGCAGCACCTCTTACAGATGTAAGGGTGAAATTTTAACGACTTGCGTTGGAACCGGCTAATTAGCATGTTTTCGAGATAAAAAACATTCAAAGGCACTGTTGCGAAAAATATAGGGAATAATTAGAGAGGAAAAAAACATAAAATTTCCGTAGTGTGGGAAGCTTTCGATCGATTGACAGATGATCGAATGATGGAAGGGGAAGAGAACGAAGGGTAATGGAAACAGCAACGTCAACCTAGACAGATCGTCGTGAGTTTAGAGCCAGTAAAAGTTAAGTTGGAGCTAAGGCGTATAATCGTTAAAGAAACAACCAAGGTTGCCAAAGTGAAGAGTTACATCATATGTAATAAAATTCAAATAAAATGGAAAGATGGCTTATGAAAATGTTCAATTGCAAATGTGAATTCTTAAACAATATGTTTACATAAATTCCTTTCAGTTGCAGACTGAGTAGATGAATAGGAAAAAAAAATCAAATAACAGTCTTCTCAAACATTCTGATCCCTGTTCACTTTTGTGTGGGAGCCTGACTGAGAAACATGAGCACTAGACCATTAAGAAGCTTATATCCTATAAAGAATACGATCTAAACACCGGTTATTGTATCGTCTGTTGTTTCCCTGACCACTATGCTGTATCCTTGAACTTAGTCCTCTTCTCATTTTTATATGAAGATTTTTCAACAAATACGTACAAAAATGTATGGCATTTTAGTTAATATATCCGTTATCCACAATGGAAGAAAACAAAAGATCTTTATAAAAACTAGTTTAAAAAATAAGTTCTGTGATTAGAGAGAGAGAGAGAGAGAGAGAGAGAGAGAGAGAGAGAGAGAGAGAGAGAGAGAGAGAGAGAGAGATCGTTAACTGATATCCTCCTCTCTGATAACACTTTTATTTAATACTTCATGCAGTTCACTTCATTGACTTCAAACACTTCCTTCTTATTCTGATGATGAAAAGCAATTTGGTTATTTCAGTCAGAACTTTTTTTTATCATGTCTCATCTGGTATCCCTATAATTTGTTAAACATCCAATAAACATATCTGCCAGGCCCTGGACCCCGATCAGTTTGCAGATTATATTAATGAATAGCCCACCCTGGAAAGATATGCTAACAATTCCACGCAAATTACTCGTAATCAGGCAACTAGAAAGCGATTTTATTTACAGCCCCACTGCAAATGCTTGAAATTATTCATGACATTACCCATCCGGGATGATAGCGGTATCAATTACGTTCATGTTGAAAACGGGAGTCTATTCAAACGAAACTTTCCACGCTGGAATTTTGCTGCTGTCATCAACAAATGTCTGTTTTTTTTTTTTTTTTTTTTTTTTTTTGCAGAATCTACTTGCGTGTTAATATTTATTATTACCTGTACGTGTTCACAAGTACTCCTGTACTCTGTACTGTTTTCTACACATATATCTGTTCTTTTACGTCCCGAATCATGTAGGAGTCTTTTGGCCTTTCAGTTTGTTTTTCAAAATATAACCTCATTATGAGTTTCACATACGTTCACTAATATACATACCTATGACCCTACATATATCCAAGGTATACTGTGATTGCGTGTCTGTAAAAGCGCATACATCAAATCTGGTCTATGATTGTTTTGTATTCTGCTTCAACACTTCGACGCCCCCGGAAAGATGGAGCAGAGAGCTACATTTCCTGGACGTGATCTGGCGTCCTAGATCGTGAAAGAAAACCGCGACGGAATTCGGGCACGACACTTTTACCGCTCTCTCTGGAAATCTGGTTACAGGCTCCGCGGTCAGCGCCTGCCCATCCTGCCTGGAGTGTTGGTGGAAAGTAATTCAATAGAGAGAGAGAGAGAGAGAGAGAGAGAGAGAGAGAGAGAGAGAGAGAGAGATAATTCGGTTGTGTTCGATTTTCAAAACGGAATTCTTTGTAAATACTGAGAAATAGGAGTTATATATGACCAGCAACTCTTCGAATAAGTGTACTGTATAAGATCCAAGTTACCAAACAATTATAGAAAAGAAATTTTTATGAGAACTGACATCAGGCGGAGTTTGATATGAAATCATCTTCTGCTGGTTAGAACTTACTTTCCTCTGAGCTTCCGACGCGAAGGGATTTTCTCTTTTGCAGTTTCTGGTATATGGGTCAAGTCCAGTTTCATGTGATGGGAGCAAAATGATCTCTATACATAATGTTAGTAATGTAGTATTTACCCAGTAGTTAGAGGAATTTATTTCTGGTGATAGAAATTCATTTCTCGCTATAATGTGGTTCTGATTCCACAATAAGCTGTAGGTCCCGTTGCTAAGTAACCAATTGGTTCTTAGCCACGTAAAATAAGTCTAATCCTTCGGGCCAGCCCTAGGAGAGCTGTTAATCAGCTCAGTGGTCTGGTAAAACTAAACTATACTTAACACGGAAGTCTCGCTCAATCACTTCCAATGGCTTTGGGTTTCACGGAGAGTCCAACTCATTTACCCCATTACAACTTTCACCAGACACCTTCCCTTCACTTTGTTAGTGTCATTCCCGTCCAGTTATCAAGTGGGTCTTGAAGCCCCGCGCAGGGTTTCGAACGTGAAACTGCTTGAACCGCCGTTCTGTTGTTGTTCGAGGTTCAATTACTAAAGCGATGTTACTCTAAAACGAAGTGCCAATATTTCTGAAGTTTTATTTCTTATTTCTTAACGGATGTTTGCACATGACTACATAGTTTTATTTATTTGTTTTTTCTCTATATTGTTTTTATATTTTCATGTGTATGTCACCAAACTTCTCTTTCCATCGGTCTGTTCTCTGGAAACATGGACTGTTCTATTTGTGTGCATGCACATAATGAATTAAGAGGGGCAAGGCCAGGTGGCTAGCGATTTCATCTCTTTTGTAAAATTCAGCTTAGAATGGAGAAAGTCGCACTTCAAAGAACGAAATATTTTTGACAGAAAATTACCCGAAAGAAGTCACGAGCAATATTTAAGGAGGTATTCTGCTTATTAGACATCTGTCAGTCGTTAATAAATATCTATATTTCGACTAAAAATTTAGATGAGTTTTACTATGGATGTTTAACCAATTTTAGACAATGAGTCAGGTTTTGTATTTTTCAAAATTTTCTGTGATTACTTACACCTAATAACTTTTGAATATAATTTCAACGCGTTCAAAAACCTAACAATTCGTAAAACCAAAATTCCTGCTAGCTCTGGAGAAAGGTTGCCTTTATTCTACCACCAATACTTTTTTTCAGATAATGACGTTTACAGCGTTCGTGATGCCTGGTGACGTGGCTAATGCTGGTGGATTCTACTCTCCCATATTCGAAAAGGATAATATTCCCCTATTTTATACGCCCCTTGTTCGAGGGGCCTCACTGCATTAAAATAATTGTTTCATTTTATGCAAGAAAAGTTCACAAAATATTATGGAGCGTAGAAAATTCTGATGTAAATTGAGGATCTCAACTGATGGATAAGTACTACCATTCGATACCGAAATTATATGATACAGTCGTTGTAGCATATGATCTGCAAATTTCTTGAAGGTCTAGATGATAATAAATATTCTATCAAAATAACAATACAGCATAAAAGAGCGGCTGTATGAATGATAGGGTTTCGGGGGGGTGGGGAACATTTGTGGAAATTACTCACTGCTTGTAATGCACGCTCTGTGTAAGGCACACAATTAAAAAAGTCCTTTTATGGACCTTTATACTGACTTTGGTCTTGAAAAACAGATCTGGGCAAAACAAATGTTTAGGGTAAATAATCAACATGCCGCAAAGCACTTACTTATCAATTTTTATCATGATCAGAGAAGAAACGGAATAATAATAATAATAATAATAATAATAATAATAATAATAATAATAATAATGTTGCTACATATTCTATTACTACTACAACTAATAATAATAATAATAATAATAATAATAATAATAATAATAATAATAAATTATAGTCCCTATTGCTCGTAATTTTGAATGTTATGATAAACATCCTTTATTTTAAAAAATTTTCTGTTCTTCATTTGTCTGTAGGTGACGGAAAAAAAGGACATCAATACGAAAAGCAAAGGATAAAATGCAGTCAAATATCTCATACCTATCGAATCCTTTATAGTGACTCGTCAAAACTCAATGTACGGTATGGAAGACTCGATCGCTTTTCAAATATTTCAGCCCAGGCTTGGTGCCGACTTTCCTCTCCTGACACGTGTCACTGTTGGAGACAAAATCTGACACACCTGGAGCAGTCGGATACGATACTCTGCCGTTTCTATACAGCCCAGGTTCCCGGATGATAAGGATGTGACTTCTACTACAAATGACGCGGACTTAAATATTGTTAAGATATAAACACACGATGCTTTGATGATTTCGTTTCAGACTTTTTTGTTTACTATGAAATATCCAATTATTCAAATGATTAACTTTATTACATCTCATTATATTTTATTTGTATAATAATATACTTAGTAGATTTTCATACTATTAATTTTGCCATCTTTTAAGAAGCTCATTAGCAGCAAACAGAAGCTATCGACTGATGAAATCCGACGATAGGCTATCTTCATCCTCTATATATATTTATATACATTTTATATACACATATATATTATATATATATATATATATATATATATATATATATATATATAATATATTTATATATATAAATATGTTATCTATATATATATAATTTATATATATATATCTATCTATCTATATATATATATATATATATATATATATATATATATATATAATATATATATATATATATATATAATCATGAAGCTACAAATGCTTAATATCAAATTCACGCTACCTCGGAATATCTCCGATGGAGAATTATCACCAGAAGGGGAATTTATAAAGTGATGTACTGTGCAATTTTATAATACGTGAGGCTTTGTAACATATACATATATATATATTAATCTGTAAAAAGGTTAAGAATGCTTGATGATAGAATTGTCTAGTTTTTCTGTTCTTCCAACGTTTTATTTATTATTTGTTTTATCAAAGATTTTTCATAATTTAAGAAACTTAAAAAGGATTCTTTTTTCAGAACTGCTGTTGACCCATGGCTTCTCTAGAAGAGAAAGCAAACTGCACCCTTTGGTTGGCTGATCTAAAATGTACTGTCGCCGTCCAAAGAAGGTTTACAAACCAGTACAGTAGAGAAGCACCACACGGGAATTGCAAAGATGCATTAAATGATTTAACAGTGAATAATCCATTTCAATTCATTCATTGATCTGATGACAAAAAGTAAGTCGTGTATGATAATCCTCTTCTAACAATATTTGATGCATTTGGATTCTGTACGGTTTCATTTTAAGTTTTTTTTTTTTTGTAGAATCTTGTGTATATACAGTAGATTTTGAAAGCCTTTTCTCCAAAGAAGCTCGTCTGAAGACTCTTTCTCTGACTTCTTTCAAAGGATTGTTTTACAGATAGTGCAGTTCCCTAATCAGCATATGGTCTATCAGACCGTGGTTTATCAATATCTATTTACCTGTCTACCTATATACCAGACATCACATTAGGGGAAAAAATAAGTCTGGGTGTAGGTCCTGATTAGTTTCGACTTTATTTCTAAGAAATACACCCTATCTCTTATTTCTTCACTTGTGGTGATATGCTAAAGACACTATATATATATATATATATATATATATATATATATATATATATATATATATATATATATATATATATATATATATATATATTATATATATATATTTATATATGTATATATATTATATTTATATATATATATACATAAATATATATATATATATATATATATATATATATATATATATATATATATATATATATATATATATACTATGGACCTTTTTTTCCATTTGCAGGTGGTGATGCTAAAATGGTACAGTATTTCTTTAGGGAGGAGGTTGCTAGCTCCAGGCACTTTTCCTTACCTGAACATCGAATGCTATTTAAGTTAATAAGTTTTCTAGAATATTCAGAACTTAATACTGTCATGCTGCTATGCGATATCATGATTCATGCCCTTACATAGCAGAAAATACAGAAATATTTTAATGTCTTTTAATACTTGAAATCTTGGGTAAAATGTTCTTACCGAGGCTAATATAAAATTCGAATTGGTAAATGTTCGAATTTCCAGTTTAAACATTATTTTTATAGGCAACGCCAACACGAGAAGTGAAAATGAAATGATACGACAGGCACCATGAGTATAATATCGCACGGCAAGATGACAGTGACAAGTTCCGAATACACAAGACAAGACAACCTCTTTCCAGAGAAGGCCATTCGGTATTCAGACAATAAATTCTTTGAATGCAATTTAATTCATGCCATTCCGCTGCATGGTGTTTGCGTAGCGAATGCACCATCCTTTGTCTACTGACAGTGATGCATGAAGAATAACTTTGCGGAATTTAACCAAACAACGAAGTTTTGCCATTGTTTGCAGAGGGAGTTCAGAACAGGGACGAGGACAAGTGGGTTTGGCTCCATTCTGCCTCATTAAACAGTTGCTGTTGAATGGCATACGTATCAAAATCCTGCAGTAAATTCTCGTCAATACAGTCACCAGGAGATTTACGGCATGTTACTTTACGAAGCGAAAAATACTCGAAGGAATTTTTCCTAGGAAATAAACAATACAAGGTAACAAATGCAAACACTTTTAAGAACTTTCATTCTTGAAGAATCAGATATTATTGATACTCCACAGAATAAAAAAATCCATTTACTAAAGAAAAATAGGAACAGGATTACGAGCTGATTAAACGAATAACTTTATAAATAAATAAAATGCAGCAGAGAAATCATCACTCCAAAAAATAGAGCAAAGAGTATAGCGATTTACAGCACTTATAAAGCCTCGCTTCAATCTATAAGAATTCAGTAGTAAAGAGAATAGCAATTCTTTTGTAACGGGTAAATTAAATTGCCATCTCTTCGAAACAGGTAGCTCTACCTCTAGAATTACAGCCCTCGAAACGGTGGCAATCCTTCTGTGAGAAGGATAGTTAGGAAAACTTCAAAAGTTTAATATTTGGTTGAATAATATTTCAGCAAATACAAAATAAATGTAATATCTGTTTGGAGATGCAAATGATCTTTAGAGAGAAAATGTTTAAATATAAAAAGTGGAATGTCTAAACAGAGAAAAGCAATCAAGGTTCTCAAGACACATAAGAAGAAAAAATCATATATTTGTGTCTAAATATATTTTTCATTATCTAAAAAACTTTATGATTAGAAATATCATTTCCATTATTCCATGCGAGCTTCCAAGTGTAGCGGAGGCAAAGTGATACTTAATTAGTGATAATTTAATTAGTAATGTCGAAGGAATAAGTCGGAGGAATAAGTTTTTTCGTGCAAAAACAGAAAATAATGTTCCATTCAATATGAAGGTGCAGAGTTTTGTGAATGACTATGAAACAGATTTAAGAGAGCAAATAACACGAAATATTCTGCATAAGTGTTTAATGAACTCGAGGTAAAATCGCCATGTTCGTTATCGAGTATCTTGGAGACCTTCCGCCGCTCGCACCAGGCCTTCCCACATTTCTATCCACCCTTTGTACTGGGTTTCCAATATTAAAGAGTTTCTGTCCATCGTCGTAAAGCCTCTGATACCTTCATGTAAGTTTCCTCTGAAGGACGATTTTCTTGGAGACGTTAGTGAGTCTGTCACTTACGTTCACAATTCTATGCATTGTAAATGCCCCAATGACTTCTTTATTTCTGTATTTCCCAATAATTTTGGGTATGCTTTCCACTGAAAGCCTTGAAATCAGAAGGGAAATCAACGAAGAAATTCTCTGCCTTAAATGAAATTCTAGTAATGCTGGCTAGAGCACTGAGGCCTGTGCTTAGCTCAGTGCTCTATTAAGAAGAGTATATTTGCTTTCTTACATTAAATAAGATTCAGACTCTCCTCTTAAATATGGAAGAGTGCAGTTCTTTCATTTATACTCGAATAACAGGGACAACTACAACTGAAATATTGCCCCGATTCTTTGTCATTAAAAAGGGAAGATGCTGAGTCTTTCCTCTTGAGCATTCATCCGCATTACCCCTTTCGTTTTCAATTACCATCAGAGATGGTAATTCCCTGACACCAAAGAGGATTCCAATGGAACTGGGTGGAAGCATATAGTTCTGAAAACAGTGTTCTTATCAGCATTCCGCTTCTGGTATTTTTGGCTCAGAATCATTTATGTCCTCGTCTTTCTTTGCAATGAGTTCTGCGTTTGATATGACATTTAACCTTCTATGCGTAAACTGATTGATACTTCATTTCCGTTTTGTCATTTTCAATGTGATATCTCTGTTCTTAATCCATGTTATTATGTTCATTTTTCTTGCTTAGTCGTTCGTTGAAGTAAAACACAACAATGGTGTGTGTTACCTTCAGATAAATAAATAACGAAATATTAATGGAGGTTTTCAGACATGAAAACATTGCATTCACCCTTAAAATTACAAGTGAAACATCAAAGATAACAAAAGATAACATCCTGGAGAATTTCCAAACACTTGAAACTGAGGCTGTGCATAAAAGCTAGATTCAGTTGCTGCAAATCAGATTGACGTGGAACGGGCAATGGGTCACAACCAGAACTGAGAGCCAATAAAATGAGTTTGTGGGAATGATCACTTCTTTGTCGATTCCGATAACAAATATGACATTTTTAGTGAACGACTATTGAACTGGTACGTGGCTTAAAAGCATAAAACAATGCCTACTTTAATTTAAGCAAAGTCCGTTCATTGCCTCGATGACTTAATTGGGACATATTTTCTTTACAAAGGCGAAAAAGTCATTCATCGGACGATCTTGAAGAAAGGGATTTACGTGGACACCAGTAAAGTCCCTATTAAGGGGTTCGGTCTCTCACTCTACATGATGATATGATATTAAATGATTGGACATTTTTGATTCTGAGGAAATAATAACCTAATTAACCCAAGCAGGAGACATGCGTGCGGCATTTTTGATGTTCAAACCCATTCAGCGCTTCTGATCAATATTCAGTTTGTGTATTTCAAAAGTCGAAGCAAATATAACCGTAATATTTAGGAACAAATTACCGAAGCGTTAGATTTTCCTGATAAACAAAGATTTTTTTCTGCACGAGCAATACAAATGCAAGCCTAAGGAAATGAATATGTAGGATGTCATGTATCATATATTTATCTTATTGTAAAAATATACAGAAACGAAAACAATGAAAAAGAAAAATAAAAAAGATGCATATCGCATGAAAGGAAAATATTTTGTCGCAGCATCCAAATCGGAAGATTAAATTATCTGTATCCTAATTAATTGCTTTGAACCAATTTTCCTACAAATCCTCAGTCAGTTCTCGCTTTTTCCACTTATTGTGGTAATTGATTTTATTACGTTTTCATCTGACATTTTTCTCCTTTTTCTGATTCCTTTGATTTCCCGACGTTTCGAACAATGGCGTTATTTTCCCGATATTGAAATTGCACACGTATTATTACACTTTGATTGATGCAATTATATTCAGAATATTTTTGCCCCAGTGAGGTCAATTTTTCTGCTATATTCATTAACAGAATTCTGCTCTTTGTAAAGGGAACTAGTGTCTATTTATTTTACATTGCAAAGTCAATTTTCTTTCATATTATTTTATTGTATTTTTGGATCTTTGTATCATTTTATTGACTAATAAATTTCCAAATTTAACTTTAAGTTTCTGTCACTTAAGGATGAGTTATTAATAACTTCTTCTTCTTCTTCTTCCAGCTTTTTAATTGAAGCACAGATTATCCCCTTTAAGAAATCGGAGAGTTTACCATTTACATCCCCAATTTGCGAACCCTTGCACAGTACAAGCAAATACGTTCGATCAAAATGACGATTTTTCAGCCCCCACCTCCCCCACCTCTCTCTCTCTCTCTCTCTTTCTTTTGCAGGCACAAGTAAACTTTTAATCAAAGAAATAATCAAAACATGACATTTGAACCCTCTCCCTCTCTCACCAATATTGTTAATATTATTCATAATCAGTTATTTTAATATATTTCGTTCTAAAACTTACTATATATCCTTGTAACATTAATAAAGTTAAGAAATTGCTCGTAAGTATCATTTTCTACAGATTTCATGAAGAATACGCGTAAACGTTGGATAAAATCATACGGGAAGTCTTCCTGATTCTTTAATCTTCACGTCTAGATGATTATGTCACGAAAGTGTAATAAGAAAGACAGCTCTATTATACGTTCATAATATGATAAAGAAAATCCGTTTAGTTTAGGGAGTCACATGAAGTCTCATGTCATGATACATTTCGTGGCACACATATAATTGAATTTTTCTATGAAGGCCGTGGAATATGTTTTATACGAATCAATAAAAAATACTCGTCTTGCTATGTTATCGAAAGAACTATAATGAAGTCCGTATCCAGCAGAAAAACACGGAAGCACATAACCTCATTCCAATTTCGTCGACCTAGCATTTTTTCTGCACTTTTCAATGATCTTTAAAATAATATCTACTAGGATTTTAGAGCCAGTTAACTTTCAGGCATAAATCTCTTCAAAATATTTGTTCTCGTACTGGTTACTTTCCACTAAGTTTATCGGAGTATGCATTCAAGTTCCCAGAGGCAGAACAAATTATTTAGACTTGGCCAACACAACTCCGTCCGAAGTTTTAACTTCAGGGCTAAGCAAGTCAGCCCCCGGGTGGTCGACTTGGAAATATTTGAATTCTTTCAATTCAGAGACTTGGTTAGTGGCCAACATTCGGTATTTATTTTCCAGTGTTTTCATCACATTCAGTTTGCATTTCTCGTTTTAAATACTTAATTATTCTCTCGGTTTCCACGACTCTTTATAAGCCATTAATTGACTGCAGCAAACCGTTCAGATTTGTTGCAAGTTTTATTATTGTTTGGTTTCTTTGAAGTTGGTTTTTCTCACTCCTCTTTTTTTTCTGGCTTTAGGACTGGCATGTGCGCAGAACTTTTACTGACAGATTTTCTCTCCTTAATATTTTATAGGTCTTGTCAGTCTCAGACAGAACACATTCTCGTCCCAGACGGGATTCTCCAACTTCCACACTGCTTTGTTTGAATTCGCTCGTCTATTTGGGTCTCGTTTAAAATGTTTTATGGAAAGGCTGCCACAGTTTATTCCGTGGAAGGAAATGAAAACACTCCATATTTTACATTCTTTTTCACTTTATTTTACGTCCTGGTGTTGCAAAATAATGGGATTTTGTGAAATGGAAATTATTAAGCAGTCACCTCCGTTGACATCTTCGAATTCTGAACGCACAGATAACCTTTCAATAGAATTTTCAAGTGTTGCAAGAACAATAGTGAGCACGTCAGTAATATTCTAAGGAATGAGTTTTTGTAAGCAACATATTATTTGTACAGTTACTCAACAATAAAGTTATAAATTTCCACCGTTTTCTTTCGACCGTTAAAAATTTCGAAGTGTAAGCACAACACTTGGAAACATACATGAGGAAACAGAATTCATTGGAAATCTATGATTTGTATACATCCTATTTAAATCATGATTAGAGGTCTAAAAATAAGTCTGATAATTCTCTTTGCTAAAAATTAGCCTTATGACACCTCCATGAATTGACGATATCACTCCTTCATACTAAAGGCATCTGTAGAATGTTGATCCTTCTGGC